>NC_090440.1:1718223035-1718532916 GCF_031143425.1 Pleurodeles waltl
CTCATCTATAAAGAATTGGAAAGCGACCGGGCATTCCAAAGTCCGGAGGGCATTACTTGCTATTCTAATAACCCAAATTTAGTTTGAAAGGTTGTTTTCCATTCATGTCCTTACCTGACTCGCACCAAATGTTAAGCCCCCATCAGGTCCAATTTGAAAGATATTACGGGATCTTTGACCTTGTCCAGTAATTTGGGATTGAGTGGAAGGGGGTACCTGTTCTTAAAAGCAATGTCATTCAATGCACAATAGTTGATGCACTATCTCAACTCTCCCCTTTTTTGAATACAAAGAAGCTAGGAGAAGACACTGGTGACTTAGACTGGTAGATAAAACCAGTAGCAAGGTACTCATCCAGATATTGGTACAGATGCTCGTTCTCTCATTCTGTGAGGGCATATATTCTGCTGCATGGCCGTTTGGCTCCCGGAACAAGAGCAGATCTACAGTCAAATTCTCCATGGGGAGGTAAGGTGTTTGCCTTCTTTGTGTCAAATACCTCTGACAGATCAGCATAAATTGCAGACAGCCCGTCTAGTATGGAAATGTTTGGTTGTGCTCTGAGATTTTTCTTAGCCTAAAGATTAGTAAATGGCTGCTCGGTTAAAGCATAGCACTTCCTACTACAGAAGGGGGACTCTAGCCGGACTACTTGTTTTTGCCAATCAATTTGTGGGTTGTGTTTTACCAACCAAGGGAATCCTAAAATGAGTCTAAACTATGGCACCTCATTATATCCAAACCTATCTGTTCTTCTAGTTTATTGTCACACTTCTCAGTGAGTGCCTCTGTTTGGAATTGTACAGACCCTGAGGTGAGAGTTCCTTACCATCTACCCCGGTTGTGGCTTTGATAGTACTTGTATACTTAAACATTCAGTAAAATGGGTATCTATGAAGTTTTCTGTGGCACCACAATCTATGAGCACCTCTGTCTTCCATTCCTGGCCTGAGAACGAAGTTAGTACGACAGTTCTATTTAAATGGTGGTAATTCGAGCCAGGATGGGAGTACTAGGTCTTCCTTGCTGATTGAGTTTCCTCATTTTCTGACTGCTCTGGAGCTTGGGTTAAACTTGCCAAAGACTTTTCCGCAGTGACCTTGGGTTTTTGAGGACAAGCCAAACATTCCTTAACAAAATGGCCAGTCTCCCCACAACATAGACACTGATTTAGTTTCCTATGTTTCTATTTCTCTTTTTTGGATAAAGGGCCCCTAATTGTTCCTACTTGCATCGGTTCACCCAGATCAGGAGGTGGCTTTGTAAGAGTTTCATTTTTATGTTTGTCTGGATCACGATTACTTTGTGGTTTGAAGTCTTGCCTTTCTCTGATTTTCTTTCTTGGAGCCTATGGTTGAGCTTAACTACGAACTTTCTTCTGGAAGTTCTACTAGTTGTGACAGCAGATCTTTGTATTCTAATTTCTAAATCCCAATAGAAAAAGGACACTCTTTTGTCTTCAGGCCAATTGCTTCAATAACTTATCAGTTAATGGTAGTTATATAATGCAATAGATCGGACGATCCTTGTTTGAGGCTTAACAATTTGTTCTCCGCAGCCTGCAAGAAGGCATGCCAGCTGAACAACCTTCGCATTGCTTCCCTAAATCATCTATAATTGTACAGCAGTGGGTCACCCTGCTCAACTAGGGGTATGGACCATAGGGTCACGTCTCCATCCAAATAGGAAAGGATAAATGCCACGTTGAAAGCATCATCTGGAAATGTTGTAGGTTTTGCCATAAAATGTAGGTGGCATTGATTCATAAAAATGTTGAATTTCTTGCCCGTCTCTGTAAAATCATTCAGGAGGGGTCAGTGGTACATGTACTGGGATAATAACTTGAAGATGTGTGGAAGATTGGGAAGTTGAGGCAACTTGTGAACTTATATTTTCCCTTATGTGTGAGGTTCTACCTTTTTGTGCTAATTGAGAGTGAATAGATGCCATTTCTTGTTTCGTGGCAGAATACTCGTCCTGTATGGCAGACAACATGACTGCCAATTCCTGAAGGGTGACCTGTGAATCCATATCATCCAGGCAACCATTTTGTTCATGGGCTTCGTGTTCTGACAGCATCAATGGAAAGTTCTTACCTGAGAAGAGGAGGCGTTCCTTTTGGGTTGCAAGGACGATAGGGACTCACCTCTTATCTCCTTGTTCTTTAGTTGGTCCTGTATCCAGCTGAAGATTTTCTTGTAGGGGACCTGATGGAAACGTGCTGGCTATTGTGGAAGTGATATGAAGAGTTGTGCTGGTCGTTGTGAGGATGAGTTGTTTATAGGCAGATACAGAATTATGTTTTAGTACAAGAACTTATTATTCAAATTGTGTCTCAATAAACCAACTATGCATGTGAGAACATTTTCCCACTACTAACTTACTGGTAAGCTATGAAAAGAATTTCACTTTTTGGCTTGAGGTGCCTCCTGATTTAACATGTATATGTAAAATGTGGCTGAGTCTACCTTGTAGAGGTATAGTCAGCAAAATAGTTGCCTTTTTCAAATCGGTTCCTTTCTGGAAGGCTCAGTGCACCCAATGCCGCCCTGATACTAGTGCAATCCAGCGGGGGAGTGCTTGTGCTGATTTCTGTTTCTTATCAATGAATGCTGAGCAGCGCTGTGATTAGCGTTTATATTTTAATCTTGTCTTTTCTTGTTTTCCTACAGGTTTCGAGCTGTCTGGGAGTCAAGGAAGAAGGTTCTGGTCTTCTGAAGAAACTACTCGCAGTAAGTAGATGCTCTGAATTTAGGCTCTTTGAGAGTCAGAGGAGGCTTGACCAGACTCTGGATTCTCAACCCGATGCCCTAGTTCAAGTGTGGAGCAGGTTTAAATAGTTTATGTTTAAAATAGTGGACCCAGCACTCAATTATATTTGTGAAATAGGCAAAGGCATTATCTTCCCAAAATCATAAATCATGTAATTCCATAGTCCAGTCTTGTTAAAATGATGGTGTTTTATTAATTCATTTAAAAAATCAAACATTCATAATCTCATATGGAAATAAACATTCCTAGCCAATGCGTTTCGTCCAAAATGACTTCTTCAGGGCTAAAAACATAAACATATAAGATCATGGTTTACTATAGTGTAAAAAAAGTTATCAACATCCTAATTATTAAACATACCATTAAGCATGTTAAAGTCACATGTGAGCGTCGCCAAAGCTATCAATATTAAAAATTTATCATGAACAAACAATCAATATGTCCTTAAATGTTTTTAGTTAACTATCATCACCCTTAAAAATTTTACTTAGGTGGTACATATGTGATCCAAATGCAGATGCAAAATGTTGACAAAAACTATACGCATACCTTACATCAAATCAGATTTGGAAAATATCTTTTGTTGTTAAGCTTAATATGGTAACTGAAATAATATACCATGACACCCAATCTTAATAATTAGATGTAGCCAATTCAATGAGTTTATGGAATAAATAGTGACTTTCTGTTTGTTATATATTAATCAATTTATGTTAGTTCTACCTTTTTATATTTTCCATAAGCTCTTCATATTTCCATTAAACATAAATTGTAGTGAGATCTAAGTTAGGTCCTTACATATTATCGTTCATTTATATTTCCACATAATTCTCTACATTATAATTCAATGTCCTATTAACCAGCCCCCATACCTCTTAATAGTAACGTGTGGTATGTTCTATTGCTTGACTCACTTCAGCGGAGTTCTTCCAAACCTTCTCTCGTGTCCAAACGCCGCTTATATACTCTATTAATTATCGGCTCACCCCTGTGAGCCTCGAGCTAAGCTTCGTGTCAGTTCGTACAAATGTGGCGCCATATTGAAATGGTGTTTCAGTCTATCAAATCATATGATAGACCAAATATCAATTTGTACATTAATCACTATTTAAGTTCATTTTGCTTATGCTTTATTTTTCAACATACATATTGTTCTACATAACCTTTTAAAACTACATCATTGTTTTTTCTTCATTACGACTATCACAACATTTTACGATGGCCATCTTTGCATATTTTTGGATTCCATGCACCTATTCTTTAATCCAAGTTTTTTTTAGGTTTTTTAAAGAACCCCAATTTATTTATCTTGTTACAGTCAAAAAAAGGTATTGATCATATATTATGGGTACACATATTTTAGATTGAAAACTTATACCTAAAGATTCAATATTAATCTCATTCCAGTTTGTGTTTTTTGGCAGCCATCTTCCATGGATAAAAATAATATAATAAGTTGTATTTTATTAGCGTATATTTTTTTTAAGGTTTTTTGAAATATTGCAACTATCACAAACCTCTATGGCGGCCAACAATTAGTGTTTTTTAGATTTCATTCATTCTTTCTATATTTAAGTCCCCAAAAAATAATGACATTCATTGTTTACACAGTACAGGAGGGATTGAATGTAACTTTTTTTTAAAATAAGAAGAAGATAAGTAAGCATGGGAACTGTCAGATGTGTGTATCTTTGTGGAGAACAGGAATTTATGTGAGAGGTCTCCAGCATTTTTATACTATGCAGAGTATTGTCCGTCAAATTGGACTGTTCACATAGCCATCAAATCAAAGCAGCCGTCAACACAGTAAAAACGCATGTACCTTGTACCTTCTCTGCAGTCTGTGCTACTGATACTTGATGTGCCTGGTATCATCTGACTACACTGCAGCATGTAAGACATATGCCCTTCATTAGGAGATTCCAGCTTTGCATCATGCTACATGTCAAATGTACAGACAATACCAGACATTTGTGAAGTCAATGTACTGTGTTTCATATGTACACAGTGTACATGTTCAGCTGTACTAGAGAAATGTGCCACAATCTTTTCTTCTAGGTGGACCCAACCCATACATCCATGCCAAAGTAGACAACTTGTGTGATCCAACTGCTTCAAATGAGTACCACCTGATGGCTTCTGTGCTTGGTAAGGATTGTGTGTGGACATGCAAATAGTTTGCAGTGAGATGTGTAAGTGGGATCATCAGTCATCAGTCAAAATATACCTGTCATGTAAATACACAACAGCAGTAGGACGTAGGAAGTAGAAGTATAGCCCATATTGCCTCCATGAATTTTCACTATTGAACCTGTTCAGGTAATTGTCTACAGGACAACAGACTCATAGATCTGTGATCCAGAGCATTCATGCATGCACCCATCACATGGATTAAGTATGAGTTGATGTGCATCTAGGTTACATTCCATAGAGAAATATATGGACAGACCCTTGGCCATGTAAAGGATCACATGCAACATCTTGAATGCCATTACGTGATCTCAGTCAAAGTATGTCCATGAGTCAACCTTGGAGGGGTGTCCAACAGATCTGTTGGTTTGGAGCTAGTTAGCCATGCTCCGTCAGTGTTACAACTACCTGCCACTGAGTCATGCTGTGCTGCAATGTGTGCTGCCTTGTGTTCTTGTCATATCAGTGAAGCATTGCTAAGGCACTATGGCCCTCATTACAACCCTGGTGGTAAATGCCGCTTACCGCCGTGCAGAAGACCGCCAACATACCGCTGCAGCAGCAGAATTTCGCTACAGGTATTACGGCCCTGTCGTAGGCTGGCCGATATCAAGCACACAAGACTAGTTGAGTCTATAGGTAAGTAGTATTTATTTCAAGTGGTAGAATATTTTATGATGTAGTAGGTCTGTGGTAATTGTTTTTCTCTTTTCAAACTCCTCCTCTGGCCTTCGTTGACTACTCTCGTCTTCTTCTTTCTGCTTTCTCCGTAGACCTCTCGGGAAGCATGTGAGGACAGAAGAGGAATAGGTACGGTAAGTGGGTGTATTATTCTTTCCTTTCTTTTCCTCTCCTCTTGTCTCTCTCTCTCTCTCTCCTTTCTCTTTCACTCTCTCTATCTTCTCCTGATCTCTTGTTTCTGCTCTTTCCTTTCTGTCTTCCGTCTTACTCTGCTCTGTGCAGTGATATTTGCTTCAAGCTTTCCTGTCTTTCCTTTCCTGTAGATTCTTTTTCGGTTTGCTATTGCTCTTAAGTCTCCTTCCTTCTACTTATTTCTTTCTTTCCTTCTTCTATGTTCTGGTAGTAACTGGTACCTGTTTCTTCCCAGTACACCTTTCCTTTGTGTTTTTCGTGCTGCCCGTTCCCATCCTTCCTGCTCCCTTATCTGTTTCCCTCCCTCCCCTTAGTGACCGTGCCCGTGATATCGATATTTACATCCTCCCTCCCGTCCTCCCTAACCCTGCCCGTCCCCGGTCCCGTACCTGACTTGGCCACGCTTCTCCTCAAGTGTAGCGGGTCCTAAGGTTCGGCCTCCCGGGGTCTGCTGTCTTCTTCCCTGATTGGGACCTCAATGGTTCCTTGATCTGGTCTTGTTTTCCTCTCGAGGATCGTCGGTAGCCTTTGGGATCCCCTCGGTCCCTGGGCGCTCCCAGTTCTTCGGGGTGAGTCTTCTGACATCGCCTGTAGGAATCCACTCCAAGTAAACACCGTCTCCCCCTTCATCTCTGCGTAAGGGCTTTTTTACTTTCCTCGTTCCCGCGGCGAGGGATATTAGCCAATCGGAAAGGCTGACTCTGGAGACACTTCCGGGTTATCCCAGGTAGTGGCAGCACCAGTCACTATAGAGCGCGGGTTGGCCCGGTCCGACCTGTCACAGACCACAGCTCGGAATCTACCATAATACAGACACCCACACAAGTCCGCCACACCAAGGGTCAGTGATAAACTGGCGATAACAAAAGCGACACCGTCACGTCAACAGGAATACGCCCACACTATCACAACTCACGAATCAACCACAGTAACCTATTGGCGGTACACACCGCTGCGCTCAAAATACACACACATATACAAAACACAACCACATTAAACAAATCGAAATACACACACCTTATACACATACACACACCACACCCACACACCCAATCCAATATAAAGCACACACCCACATCACCCACAAACCCTTACTACCTGAAATTTGAAACCACGCCAGAGAGAGACACCACCATAAACAACACCAGCATCCACAAACACACAACACCATCACTTACACAACATCCACGCACCTCAAACAACAGACACCAACACATCCCCTCACACATCACAACACACACCACCTCACACATCACCCACACCACATCATGGCACCTCAACAACACCCCAGGTTCTCTGAGGAGGAGCTCAGGGTCATGCTGGAGGAAATTGTCCGGGTAGAGCCATAGCTATTCGGATCACAGGTGCAGCACACCTCCATTGCAAGGAAGATGGAGCTATGGTGAAGAATTGTCAACAGGGTCAACTGTAGGAAAGTAGCATCTTGCCTGGCATGTTACCCCATATTTCACTGTATATATGTTGTTTTAGTGTATGTGTCACTGGGACCCTGCCAGCCAGGGCCCCAGTGCTCATAAGTGTGCCCTGTATGTGTTCCCTGTGTGATGACTAACTGTCTCACTGAGGCTCTGCTAACCAGAACCTCAGTGGTTATGCTCTCTCTGCTTTCTAAATTGTTACTAACAGGCTAGTGACCAATTTCACCAATTCACATTGGCATCCTGGAACACCCTTATAATTCCCTAGTATATGGTACTGAGGTACCCAGGGTATTGGGGTTCCAGGAGATCCCTATGGGCTGCAGCATTTCTTTTGCCACCCATAGGGAGCTCTGACAATTCTTACACAGGCCTGCCACTGCAGCCTGATTGAAATAACGTCCACGTTATTTCACAGCCATTTACCACTGCACTTAAGTAACTTATAAGTCACCTATATGTCTAACCTTCACCTGGTGAAGGTTGGGTGCTAAGTACTTAGTGTGTGGGCACCCTGGCACTAGCCAAGGTGCCCCCACATCTTTCAGGGCAAATTCTCCGGACTTTGTGAGTGTAGGGACACCATTACACGCGTGCACTGTACATAGGTCACTACCTATGTACAGCATCACAATGGTAACTCCGAACATGGCCATGTAACATGTCTAAGATCATGGAATTGTCACCCCAATGCCATTCTGGCATTGGGGAGACAATTCCATGATCCCCTGAGTCTCTAGCACAGACCTGGGTACTCCAAACTACCTTTCCCGGGGTTTCACTGCAGCTGCTGCTGCTGCCAACCCCTCAGACAGGTTTCTGCCCTCCTGGGGTCCAGCCAGGCCTGGCCCAGGAAGGCAGAAGAAAGGACTTCCTCAGAGAGAGGGTGTTACACCCTCTCCCTTTGGAAAAAGGTGTCAGAGCTGGGGAGGGATAGCCTCCCCCAGCCTCTGGAAATGCTTTGATGGGCACAGATGGTGCCCATCTCTGCATAAGCCAGTCTACACCGGTTCAGGGATCCCCCAGCCCTGCTCTGGCGTGAAACTGGACAAAGGAAAGGGGAGTGACCACTCCCCTGACCTGCACCTCCCAGGGGAGGTGCCCAGAGCTCCTCCAGTGTGCTCCAGACCTCTGCCATCTTGGAAACAGAGGTGCTGCTGGCACACTGGACTGCTCTGAGTGGCCAGTGCCAGCAGGTGACGTCAGAGAATCCTTCTGATAGGCTCTTACCTGTGTTGCTAGCCTATCCTCCTTCCTAGGTAGCCAAACCTCCTTTTCTGGCTATTTAGGGTCTCTGCTTTGGGGAATTCTTTAGATAACGAATGCAAGAGCTCATCAGAGTTCCTCTGCATCTCTCACTTCACCTTCTGCCAAAGGATCGACTGCTGACTGCTCAGGACGCCAGCAAAACCGCAACAAAGTAGCAAAGATGACTACTGCAACCTTGTATCGCTGATCCTACCGCCTTCTTGACTGTTTTCCTGGTGGTGCATGCTCTGGGGGTAGCCTGCCTCCTTCTTGCACCAGGAGCTCTGAAGAAATCTCCCGTGGGTCGACGGAATCTTCCCCCTGCAACCACAGGCAACAAAAGACTGCATCACCGGTCCTCTGGGTCCCCTCTCAGCACGACGAGCGTGGTCCCTGGAACTCAGCAACTCTGTCCAAGTGACTCCCACAGTCCAGTGACTCTTCAGTCCAAGTTTGGTGGAGGTAAGTCCTTGCCTCCCCACGCTAGACTGCATTGCTGGGTACCGCGTGATTTGCAGCTGCTCCGGCTCCTGTGCACTCTTCCAGGATTTCCTTTGTGCACAGCCAAGCCTGGGTCCCTGACACTCTAACCTGCAGTGCACAACCTCCTGAGTTGTCCTCCGGCGTCGTGGGACTCCCTTTTGTGTCTTCGGGTGAGCTCCGGTTCACTCCTCTTCCAAGTGCCTGTTCTGGTACTTCTGCGGGTGCTGCCTGCTTCTGTGAGGGCTCCCTGACTTGCTGGGTGCCCCTCTGCCTCCTCATCCAAGTGGCGATATCCTGGTCCCTCCTGGGCCACAGCAGCATCCAAAAACCCTAACCGCGATCCTTGTAGCTATCAACGCTTGATTGCAGTCTTTCTGCGTGGGAACACCTCTGCAAGCTTCTTCACGACGTGGGACATCCATCCTCCAAAGGGGAAGTTTCTAGCCCTCTTCGTTCTTGCAGAATCCACAGCTTCTACCATCCGGTGGCAGCTTCTTTGCACCCTCAGCTGGCATTTCCTGGGCATCTGCCCAATCTCGACTTTGTCGCGACTCTTGGACTTGGTCCCCTTGTTCCACAGGTACTCTCGTCCAGAAATCCACTTTGGTTGCTTTGCTGGTGTTGGTCTTCCTTGCAGAATTCCCCTATCACGACTTCTGTGCTCTCTGGGGAATATAGGTGCACTTTACACCTACTTTTCAGGGTCTTGGGGTGGGCTATTTTTCTAACCCTCACTTTTTTCTTACAGCCCCAGCGACCCTCTACAAGCTCACATAGGTATGGGGTCCATTCGTGGTTCGCATTCCACTTTTGGAGTATATGGTTTGTGTTGCCCCTATACCTATGTGCTCCTATTGCAATCTACTGTAACTTTACATTGCTTGCATTACTTCCTTTTGCTATTACTGCATATTTTTGGTATTGTGTACATATATCTTGTGTATATTTGGCATCCTCATACTGAGGGTACTCACTGATATACTTCTGGCATATTGTCATAAAAATAAAGTGCCTTTATTTTTTGTATATCTGTGTATTGTGTTTTCTTTTGATATTGTGTATGTGACACCAGTGGTATAGTAGGAGCTCTGCATGTCTCCTAGTTCAGCCTAAGCTGCTCTGCTATAGCTACCTTCTATCAGCCTAAGCTGCTAGAAACACCTCTTTTACACTAATAAGGGATAACTGGACCTGGCACAGAGTGTAAGTACCCCTTGGTACCCACTACAAGCCAGGCCAGCCTCCTACATCAATGCAGTGGGACAGCATCCAAGAACACTGGATGACATCAGGAAGAGGTGGAACGACCTACGGGGAAAGGTGGGTTCAGTGGTCTTCAGACACCAGTTTGCTGTACAGAGGACTGGCGGTGGACCCCTACCTCCTCACCCACAACTAACAACATGGGAGGAGCAAGTAGTGGCAATACTGCATCCTGAGGGCCTCGCAGGAGTAGCAGGAGGACTGGACTCTGGTAAGTCAAATCTTTACTAACTTAACGCCCTCACCATACCTGCATGCCATCACATACTCCCACCCCCATCACTCCAACACCTCACATATGCCCCACTATCACAATCCACCCATCCCAATACCAAGCCCTGCATGCAACACCAAAGCTTGGACACCCATCACCAAAGCATGTCCACTACAGATACCCACACAGACCCCAAACCAAATATCACACAAGGACCAAGTCAAGAATGCAAGCACTGGAGTACAGGGTCACTCACCCATTGCACACTATGGCAGACACAGATGCAATAATCATGCCTTTACACCCCTGTAGGACCCCTACCCAACGTCACCGGACAGGAGGTACCAGACATATCCAGTCCCTCCACAGAAGAGACCCACAATGATGACCGCAGCTCTGCACAACTGGATCAAGATGACCAGCCGGGCCCATCTGGGACCTTGGGACAGTCGGTTCCCCTGACACTGGCACAAGCCACCACAGAGCCTCCCCCTCAGGAAATACCACCACAGCCCCCACCCAGCGGGCCCATACCTCTGTCCCGAGGACACGTCAAGCAGCAGTGTGTCCACCACTACAGGGAACCCAGGCAAACCCACCAACCCAAGAAAATCAGGGACCTGAGGGCAGTGGCACTGGGTACACGGTTCAGGGGACAGAGGCTCAGGAAAACAGGGAAGCTGGAAGGACTGCTGTGCGACAGGGGAAGGGCAGGCCCAGGGAACCCACTCTCCATGAGGCACTCTCCAACATCTTGGGAGCTTACCATAATTCCCAGGAGATGATGGCAACGTTACTGGCCAAGTTTCAGGAGACCCAGCGGCTGCAGGAGAAACACTACCTTGGGATCAGGGAGGACCTGAAGTCCATTAACAACACCCTGGTCACCATTGCAGGGGTGCTGCAAGACCTTGTCAACACCAGCATGGACACTGTGGCACACCAAGGGGCCCCTGACACTAGCCTGGACGATGAACAGCCCTCCACCTCCGCCGGCACTAGTGGACAGGAGGCACCGCCACAAGAACACAACACCAGCACCCCACCCCCTGCAGATGGACAACCACCCCGCAAACGGTCCCTGAGATCCAGGAACAAGACAGAGAACATTGCCAAGACCCCCGCCAGGAAATGAGACCCCCCTGAATGTCACGCTTCTGTCCCACTTTGTCACCCTGTCCATCCTTCAACTGCCATTGCTCAACTTCCTCTGCCCCTTTGGACAATGCACCTGTGAAACAAATAGACTGGACTCTGCCATGGACATTCCTCCACCATCCACCCTGCCCATTTTACAACCCCCTCCACTTATTTGCACAGAAATAAACACACTTCAATCACAAAACAATCTGTAGTCAGTCCGTGCTTTCACAAACGTGTAATTGCAATAACCATGAAATATAGCAATGTCAATTTACTTGTGCACATACATATGTAACACAGCCGTAGGCCTGGAGGAAATATAGCAGAGGGCACAAAGTGGGATCCACATCTGTGAAATGGAAAGACAAAGTGACAAGTCAGTGTCCATACACTGAGTGAAAATGACAGACTTATGCTAGCTCCAATAAGAGTATGAGATATGGGAGGCAGTGACATCTTCTTACCTGTGTCTCACTGGAAGTATTGCATGATTATGTTGTTTCTGTTGTCGATATCCTCTTCTTCTGCCTCCTCTTCTTCACTGTCCACAGGCTCCACAGCTGCCACAAGACCACCAGCTGGACCATCCTCCTACAGAAAATGCACCTGACATCTCAAAGCCAGGTTGTGCAGCATACAGCAGGCCACGATGATCTGGCACACCTTCTTTAGTGAGTAGTAGAGAGAACCACCTGTCATATGGAGGCACCGGAATCTGGCCTTCAGGAGGCCGAAGGTTTGTTCTATGACCCTCCTAGTTCGCCCATGTGCCTCATTGTAGCGTTCCTCTGCCCTTGTCCTGGGATTCCTCACTGGGGTCAGTAGCCATGACAGCTTGGGGTAACCAGAGTCACGTGCAAATATCGAGGGACAACTGTTAGACACACACTAACCCTTAGGGACAACACCATGCCCAGACACCTATTCACACTGTATTGGGTCCTTGGCCTCACCTATTAGTCACACACGGTGCCTCTGGAGTTGCCCCATCACATAAGGGATGCTGCTGTTCCTCAAAATGTAAGTGTCATGCACTGAGCCAGGAAATATGGCATTCACATGGGAGATGTACTGGTCGGCCAAACACACCATCTGCACATTCATCAAATGGTAGCTCTTCCGGTTCCTGTACACCTGTTCACTCCTGCGGGGGGGACAAATGCCACATGTGTCCCATCAATGGCACCAATGATGTTGGGGATATGTCCCAGGGCATAGAAGTCACCTTTCACTGTGGGCAAATCCTCCGCCTGAGGGAACACAATGTAGCTGCGCATGTGTTTCAGCAGGGCAGACAACACTCTGGACAACACGTTAGAGAGTATTGGATGGGACATCCCTGATGCAATGGCCACTGTTGTTTGAAAGGAACCACTTGCCAGGAAATGGAGTACTGACAGGAACTGTACTAGAGCGGGTATCCCTGTGGGATGGCGGATAGCTGACATCAGGTCTGGCTCTAACTGGGCACACAGTTCCTGGATTGTTGCATGATCAAGTCTGTATGTGACTATTATGTGTCTCTCTTCCATTGTCGACAGGTCTACCAGCGGTCCATACACCAGAGGATGCCGCCATCTCATCACCTGCCCCTGCGGACGTGCCCTATGGAGGAGAACAGCGAGCAGAGAGTCATCCAACACTGAGGTATCACAAAATGTAATTTGCAGAACTTTATTAATCTGCAATGTGCCTGTAACTGTGTGTATTCAAGGGCTACATTGGCATGACGCAGTTATTATTAATTCCATGTGGCACCCTGAAACGGCGGCTGCCTGACCTGTAAGGTGGGACAAGGGGATATGAGGTAACTGCGCTGGCGTTCTACTCCGTCGCGGTGGGCGGTCGAAGCCCGCAGCGCAATTCTGCATTGGTTAACATTGGGCCCTATGGGTCAGAGGAGCCAATACCGGTGTACGTCGATGGTACGCACCGCCGCGGACGTGACCGCCATTTTCTGTCTGTACACTCACTTGATACCTGACCTTCAACAGGAGAGGACCTACACTGAAAGTGCTGCTGTGACCTGTGTCTGGAAGCGACGATGGCTACAGTGTCTGGGGAAAGGGCTCCTGTCTTCACTTCTGAGGAGTTGGAGAAACTAGTGGATGGGGTCCTCCCCCAGTACACGCAACTGCACAGTCCTCCAGACAAACAGGTGAGCACACTGTGAGCATGCTTCATGGGCAATGCCTGTTTGGAGTGGTGTGGATGGAAGATACATGGGTGGTGGGGCTGAGGTCTGCATGTGCGGACGGTGAGTGTATGTGCGTCAGGGCAAGGGTGGGAACGGTGGCAAATCAGTATGACGGTCCGGACGGGTAAAGAATTTCCTTTCCCCCTGTACTATTCCTCTAGGTCAGCGCCCACCAGAAGAAGGCTATTTGGCGTGCCATCGCCAAGGACATCCGGACCCTGGGGGACCACCACAGACAGAGCACCCACTGCCGTAAAAGATGGGAGGACTTGCGCCGCTGGAGCAAGAAGACGGCGGAGCCCCAGCTGGGGATGGCCTCCCAACGTGGGAGGGGTGCCCGTCGCACCATGACCACCCTGATTTTCCGGATCCTGGCGGTGGCATATCCGGAGTTGGATGGGGGCTTGAGGGCATCACAGCAGCCACAAGGGGGTGAGTACACTCTCATTCAGCTGACTCTGCGCGCATTACGAGGTGTCTGGGTGGGGGAGGTGGGCAGTGGGTTCCTCTAGGCCAGGGCGATCTTGGTTGGCAAGGTCCCTTGTGAGGCAGGCTATGTGGCACCCCAACCCCACTAGTGGTTAGAGCCATCTACACCTAGGCAGGCTCCTGTGACTTCCAGGTGTGCAACAATCGGGCTTAGGCCTTATACCCCATGGGCATGTGATTAATCTAGGAACTATAAGTGCATGGCGTAGTGCAGAGGGCTGCTGTGTCTGTTGTGTCCGCCAACAGTTGTGTTGTTACATGCACTGAACATGTCTTTCTCCTGTCTCCCCCCCCCTTTTTGTGGTCTCCCTGTTCGTGTGTGCAATAGCATCATCAGGCGGAGGAGCATTGGCACCGGAGCAGGAGGGAGCTGCATCCCACTTGGCCCTGGAGGGTGAAGCAACGGAGTCTGAAGCCACCAGTGGGACGGAGGGAGAGGGGAGCTCCACGGCAGGGACAGGAGCAGAGACCAGCGACAGTGACTCCTCCTCTGATGGGAGCTCCCTTGCGGTGGTGGGCCCCTCTGTGCCCACCGCATCAACAGGTACAGCCGCCATCCCCCCTACCAGCACCGCCCTCCCAGCATCCCCTGAGCGTGTGTCCTGTTCCCGCTCACCCAGGAGGGTGGGCATCTCCTTCGCCCCAGGCACCTGAGGCCCTGCCCCAGTCAGCCCTGCTGCCCTGAGTGAGGAGGCTATTGACCTCCTCAGGTCCCTCACTGTTGGGCAGTCTACCATTTTGAATGCCATCCAGGGTGTTGAGAAGCATTTGCAACAAACAAATGCATACCTGGAGGGCATTCATTCTGGGCAGGCAGCCCAACAGAGAGCATTTGAGGCTCTGACCTCAGCACTGATGGCAGCCATTGTCCCTGTGTCCAGCCTCCCCACTCCAACTTCCTCCACTCAGACCCAATCCCCTGTACCTCAGCCTATCCCAAGCACACCATCAGACCAGCATGCACACACATCAACACACAAGAGTGGCTCAGGCAAACAAAAGCACCACACATCACACAGGCACTCACACAAGCATCATACCCATGCACACATACCAACATCCACTTCCTCCACTGTGTCCACCTCCTCCACGTCTCCCTCCTCCTTCCCAGTCTCATCTCCACTCACACCTGCATGCACTACATCCTCAGCCACTACCTCCATCACCAGCATGCCCATCACCACACACCGCTCACGTGCACTCACCACCCCAACTACCATTCTCACATCCCCAGTGTCCTCTCCCAGTGTATCAGTGAGCCCTCCTCCCAAAGTACACCAACGCAGGCACCCACCCACCCAACAGCCATCCACCTCACGACAGCCTCCAGTCCATGCACCCTCACCCAAATTCAGCAGACGTACACCTCCTACAACCACTACCTCTTCCTCCACTCCCAAACCCCTCCATCTACCTGTCCCAGTGTGTCTAAAAAACTTTTCCTGTCAAACCTTGACCTCTTCCCTTCACCTGCCCCCCCTTCCTTCCCCTAGGGCCAGGCTTTCCAGGTCCCAGCCCAGCACCCAGCCACCACATCCCCAGGCACAGTGGTGCCAGCAACTGCGGGGTCATGGAGTGCGCCAATCATTAGGGCTGCCTGTGTGCCACAGAACGAGGGCAAGGACATTCCGCCACCTGCCAAAG
This sequence comes from Pleurodeles waltl, assembly GCF_031143425.1. Classification (NCBI taxonomy): domain Eukaryota; kingdom Metazoa; phylum Chordata; class Amphibia; order Caudata; family Salamandridae; genus Pleurodeles; species Pleurodeles waltl. The sequence continues at coordinate 1,718,238,991 of NC_090440.1, forward strand.
TTAAAAAGGTGCCCACATCCCAGAGGGAGAAACTGAAAACACCTGCCACCAAGGGGTCAGCGAAAACGAAAGGGGATAGTGGCAAGAAAAGTGCGCCACCATCAAAGGAAAGGTGGGGAGGAGCAAAAAACTGAAGGGCAGGTCAGGAGAGGGCATGGTGGCACCTACTGAGGGACCAGTGTCACACCTTCTGTCCATGTCCACGCCAACCTGTACGGTGGCAAACACCGCCACCAGCACCACCACCTGCACCGCCACCTGCACCGCCACCTGCACCGCTACCTGCACCACCTCCGGCAAGTCTACAGCCGCTGCGACAGTCCCCAGCCTCTTCCCCGGTGGGCAGCCGTCCCTCAGCTGATCCTCTGCCGCCACAGACCCCACCGCCAGCAGCGCCGCCACAGACCCCGCAGCCAGCACCGCCACGACTGACACCGTCGCAAGCACTGCCACGACTGACACCGCCGCAAGCACCGCCAGCGGCCCCGCGACGTCCTCAGACAGTGACACCACCACTGACATGCCTACCATCCCCAGTGGTCAGTCGTCCGAGGCTGGTGGTGACTTCAAGGACCCTGGGCAGCTTCCATGAAACATCACTGTCATCACAGTTGTCACCTGCATATGGAATGCGAAGCCGCAGCAGTGTGGGGTATGTCTCTGCCTCCATGGCGTATCATGCTACCTGTACCTCGGCAATCTCATGGCACACACACCCAGGCGAGTGTATTGTACCGGCCACACTACACGTGGAGCACTCTTGGCACAAAGTCCCCTCCAGAACCAGTGGAGAATGACATCCACTACCTCAGTCCTTGGCAGGGTGAAGCACTCTGGGCACAAAGCCCCCTCCAGAACCAGTGGAGAATGACATCCACTACCTCAGTCCTTGGCAGGATAAGGCACTCTGGGCACAAAGACCCCTCCAGAACCAGTGGAGAATGACATCCACTACCTCAGTCCTTGACAGGATGAAGCACTCTGGGCACAAAGCTCCCTTCAGAACCAGTGAAGAATGACATCCACTTCCTCAGTCCTTGGCAGGATGAAGCACTCTGGGCACAAAGTCCCCTCCAGAACCAGTGGAGAATCACATCCACTTGTGAGACTGTGGTTTTGCACTCCCCAGGATAGAGCAGTGGGCAAACCACCCACTGGAAAGACTTGACTCTCTATTCCCTCCCCCCTTCCCTGTGTTGTAGGTGCAGTCCTCACCGTGGTCGTCGCCGCCGTCGTTGGAGCTCCTGATAGAGGAGAAGGAAGCCATCATCGGCAGTATCTCTAATTCGGGCTCCATGGCGTCCGGGTTCCTCGTGGGGTGTGGAGAGGTGAATATTGCATATCCTGCACAACTCTACACAGCAAACAACCTTGCTACACCACAGGAATGTGTGAGGGCACATACTTACCATGTATTTCCTATTTCTGTATGCTCATTTGATTTGATTGGATACACTTTTGGCTTCATCATTGTGGACAGTGAGCACTGTGTACCAACTCTGAGGGAATGGGCCCTGTCACGCTAGGTAGGTTGCTAGCACTGACACTCACCCCAGTTGCTAATTGCCAGAGTTAGGTATCTGCATAGTATGACACATCTCTTGGCTCCTGGCTGCTCACATGTACATGCCCCCTCTGCCATTCCTCATTTTGTGCCAGTGACTCAACGTAATGCCACACAGTGATGTAACCCAGATCATACATTAATTCTCATGTACCTATAACATCAACAATATGTGTGACCATCTAAAATACTGACATGTCTAACTGTTATTGAGGGCTATGAGTCAAGCTGTACATATAGCTACCTAGGTGTGCAACGTGACTGGGTACTTCCACTTCATATCCAACCATCGCTGACTCCTGCCCTAGTGGTGGTAGACTATTTTTCATGTCCCTTGACAGATCCCTATTTCACATCATCCTACTGAGACATATTTGGCATGGTAAGACAGTTTCTCTTCAGACTCCCCCCGCCATATGCTACATCTTTACCCAGAACCAAATCACATATAGGATGTTGAAGCACAATGGGCTCTTCTCTGTCATCCCTTTCCAGCTGCAACACAAGTGGGACACTGCTAGACACAGCAGTACATGTATAGTAGTTAGACTACCTTGCAGAACACATATCCATTCTGATCTGCTTGCTATGCAATGACTCCCCATCCAGACCCAGTGGCAGTTGAACCTACTCAGCCAGCACTTACAATGTACTGCACAACCATGGGCCCAACAGGCCCACACATCAGGTTTGATTTCAACACACATGGTCCTCACTTGCATGAACCCTTACCCAGTCACGTTTAGTACTTGGCATGAGTTCTGGGGGTCCCTACCATGACAACTGACACCTGTGTGGTCAAACCACACACATTAGGACATCTGTGTGCTATTTATTGTCATGGCATTTGTAACACACCAGCAGAGCATGCTGTAAACCCAAATCTACAAGGCCACTCATAGCCACTTTGCATGGCTTTTCATGAGCTTATAGATATGGAGTGATGCAATGTAGAGTAAGTCACTGCCTTGTCTTACTCTGCATCAGGAGTGCCTACCTTGGATGATGCAGTAGGTTATCCAATGCAAAACCCATGGGTTTTGTTGCATTCCCTGATTTACAAGGATCTGTAAACCAGGGAATGAGACAAAATCCTACACCTACCCAGGGGAGGCACAATGAGGAGAACTATCTTTGTTTCTTCTTGTTTATCCTCTTTCGAAGTGTGCAACATTCTGCAGCACACATTGGAAGAGAAAAAAACCTGACATGATTTTTTTGTGCAGGGAGGTTCCCCTTCTTGCACAGGGACAATCTTGCCTGTGACACAGGCATTCTTGCAACATGGTGCAAAGGTGCTTGAGTAGGCGTAAGGCAGCCCAGTGTGCACCAGCACAGAGGGAGAGAACAGGAATGCACATTATCTTGTAGGTCTGGCCCACTCCTCTCCTTTCCATGTGGCACAAAGCAGCGCAGCAAGGTGACTTGCAATGCTTTCCTGCAACACTTACCTTGTGATTGGGCCCTCATGTTTTTAACTTTGTATTGCGGGACTTGAAGTTCTGGTGGCTCATATTGTGCATTCCACTACACATGCCAATATACAAAGGGGGACCTGGACAGGTGCTGTGCTTCAGACACATAATGGAGAAACGTGACATGGCATGACTGAGCTGTGCAACATGTAACTGGGCAGTGTGCTGACATTTCTGAGCCACTTAATGGGCCATGATCCTGATTCCTGCCCCTTGCCCTGCACAGAGCACAGTGTAGCATTGGGACACAGCTATGTGCACTGCACAACATGACCTTTCGGCCCACATCGCCTCTTGTTAATACTTACACTGTGTCAGTGGTTGTTTTTAGTGTGCTGCGCTGTTGTGTCCTAGTACTCCAGCCACCAACTTGTGTGAGATGACAGTTGCCACCCGCTCCTCTAAGGCATCCAGCTCCTCATGGTGTGCTGGGCTACCTCCTCCAGTCTCCATTGCTGCCGTCAGGTTGTTGACCAGTTTCTCTTTTGTCCTGTGCTTATAATCATGACAGCCCTTCTTGCAGTTGGTGGGCGATCCTCTTTGCTTGTCCCACGCTGTTGATCTTCTTCACTATGGACAAATGACCTCTTTCCTCCCTAGTGGCAATTTAGAGGTGGCAAAGAGCTGATTTGGTGCTCTGCCCCCTCAGTGTTCAAGATGTAATTTGCCTTCTCATTGAAATTGCACTTCCTCTTCCTCTTCCCCAGGAAGTCTGTCTGGAAGTCCTGGCTGGGGTTGTTGTCCTTGCTTCTGCTGCGTGCTCCCTGGCTGCCTTCTATAAAGTGCGCCATTTGTTTCAGACGAAGCAGTAATTTATGTACCTTTTTGTACTCATTCTGCACTCAAAAGTGATGCAGGGCTGATTAGCATAACTTTATGCGCCGCAAGTCAGCACTGCATCAACTGCATCACCTTTGCAGCAGAATTGTCAGATTTCTCTACAACATTGTGCACACGGATGCACAATTCTTTTCATGCAGCTAGGTTCCTTATGTCACGATGCTCTCTATTGTAACTACAACACATTCATGGCATAGCATTCTGTCGTATCGGCGCACAAGTTTTTTTGACGCATCGCTTCCGTAAATCAGGAATGTGACTGTTCTTGTAAATGAGGCCACGAGTACTGAAGTTTTTCTCGGGAAGGAGCAATAGATATGATTTTGATTTTTGTGTATGTTGTTGGCAGACCCTATTAGTGATCAGTAGTTACAAAGGGTGGGACAAGGGCAGTACCTAACTAGTATATAGTATTATTGACAGGTGGAAGGGTGCTGCAAAACCTAAACAAGCAATAAAGTAAAAAGAAATTATCAGTTTTCAGTTCTCAGGGCCACTCTGGAAGCAGGATATACTGAACTACAAGATGAGGTAAGTAACCTCTTAAAAAATAACTAGATGGTGATTGACTTCAGGTAGGGAAAGTATAGAGGGAAATGTCCATGTACTCTTTACATTTTCAGAGGAAAACATCTTGCCTTGCTCTTGTCACTAAACAACAAAGCTATGCTAACGAGAAATGCAAAGATAGATAGTGACAAACTTAATCAGCCCATTTTGTTTTCACATTTGACATCCACCCTCTTCACCCAAAACAGCCCGACCCTCCTTCTCAAGCAAAAACCTCAAATGTCCCTTTCACCCATTACCCAACTTCCCTTCCAATCCTCTTCACCAACAACAGGCCTACCCTCTCCTCAAACAAAAACCCCAAATGTCCCTTTCATTCATTCCCAAACTTCTTTCCTCACGGTCACAACCCACAACGGGCCCTCTGACCATTCAGTAAAAAGGGCTTTGAGGGCACCTAGTTCAGTTTTTATGTCTGACACCTCCAGCACCAGGCTCTTCTGACCACGCTTGAACAGCACCAGCTTGCATAGGGCAAGTGGAGGAGGTGGTTGGATGATGACGGGGGGCTGGTGGTGTTCCAGGATGCAGTGGACTCTGGCTGCAGGTAGCAGGTAGCAGTGGCACTAGTGTTAGCATTCCTGGATCAGAGATAGGCCTGGCTGATGGCTTTAGGGACTGAAGGCCCGTGCCTACTCCTCTTCCTCCTCCAATACCATCAGCTGATGATATTCAACTGCCACAGCCTCCAACTGTTGGAGTGGCAGCCTGGTGGCTATCTCCTGACGGGATGGTTGCTGGCCAGGTCCAGCGGCAGGAACAGCCATATCAAAAAAGAAAAACAAAGACATGAATTGTGATGCTCAATGCAGACACTTGTTTATATTGTCTATAGTTGCACAGAAGCAGAACATTGCAGGTCCCCTACGGCCAATGGATTTTAATTTTTATGGATTGATTAGTAACAGGGCCACGTTTTTCCAGCACATGCGTTACATCATGCAATAGCACTAACTGCAAGGAATTAAACCAGATCACAAACATAATCGAAAGATGATTTTAGATTAAAAGGATCTCACAGTGAAACTGAATTGACACTTTATGTGTGTTATTAAGTGAATATGTCATTAATGAGTAAGACACATATATGCTGCACAGGTAATACTTCACTGTGCAACATTAACGGAACCATGCTAGCGAGCCTGCTTCTCTGCAGCATGTTCATGGGGCAGCTGCAGCATGTTATGCTATTAACTTATAATTTAAATAGCCCTGCTCTTCTCCAACTCTCTCTTCAACTCTACCCTGAGTCCAAAGTTAGGGGCTGATAGAGTGTGGTAGATGGGATACTCCATCACATAGTGATAGATAATGGATGTCCCATCTGCCGTATTACTGTAAACAGTGCATAGAATATAAATAATGCACTGTAGTACAACAAACGGGATATATATTTTAATTGTCACAGAGTAAGTATCCCATCTGTCAAACTCTAAATCAGACACTTAGAGGGTCATTATGACCCTGGCGATCCTGCACCGCCATGCCAGTGGTGGTGGCCAGACCATCGACAGGGTGGCAGTGCAGGACCGCCAAATTACGAAAACTGTAGTAAACTGGCTGCATTGCAGCCAGTTCACCACCCATACTGCCAGGGGGTTAGGACCGCCTGGCTGAAGGTTGACTACCTTCCACCTGTCAGTCCACCTAATACCGCCTGCGGTATTTTGAGCATCCTTACTGACAGGGATTCCGTGGCAGGAGTACCACCACAAAATCCTTGGCAGTAAGTATACTGGTGACAGGAATACTCATTTCCATCGCCACTACAGGACTCCCCAACACCCCCCATATAGATGCCCCATCCACTCCCAACCCCATCAGAAGCCCCCATTCGCGATTCCCATTCTGTACCCCCTACCTCCCATCCATGCATGCACACACCACACTTGCATACATGCATGCACACACCACACATACATACATACATGCACACATCTACGCTCACTCATTCACACACACATGCACACATGGCCATGACACTCCTGCCCACATACATGCAGTCACACAGGCACACAGACACACACACTCAAACACACACAACACCCCCCACCATTCACACACACAACCCCATTCACGCACACAACACTCAACCCCCCTCCCATGTTGGTCGATCACCTTACCTGTTGGTCGTCCGTGAGGGAACGGGATCCACAGAGCTTGCTCCACTGCCAGCACACCGCCAACACAACACTGCCACACCGTTTACAATGTAGTAATACAGTGGGTGGTGGTGTGGTGGCGTGGTGGTGGCAACAAAGCAAGCTCTACTAGACCGCCAACCGCCAGTATGGCTACTGGCGGCTTCCCCGTCAAATAGTGGCGGGGAGCAGCCAGCAGCCATAATATGGCGGTCATGTGGCGGGCGCGTCTTCGGTGGTCTAAGAAAAAGACCGCCGAAGTCATAAGGAGGGCCTTAGTCTCACATTACACCCTTGCCGCCACCACAATTTACCTTCAACAAATACCTCTGCTTGTCAGGTGGGAACGTTAGCCTGCAGAAAGGTAAGCTGTAGGGAATGGACTAGGTAAATGCTCAGCTATGGAATGGTTGGTTGTCACTGATCAAGTGCTATGCTTTTGCTAAATCATATATGTTGACAGAAGGAAAAAATTGGAACCATAAATCTGAAAAGGGATCATGAAATATGTTACTTGGGCTGAAAAATGTGGCACATGCTGAGGTAGAACTTACATCTGTGATAGGTTGGGACACAAAAAAATAATGATGAAGTTAAGTACTAGGAGGTGACTGAATGGACACTGGGAAACACACCTTGTCTTCAGTTTAAATGCATTAACGACGTCATTGTGCCACAGCAGACACATATTTCACTGCCTGCACTGCAGTGCCAAATTAAACTGCACTGGAGTTTTAGGTGATGAAATGCCTTGGATAGGAATTAGAGGCAATGGGCGGGATATCTGCCTCACTTAACAGATACATTATTGTCAAAAAGAAAGCAAGTTGACTTACCACTTGTCCTACCACTGGGACTACTCCCCTTCCCTTGATAGGCTGGGCTTCCTATCACATCCCTGGCTGGCTGGATCTTGTGGCGGCACTGGTGTTCTGGGCACCTAGAGAAACACATAATGCACCCATTTTAGATAAAAGTTTAGTCACCTAAGTATTGAATTTCTTTATTTCGGTCAATCATGACCATAAAAGACCAACATGAGAAAAGAATAAAAAAACACAGCAATAATCAATTGTTGCAAAAAGTATACATGCACATAAATATAAATACATTTAAAACATTTGTTTAAAACCATCAAACTCTCATCTGGGAGAATAAAACTAACATTAAAAAAACATTAAAATCATCCATTGGTCCTGTGATTATTAATAAACAACATCTCAAAGAACCTCCAGCATTTAAGCCCACATAACTAATTTAATCATAATACATCTGAAAACAAAGCCTATCATAAGTGATAAGAGATAATCAACACTAATTAATTTATGAAGGACCAGGGCTGCAGCAGCTTGAGAAGAACTCTCAAGCTCTTGTCTATGGTGATGGGCATGGAAAAATAAAGCTAGAGTAACCCATCACTCGGGGTAATCTCCACCAAGGGCTTTAAGTGCTCTATGGAGGATAAACCAGACAGCAAAAATATATTGGAAGATAGCTGTTACTATCACCGGAGATGAGTAATTTTTACAAAGCCTATAGGCACTAGCACGTCCAAAAGTGATACAGTTTTGCATAAAGGCACTATCCACCTTCTCCTTGGAACTATGTATTAGGGGCAGAAGTAAAAGAAGTGTTCATCTGTTTCGTCACTATTCAAGCAAAGTTTACACTTGCTATCATCTGGACCATTCAGAAGCCACCAGGCGGTAAAAGCATCCACGGGTAGTGTACCATATCTAAACTGTAAAAACAAAGCCCAGGTACTGGCAGGTCTGATCATATCCATAAAAGGTACGGCAAATGGAACCTGCTTAAGGGACAAAATTACACTAGTTAGCCGGCCCTTTGCACTCATCTGGATAGCTTGGACATTAACCCTCCTTCAAAAAATCTGCTTAACAAGAGGAGCTGCATTGGCTGGGATCGCTTCGGGATTATCCTAAAAGTGGGAAAAGCCTAGTTCTACCCAAATAGGTTTCATTTCCTGCAGCAAGCTGACCTTCCCCAAGCAATCTGTGCATCTCAATATATCCTTGATGCCCTCCCTATAGGGTTCCAATTCGGCTGTCTTCCAGAGGCGAATCCAATAAAGCAGGGGTTTCAGGGCTGCGTGGTCTGAGATAGAAGACAGCACAAGTGCTAAGCTTAAAGGGACCAAGGGAGTGCCCTTCCCCATTTCGTAATGCTTCTTAAGAAACTATGGGCCTGATTACAACTTTGGAGGACGGTGTTAATCCGTCCCAAATGTGAAGGATATAACACCTACCGTATTACGAGTCCATTATAGCCTATGGAACTCGTAATACGGTAGGTGGTATATCCGTCACATTTGGGACAGATTAACACCGTCCTCCAAAGTTGTAATCAGGCCCTATATTCCTTAACTAAAAGAGTATTCTGGTTGCTGGAACCTCGCAGTTTCACGCCTTACACCGCAGCTCCCCTAACCTGAGCATTATATACTCCCATTACAGGGTTTAATGGTGGGCTTGCAGTAGCTTTGGCCTTCCGGCCTAAGGCACCACCCCTATGGCATATTATATGAGAGCTTTTACTAATATGCGCATCCCATTAATCGTCCATTAACCGTACCCCCAAATGGTCTATCTTGGTGACTCTGTCTAAATTGAGGGAATTCATCAAAATTATGACATTCACCTTTTTCTTCCCGGGGCTGCAAACCATCAGTTTTGTTTTCCCTATGTTGACCTCAAGCCCACAGTCTTTACAGAACAAAGGTTGATGACTAAATTTTGGAGACCCCTTGGCAATTTCGCCAGAATGAGGGTATCGTCCACATAGAACAGACCCGGTATTTTCTGGCCAGCCAAACTAAGAGAATCATTGACACAATTAGTTAGGTACTCAAAGCAGTTGTTAATGTATAAAAGGGAAAGAGTAGGGCCAGAACACAGCCTTGCTGCATCCCTCTCTCGACTTTAACTGATTCTGGTAGTGCACCATTATTACCACATCTGATTCAGGTGTATATGCCTTATGTAGGCGGATGATTCATTTGAGCAATACAGCAGGCATGCTCATTCTCTTCAATGAGCTCCACAGCTTTCCTCTTGGAACCAGGTCAAAAACTGATCAGAGATTGATAAAAGCTACATATAAATTCTGTCTATTAATGTCCACTCTCTTCCATCTGACTGTCATAAATTGCAGAACTTGATCCACTGCACTAACTGCAGGTCTGTATCCAGCATCCAAGTGTGAGATAGCCCCGCTCTCCTCAATCCACTCAACCAGCCACACTAGAATCTGTATAACAAAGATCTTTTGGAGGTTATCGCTCAGACTTAACGGACAGAAATTGGCAGAATTACTAGGATTACCCTTTTTAAAAGAGGGACAATTTCTGCCCCCTTCCAAGTATGGGGAATGGACGCCCCAGCAGCAACTGCATTACAAACCATGCTGATATATAGCACCCAGATATCGGGATTGGCCTTGTAAAGGTCACCAAATACTTTGACGAGTCCAGGGGTTTTTCCCTATTTAAGAGAGTTTACAGCCACCAAAGTTTCTAACAGGGTGAACTCAAGCAGCGGAGTGTGCTCCTCGGAGAAAACACTTGCTTCTCCAAGACCAAACTCTACTCCCCCAGAATTAAGCGAACCAAAGTGATCAACCCATTCAACAGGTAGAATTGACGACCCTATTGGAGTCTGGAACATCCCACAGTTGCTTGATACCAACTTCCACAACCTTACATAGTAATTACATATTGCTGCTTCCAAAAGTGCTTACCAGCTCTGCCAACTCCAGCCTATAGCTTTTTCTAGATTGCTTAACCAACCATCTGTTGCCCCCTTTAAAAGCCTGTATTTGGCTTCCCTGCAATATTTAGCGTACCACCCAGCAGTTCGCTTAGGCCCTGTCTTGCCTGCAAAATCTTTGACAAATAATTCTTTGAGATGATCATATAATTTTAAATGCTCAACTACCATCTTCTCATGATCAAGCCCATGGTGGAGCACAGATTCCATGTGAGTTGCCAGCAGTTGATACGGGGTCGCAGTGGTACATGAGGAGGAATCAAACCATTCCCACTTAACATTTCATTTGTTAGTTGTCACTGTGAGATGTTGAACAAAATCCCTGGGGTCAGAGGCCTCAATAGAGGAGATCAGGTTTTTAACAGAAAGTATCAATGGATCATGATCATTTTCTGGGCGCTCCACAACCGCTATATCTTCCATATGGCCCCACAATCAAATATCCAGTAACAGATAGTCAAGGTAGCTCTATCCATCCCACATCTGAAGGATCTGAAGGTTGGGCTAAATTAGGGTCTGAGCGAGAGCAACCATTACAAGCCCGGGGGCCGTGCGTTAGAGTATTGTCAACGGCCTGTAGCGCAGCCCTGGTCATCCTACACTTGCTGGATGAGGCTAATTGCAGGATACCCCATAGGCAGTCCTCCTTCAAATATAGCTCCTGGGCTAGTAGCTAGGGTTCAAAAGTGATGTTGAAATCCCCTGCAATCAACACATGATAAGCTCTATCAAATTTGGTAAGTATATTATCCAACACACAAAGGGTTTCAGATTCACTATTCCTACCCATGTTTCTGTTGCAAAGATTAATCAACCGGATCGGGTGCTCTTTGTGGGAAGATAAAATGAAACCCTGAACATCAGCACAACCCAAGTCCATTTCTTTAGCTTTGCACTGAAGGGTTCCACTAAGCCAACTTAATAGGTTCCCTGAGGGCCTGTCAGATGACACACTGCCCGCAGAGACCAAAAAACTCTTGAAACCTGGTCTATACATGGGCTTCAATGTCCAGGTTTCCTGGAAAACACAAATTATATGTTTATCTGTGAAATACCCCTAGTCTGGATTGGACAACTTTGCCCCTAAACCAGCTACATTCAATTTAATGATTTCCACTATGTTGTTAGACATGGCTGAAGATTGTGCTGGAGCTGGAGCTGCTGCTTTCTGTTTCCCCATTTTTCACCAGGATGTCGGGGGGGCAAAATAAATATCAGACTCCACCCAAATAGCTCCACTTCCTATCCCCAACAGTGAAGCAACAAAAGAGTATATAGTTGTTAAACAGGTGACAACTTACTAAGCCTTGCTAAGTGTGCCAGAAAACTGTGGGCATTAACGCTGTGGCCCAACCCAGCCTTTTCTGGATGATGATGGGCAAAGATGGGCCCGCTCTTGGCACAGTCTTCACCCAGATCATGCCCAGGTGCGTCCCACTCAGCGGGCCAACTGCCTCTTGATATGCACCTCCTGGTGCTCGTGGCATCCGTCCCATCCACAGGCAAAGATGGGAAATGGAGTTTGGGCAGGGCCTCCCCCGCTATTTGTAAAGCGCAACCACTAAAGAGGTCATTACAACATTGGCGGTAAAAGCTGCTTACCGCCGTGCAGAAGACCGCCAACACACCGCCGCGGCTGCGGAAATCCGCCACAGCTATTATGACCCACAGCTCGGAATCTGCCAAAATTCAGACACCCACACAAGTCCGCCACACCAAAGGTCAGTGATAAACTGGCGAAAATAAAACCTCCACCATCACGCCAATGGAAATACGCCCACACTATCACGACCCACGAATCCACGCGGCGGTCTTTCAACCGCAGTATTCTATTGGTGGTACACACCGCCACACTCAAAATATACACACATATACAAAACACAGCCACATTGGACAATTCAAAATACACACACCTGATACACATACACACACCACTCCCACACACCCAATACAATATAAAACACACACCCACATCACCCATAAACCCTTACAACCAGAATTGCGATAGAAGGCCAGAGAGAGACACCACAATCTATAACCAGGCATCCACAGGCACAAAACACTATCACCCACATAACATCCACGCACCCCACACAACACACCACTAAATATCACCCCACATATCATAACACACACCACCCCACACATCACCCACACCACCCCATGGCACGGCAAAGACACCCCAGGTTCTCTGAGGAGGAACTCAGGGTCATGGTGGAGGAAATCATCAGGGTAGAGCCACAGCTATTTGGATCACAGGTGCAGCACACCTCCATAACTAGGAAGATGGAGCTATGGAGCTATGGCACAGAATAGTGGAGAGGGTCAACGCAGTGGGACAGCACCCAAGAAATAGGGATGACATCAGGAAGAGGTGGAACGACCTACGGGGGAAGGTGCATTCCGTGTTCTCAAGACACCACCTTGCGGTACAGAGGACTGGTGGCGGACCCCCACCTCCTCCCCCACAACTAACAACAGGGGAGGAGCAAATCCTGGCGATTCTGCATCCTGAGGGCCTCGAAGGAGTAGCTAGAGGAATGGACTTTGGTAAGTCAAACCTTAACTATTACAACCCCCACCCTACCTGCATGCCATCACATACCCCCACCCTCGCCCTCACCCCCATCACTCCAATTCCTCACACATGTCCCACTATCACAAACCACACATCCCAAACCCAAGCCCTGCATGCAACACCAAAGCATGGACACCCATCACCAATGCATGGCCACTGCACATACCCATACACCCCACTAAACCATCATCACACAAGGTCCCACACAGGAATGCAAGCACTGGGGTACACGGTCACCCACCCATTGCACACCATGGTACACACAGATGCAATAATCATGCTTTTACACCCCTGCAGGTCCCCTACCCAATGTCACCGCACAGGAGGGTCCACACATGTCCACACCACTAACAGAAGAGGCCCACAGTGATGACAGCAGCTCTGTCCAACTGGATCTAGATGACCAGCCCGGCCCATCTGGGACCTCGGGACAGTCGGTTCCCCTCACACAGTCACAGGCCACCAGAGAGCTTCCCCCCTCTGGAAACACCAGCACAGCACCCACCCAGCGGGCCCATACCTCTGTCCCCAGGACATATTAATCAGCGGTGTGTCCACCACTACAGGGAACCCAGGCTAACCCACCACCCCAACAACAACAGGGACGTGGGGGCAGTGGGCACACCGTTCAGGGGACAGAGGCCCAAGGAAACAGGGGAACTGGGAGGGCTGCTGTGCAACAGGGGGGGACAGGCCCAGGGAACCAACTCTCCATGAGGCCCTCTCCAACATCATGGGAGCGTACCATCATTCCCAGGAGACAATGGCAACGGTACTGGCCAAGTTTCAGGGGACCCAGCGGCTGCAGGAGGAACGGTATTTGGGCTTCAGGGAGGAACTCAGATCCATTAACTCCACCCTGGGCACCATTGTAGGGGTGCTGAAGGAAGTCCTCAACACCAGGAGGGACACTGTGGCACAACAAGGGGCCCCTGTCACTAGCCTGGACGATGAACTGCCCACCACCTCCGCCGGCGCTAGTGGACAGGTGGCACCGCCACAGGACCACCACACCAGCACCCCACTCCCTGCAGATGGAGAACCACCCTGCAAACGGTCCCTGAGATCCAGGACAAAGACAGAGAACGATGCCAAGACCCCCGCCAAGAAATGAGACCGCCCTGAATGTCATCCTTTTGTCCTACCTTGTCACCATGTCCATCCTCAAACTGCCCCAGCTCCACTTCCTATACCCCTTTGGACAATGCACCTGTGAGACTGATAGACTGGGCTCTGCCATGGACATTCCTCCACAATCACCCCTCACCATTTTACAGCACCCTGCAATATTGAGCACTTAAATAAACACCCTTAAGGCACAAAACAATCTGGAGTCTGTCTGTGATTTTGAAATAGTGTATTAGCAATCACAGTGACAAAATGCTCTTACAATTGTAATGTCAACATACCTATGTCACACAGCTCTAGTCCATGAGGAAACAAAGCAGATGTCACACAGTGGGACCCACATCTGTGAAATCGTAAGAGAAAGTGAAAACTCATTGACCATACACTGGGTGAAAAGGACAACCAGTAGAGAGGTAGTAGTGTTACATTACATGTAGTAGGCAGGTTTGTCTTCTTACCTGTGTCTCACTGGAAGTATTGCAGGATAACCAAGTTCCTGTTGTCGATGTCCTCTTCTTCTGCTTCCTCGTCTTCACTGTCCACAGGCTCCACAGCTGCCACAACACCTCCATCTGGACCATCCTCCTGCAGAAAAGGCACCTGTTGTCGCAAAGCTAAGTTGTGAAGCATACAGCAGGCCACGATGATCTGGCACACCTTCTTTGGTGCGTAGAATAGGGAACCACCTGTCATATGGAGGCACTTGAACCTGGCCTTCAGGAGGCCGAAGGTCCGTTCTATAATCCTCCTAGTTCACCCATGGGCCTCATTGTAGCGTTCCTCTGCCCTTGTCCTGGGATTCCTCACTGGGGTCAGTAGCCATGACAGGTTGGGATAACCTTGGTGACCTGAAAAAGGCGAGGGACAACTGTTAGACACCCACTAACCTGTAGGGATATCCCCAGACAACTATTCCCAATGATTAGGTTCCATGTGCTCACCTAATAGCCCCACCGCGTGCCTCTGGAGTTGCCCCATCACATAAGGGATGCTGCTATTCTGCAGGATGTAAGCGTCATGCACTGAGCCAGGGAATTTGGCATTCACATAGGAGATGTACTGGTCGGCCAAACACACCGTCTGCACATTCATCAAATGATAACTCTTCCGGTTTTTGTACACCTGTTCACTCCTGCGGGGGGGACCAAGGCCACATGTGTCCCATCAATGGCACCTATGATGTTGGGGATATGTCCCAGGGCATAGAAGTCACCTTTCACTGTAGGCAAATCCTCCACCTGAGGGAAAACGATGTAGCTCCGCATGTGTTTCAGAAGGGCAGACAACACTCTGGACAACACGTTGGAAAACATAGGTTTGGACATCCCTGATGATATGGCCACTGTTGTTTGAAATGACCCACTTGCAAGGAAATGGAGTACTGACAGCACCTGCACTTGAGGGGGGATTCCTGTGGGATGGCGGATAGCTGACATGAGGTCTAGCTCCATCTGGGCACACAGTTCCAGGATTGTGGCACGATCTAGCCTGTATGTGATGATTACATGTCTTTCCTCCATTGTCGACAGGTCCACCAGTGGTCTGTACACCGGAGGATGCCGCCATCTCCTCACATGTCCCAGCGGATGGTGCCTATGAAGGACAACAGTGAGCACAGAGTCAACCAACTCAGAGGTACGTACACACAGCTTACACAGAACATGATTCATAATCCAAAATAAGCATGTGTGAGTGTTGAGGCAAGGCCTAGTTATGTGTGACGCAGTTAAAAATAGAGCTATGTGGGCCCCTGAAATGGGGGCTGCATGACCTGTAAAGTGGGACAATGGGATATGAGGTAACTGCGCTGGTGTTGTACACCGTTGAGGTAGGCGGTCGAAGACCGCGCCGCAATTCTGCATTGGTTAACATTGGACCCTATGGGTCCCAGGAGCCAATGACGATGTATGCCGACGGTGACGGTACGCACCGCCGCGGACGTGACCACCATTTTCTATCTGTTCAATCACTCCATACCTGATCTTCGACAGGAGAGGACCTACAATGCAAGTGCTGCTGTGACCTCAGTCTGGAAGAGACAATGGCTCGTGCGTCTGGGGAAAGGGCCCTGCCTTCACATAGGAGGAGTTGGAGAAACTCGTGGATGGGGTCCTCTCCCAGTACACGCTACTCTACGGTCCTCCAGACAAACAGGTAAGTACACTGGGAGCATGCTGTATGGGCTATACCTGTGTGGAGTGGGGTGGATAAAAGATGGAGGGGGGAGAATGAGGCGTGCATGAAACACGGTGAGTGCATGTGCCACATGGCAAGGGTAGAGATGAGGGCCAATGACTGTGACGGTGCAGTTGGATATAACTTATCTTTTTCCTGTGTACAATTCCTGTAGGTCAGCGCCCACCAGAAGAAGGATATTTGGCGTGCCATCGCCAAGGACGTCCGGACCCTGGGGGACTATCACAGACGGAGCACCCACTGCCAGAAGAGATGGGAGGAAATTTGCTGCTGGAGCAGGAAGACGGCGGAGGCCCAGCTGGGGATGGCCTCCCAATGTGGGAGTGGTGCCCATTGCACCATGACCCCCCTGATGTTCAGGATCCTGGCATTGCCGTACCCAGAGTTGGATGGGCGCTTGAGGGCATCACAGCAGCAACAAGGGGGTGAGTACACTCTCATTATGCTGATTCAGCGCGCAGTGGAGGTGTCTGGGTGGGGGAGGTGGGCTGTGGGTTCCCCTAGGCCAGGGCAAGTGTGCTAGTTAGGTCTCCTTTTTCAGGCAGGCCCTGTGGCACCCCACTCCACCTGGGTACAGTGCCAACTACACTTAGTCAGGCTCCTGTGACATCCATGTGTGCAGATGTCGGCCATAGCCTTGTAGGCCATGTCCCAGGGATTGAATAGTGGACCCCAAGTGCGCGACGTAGTGCAAGGGGCTTCTGTGTCTGTCATGCCCACCAACAGTAGCGGTAATGCATGCACTCAACATGTCTATCTTCTGTTGTCATCCCCCCTTTTTGTGTTCTCCCTGTTGTGCATCATCAGGCGGAGGAGCAGTGGCACCGGAGCAGGAGGGAGCTGCATCCCACATGGCCCTGGAGGGCGACACTACGGAGTCGGATTTCACCAGTGGGACAGAGGGCGAAGGGAGCTCCACGGCGGGGACAGGAGCTAAGACCAGTGATACGGACTCATCCTCTGATCGGAGCTCCCTTGTGGTGGCTGGCCCATCTGTGCCCCCCCCACCTACAGGTACAGCCGCCACCCCACCTTCCAGCACCGCCCTCCCAGCAGCCTCTCAGCCTTTGCCCCGTGCCCGCTCACCCAGGAGGGTGGGCATCACCTTCGCCCCAGGCACCTCAGCCCCTGCCCCAGTCACCCCTGCTGCCATCAACCTCCTCAGGTCCCTCACTGTTGGGCAGTCTACCATTTTGAATGCCATCCAGGGTGTAGAGAGGCAGGTGCAACAGACAAATGCATTCCTAGAGGGCATTCATTCTGGTCAGGCAGCCCTTCAGCAAGCTTTTCAGACTCTGGCCTCAGCACTGATGGCAGCCATTGTCCCTTTCTCTAGCCTCCCCCTTCCAACTTCCTCTACCCAGACCCACACCCCTGTGCCTCAGCCTACCACAAGCACACCATCAGACCAGCATGTACACACCCCAACACACAAAGGAAGCTCAGGCAAACATAAGAACCACACATCCCACAGGCACTCACGCAAGCATCACACACATGCAGATTAGCAACATCCACTGCCTCCACTGTGTCCCCCTCCTTCTAGTCTCCCTCCTCCCTCCCTGTCTCGTCTCCACTCACACCTGCATGCACTACATGTACAGCCACTACTTCCATCACCAGCACACCCACCACTACACCCCGCTCACGTGCAGTCACCGCCCCCACAACCATTCACACATCCCCTGTGTCCTCTCCCAGTGTGTCTGTGACACCACCTCCCAAGGTACACAAACGCAGGCACACACCCACCCAACAGCCATCCACCTCACAACACCCTCCAGCACATGCACCTTCACCCAAAGTCACCAAACGTACACCTCCTACAACAACAAACTCTTCCTCCACTCCCAAACCCCCTTCAGCTACCCATCCCAGTGTTCCTAAGAAACTTTTCTTGTCCACCCTTGACCTCTTTCCCTCACCTCCCCCACCCCTTCAGTCCCCTAGGGCCCGACTCTCCAGGTCCCAACCTAGCACCTCAGCCACGACATCGGCGGGATCAGTGGTGCCAGTAGTCACAGGATTCTGGAGTGCACCAGGCAGCAGGGCAGCCAGTGTGGCAAGAAGCCACAGCACAGACAGTCCCCCACCTGTCAAGCATCAAAAGTTGGGCAGTGCCCGGCGGGAGAGGGGGAAGACACCAGCCACCAAAGCCGCTCCCAGGGGTACAGGTGGGGGTGTGGAGTCAGCTGCGACACCTTCCAAGGTGGGGAAGGGGCACAAGAAACCCGGCAAGTCTGGGAAGATCGGCACCGCCATCAGCCCCGCTGCCTAGGAGGCCACCACCATCAGCCCCACTGCCCAGGAGGCGACCGCCATCAGCCCCGCTGCCCAGGAGGCGACCGCCATCAGCCCTGCTGCCCAGTAGGAGACTGCCATCAGCCCCACTGGCCCAGACAGGACTGCCAGCACCAGCCCCGCAGGCCCAGACAGGACCGCCAGCCCCGCAGGCCCAGACAGGACCGCTGTAAGGAAATGCCTCCTTGGCATGGTTACCCCCTGACTTTTTGCCTTTGCTGATGCCAAGTTATGATTTGAAAGTGTGCTGAGGCCTGCTAACCAGGCCCCAGCACCAGTGTTCTTTCCCTAAAACTGTACCTTTGTCTCCACAATTGGCACACCCTGGCATCCAGGTCAGTCCCTTGTAACTGGTACCCCTGGTACCAAGGGCCGTGATGCCAGGGAAGGTCTTTGAAGGCTGCAGCATGTCTTATGCCACCCTGGGAACCCCTCACTCAGCACAGACACACTGCTTGCCAGCTTGTGTGCTGGTGGGGAGAAAATGACTACGTCGGCATGGCACTCCCCTCAGGGTGCCATGCCAACCTCACACTGCCTATGGCATTGATAAGTCACCCCTCTAGCAGGCCTTACAGACAGCCCTATGGTTGGGTGCCCTATACCACAGGTGAGGGCATAAGTGCATGAGCACTATGCCCATATAGTGTCTAAGCAAAACCTTAGACATAATAAGTGCAGGGTAGCCATAAGAGTCTATGATCTGGGAGTCTGTCATACACGAACTCCACAGCACCATAATGGCTACACTGAAAACTAGGAAGTTTGGTATCAAACTTCTCAGCACAGTAAATGCACACTGATGCCAGTGTACATTTTATTGTGAAATACACGCAGAGGGCATCTTAGAGATGCCCCCTGAAAACATACCGGACTTCCAGTGTGGGCTGACTAGTTTTGCCAGCCTGCCACACACCAGACATGTTGCTGGCCATATGGGGAGAGTGCCTTTGTCACTCTGTGGCTAGTAACAAAGCCTGTACTGGGTGGAGGTGCTTCTTACCTCCCCCTGCAGGAACCGTAACATCTGGCGGTGAGCCTCAAAGGCTCACCTACTTTGTTACAGCGCCACAGGGCATCCCAGCTAGTGGAGATGCCCGCCCCCTCCGGCCACGGCCCCACTTTTGGCGGCAAGGCCAGAGGAGATAATGAGAAAAACAAGGAGGAGTCACTGGCCAGTCAAGACAACCCCTAAGGTGTCCTGAGCTGAGGTGACTCTGACTTTTAGAAATCCTCCATCTTGCAGATGGAGGATTCCCCCAATAGGATTAGGGATGTGCCCCCCTCCCCTCAGGGAAGAGGCACAAAGAGGGTGTAGCCACCCTTAGGGCTAGTAGCCATTGGCTACTAACCTACCAGACCTAAAACACACCCCTAAATTGAGTATTTAGGGGCCCCCAGAACCAAGCAAGATAGATTCCTGCAACCTGAAGACGAAGAAGGACTGCTGACCTGAAGCCCTGCAGAGAAGACGAAGACACCAACTGCTTTGGCCCCAGCCCTACTGGCCTGTCTCCCCACTTCAAGAAAAACTGCAACAGCGACGCGTCCCCCAGGGTCCAGCAACCTCTTAAGCCTCAGAGGACTACCCTGCATCTAAAAGGACCAAAAACTCCAGAGGACAGCGGCCCTGTTCCTCAAAGACTGCAACTTTGCAACAAAGAAGCAACTTTTAAAGGCCACACGTTTCCCGCCGGAAGCGTGAGACTTTCCACTCTGCACCCGATGCCCCCGGCTCAATCTGGGGAGAACCAACACTACAGGGAGGACTCCCCGGCGACTGCGACCCTGTGAGTAGCCAGAGTTGACCCCCCTGAGCCCCTCAGCGACGCCTGCAGAGGGAATCCAGAGGCTCCCCCTGACAGCGACTGCCTGCTTCAAAGAACCTAACGCCTGGGAAACACACTACACCCGCAGCCCCCAGGATCTGAAGGATCCGACCTCTAGTGCAGTAGCGACCCCCAGGTGGCCCTCTCCTTTGCCCAGGTGGTGGCTACTCCGAGGAGCCCCGCCCCCCTCCTTGCCTGCCTGCATCGCTGAAGAGACCCCTGGGTCCCCCATTGAAACCTACTGCAAACCTGAAGCCTATTTGCACTCTGCACCCGGCCCCCCGTGCCGCTGAGGGTGTACTTTTTGTGCTGACTTGTGTCCCCCCGGTGTCCTACGAAACCCCCCTCGTCCGCCCTCCGAAGTCGCGGGTACTTACCTGCTGGCAGACTGGAACCGGGGCACCCCCTTCTCCATTGAAGCCTATGCGTTTTGGGCACCACTTTGACCTCTGCACCTGACTGGCCCTGAGCTGCTGGTGTGGTAACTTTGGGGTTGCCCTGAAACCCCAATGTTGGGCTACCTTGGGCCCAACTTTGAACCCTGTAAGTGCTTTAATTACCTGAAAAACGAACAAATACTTACCTCCCCCAGGAACTGTTCAATTTTGCAGTGTCCAATTTTAAAATAGCTTATTGCCATTTTTGCCAAAACTGTACATGCTTTTGTGATGATTCAAAGTTCCTAAGATACCTGAGTGAAATACCTTTCATTTAAAGTATTGTTTGTAAATCTTGAACCTGTGGTTCTTAAAATAAACGAAGAAAATATATTTTTCTATATAAAAAACCTATTGGCCTGGAATTGTCTTTGAGTGTGTGTTTCTCATTTATTGCTTGTGTGTGTACAACAAATGCTTAACACTACCCTCTGATAAGCCTACTGCTCGACCACACTACCAAAAAATAGAGCATTAGAATTATCTCTTTTTGCCACTATCTTACCTCTAAGGGGAACCCTTGGACTCTGTGCATGCTATTTCTTACTTTGAAATAGTACATACAGAGCTAACTTCCTACAACTGCCAGCAGCTGAGTTGCAGGCCCAGACAGGACCTCCAGCATCTGAGTCGCTGCCAAGGACACCGCCGCCACAAGCACCGCTGCCAAGGACACCGCCGCCACAAGCACCACTGCCAAGGACACCGCTGCCACAAGCACCGCTGCAATGGACACCGCCACCATAAGCACCGCTGTAATGGACACCGCCCATGAGCGCCAAGAGCACTGACGCTACTGAGTCCGCCACGAGCAGGATGAAGCACTCTGGGCACAAAGCCCCCTCCAGAACCAGTGGAGATTTACATCCACTACCTCTGTCCTTGGCAGGATGAAGCACTCTGGGTACAAAGCCCCCTCCAGAATGATGAAGCACTCTGGGCACAAAGCCCCCTCCAGAACCAGTGGAGAATGACGTCCACTACCTCTGTCCTTGGCAGGGTGAAGCACTCTGAGCACAAAGCCCCCTCCAGAACCAGTGGAAATTTACATCCACTGCCTCTGTCCATGGCAGGAAGAAGCACTCTGGGCACAAAGCCCCCTCCGGAACCAGTGGAGACTGTTATCCACTTGAGAGACTGTGGCTTTGCACTCCCCAGGATTGAACAGTGGGCAAACCACCCACTGTAGAGACTTGAGAGACTGTGGCTTTACACTCCCCAGGATTGAACAGTAGGCAAACCACCCACTGCAGAGACTTGAGAGACTGTGGTGTTGCACTCCCCAGGATTGAACAGTGGGCAACCCACCCCCTGTAGAGACTTGAGAGACTGTGGCTTTGCACTCCCCAGGATTGAACAGTGGGCAAACCACCCATTGTAGAGACTTGAGAGACTGTGGCTTTGCACTCCCGAGGATTGAACAGTGGGTAACCCACCCACTGTTGAGACTGGAGAGACTGTGGCTTTGCACTCCCCAGGATTGAACAGTGGGCAACCAACCCACTGTAGAGACTTGAGAGACTGTGGCTTTGCACTCCCCAGGATTGAACAGTGGGCAAACCACCCACTGTAGAGACTTGAGAGACTGTGGATTTGCACTCCTCAAGATTGAACAGTGGGCAACCCACCCACTGTAGAGACTTGAGAGACTGTGGCTTTGCACTCCCCAGGATTGAACAGTGGGCAAACCACCCACTGTAGAGACTTGAGAGACTGTGGCTTTGCACTCCCCAGGATTGAACAGTGGGCATGTGGCCCACTCGTGGATTTGGCGTCGTGCACTCATCCGGCCGAGATGCCCCCTTTCCCTTCCCCCTGAGGTGCCTGTTCTATTTCGATCTGATGCCCCTGCAGTGTTCTCTCCGTCATGTTCGGGTACCTTGTGTGGGCCTCGCCCATGCAGTGTGGGCCCAGTGTTCCACGGACTTAAATGGAGCAATACCTGGACTTCTATTCTTGGTGTATATATTTAGTTAATAGTGTATATATATTTTTGCGTACTGGACTTTAATAGATTACAATGGTTACACTCATTTCCTTTTGTCTTTGCATTCTTCCGGGGAGGGTTGGGGGGTGTCACTGTGATGTATCAATATGTATTAGTGTGTGTGTTGTCGTGGGTGAGGGTGGGGGTGTTGCATGTTGTGTGTCCCTGTTTTTTCCCTCCCCCTCCCCTGTGTCGTAGGTGCAGTACTCACTGTGGTCTTCGCCGCCGGCGTGCGTGCTCCTGGTAGAGGAGCAAGAAGATGAAAGCTGGGAAAACGTGAAGCTCGGGTTCCATGGCGTCCTGGTTCCTCGTGGGGTGTGTAGAGGTGAGCGTTTTCCCTTCGAAGTCCTGTTTCCGCTGTGTTTTTGTTCGCAGTGAATCCACCCCGGAAAAGGTGGTGAATTGGTAGGTTGTGATACTGTGGGCGGTACATTGTCTTCCGCCTGTCTGTTTGCTGTGACCGCTGCGCTGTTTGTTTGTACCGCTGTAGCAGTCGGAGTGTTAAAGTGGCTGTCTATGTTGGCGGTTTCTGCCACAGTCATAATTCAATTTTTTTTTACCGCCGACCTGTTGCCGGTCTTACCGCCGCTTGAACACCAACCGCCAGAGTTGTAATGACAACCTAAGTCACTAAGGCCCTGATAGTCCGTGGCCCACTGGGCCATAACACATAGGCCAAGCCTACACTTGGCTCCTGCCTCAAAACGGAGAGAACACTGCAGGGGCATCAGGTTGAAACACACAGGCACCTCAGGAGGACAGGGAAGGGGGGCAGCTCATCCGGAAGATGGTACAACGCCACTGCTCCTGAAGGGGGCTCCATGCCCACAGCGATGTCCTGGGTAGTGTAAAGGCCACAGTCTCGCAAGTCTCTCCAGTGGGTGATTTGCCCACTGCCTGGTCCTGGGGAGTGCAAAGCCACAGTCTCTCAAGTCTCTCAAGTGGGTGGTTTGCTCACTGCTTGCTCCTGGGGAGTGCAAAGCCACAGTCTCTCAAGTGGATGGCTTCTTCCACTGGTTCTGGAGAGGGTTTTGTGCCCAGTGTGCTTCATCCTGCCAAGGATAGGGTGAGTGGATGCCTTTCTCCACTGGTTCTGGGGGGGGCTTTGAGCCCAGTCCGCGTCATCCTGCCAAGGATAGGGTGAGTGGATGCCTTTCTCCACTGGCTCTGGAGGGGGATTTGAGCCCAGTCTGCTTCTTCCTGCCAAGGATAGGGTGAGTGGATGCCTTTCTCCACTGGTTCTGGAGGGGGCTTTGAGCCCAGTCTGCTTCATCCTGCCAAAGATAGGGTGAGTGGATGCCTTTCTCCGTTGGTTCTGGAGGGACCTTTGTGCCCAGGGATGCAGCACTTGGGGGGGGTGCCAGGTCACAGTCCCTCACCTGGGTGTCAGAGCCACAAGATTTGCAGTAGTCAGGATGCATAATAGTCCATGGAGGCAGGGCTACAGTTCATCCAGTGGCGGCTACGGCTGCACTCTGGTGGTAGTGCCGGTGCTGGTGGGGGTGCTGCAAGTGGAGGGGAGAGGCTCCAGCCCTTCCCCTGCAGCCTCTGATGGCTGCCCACTGGGGCTGCTTCTGCTGGCAGCGGTGCTATTGTCAGCGGTGCAGGTGGCGGTGCTTGCGGCGGTGCAGGTGGTGGTGCTGGCCGCTGTGGAGGTGCCAGTGCTGCCAGTGGTGGGGGGGAGGCTCCAGCCCTTCTCCTGTAGCCTCGGATGGCTGCCCACTGGGGCTGAAGCTGCTGTCAGTGGTGCTACTGTCAGCGGTGCAGGTGGCGGTGCTTGCAGCAGGGCTTGCGACGGTGCAGGTGGTGGTGCCTGCTGCGGTGGAGTTGCCAGTGCTGCCAGTGGTGGGGGTAGGCTCCAGCCCTTCTCCTACAGCCTCGGACGGCTGCCCACTGGGGCTGCTGCTGCTGACAGTAGTGATGCTTGTGGCGGTGCAGGTGGCAGTGTTTGTGGCGGTGCAGGTGGCGGTGCTGGCAGTTGTGCTGGTAGCCACCAGGCCTTCATCTGCAGACTCGGACAGCTGAAGTGCCTTGGCTGGTGTTTTGTGCCCCTTCCTGCCCTTGGCAGATGGTGGTGTCACCTTGGGTCTGGCAGCTGGAGTCTTGGAGGTGGCCTTGCTGGGTGGTTGCGGCTCCTTCCCCTTACTGGATGCTGTCCCCTTCTTCACTTTGCCAGGTGGCGGAATGGTCTTTGCCTTGGCAGGTGTTGGTGGCACACTGGCTGGCTTGATGGGTGCCCCCTTTGAACCTTTGACAGCTGCAGGAACAACAGCAGACGTGGACATGGTGGCTGAGGGGCTGGGTTTTGGCCACCCTGGCCCGAGTTGAAGGAAGAGGGGGGAGGGGT
The DNA here is from genome assembly GCF_031143425.1 of Pleurodeles waltl. NCBI lineage: Eukaryota > Metazoa > Chordata > Amphibia > Caudata > Salamandridae > Pleurodeles > Pleurodeles waltl. The sequence goes on from NC_090440.1 coordinate 1,718,264,169, forward strand.
AGAGAACAGGCCCATGTTGGCTAGGAAAAGCTTCTTAGGGACGTTGGGGTGGGAAGAGGGTGAAGGTTTAGGAGTGGAGGAAGAGGGAGTGGTTGTAGAAGGTGTCAGTCTGCTGTGTTTGGGTGCAGGTGCATGAGCTGGATGCTGTTGTGAGGTGGATGGCTGCTGGATGGGTGTGTGCTTGCATTTGTATACTTTGGGAGGAGGGCTCACAGACACAGTGGGAGAGGACACAGGGGACCTGCACATGGATGTGGGGGTGGTGACTGCCAGTGAAGGGTGTGTAGTGATGGGCGTGCTGGTGATGGAGGTAATGGATGAGGATGTAGTACATGCAGTTGTGAGTGGAGACGCTACTGGGAGGGAGATGGAGGACGAGGAGGAGGGGGACACAGTGGAGGCAGTGGATATTGGTGTGTCTGCATGGGGATGGTGCTTGTGTGAGTGCCAGTGAGATGAAGTGTGGTGCTTGTGTTTGCCTAAGCCACTTTTGTGTTTTGAGTTGGATGAATGCTGGTCTGCAGGTGTTCTTGGGATAGGCTGGGGTTGAGGGGATTGGGACGTGGTAGAGGAAGTTGGAGGGGGGAGTTTAGAGACAGGGACAATGGCTGCCATCAGTGCGGAGGCCAGAGCCTGAAATGCTCTCTGTTGGGCCACCATGCCAGAGTGAATGCCCTCCAGGTATGCATTTGTTTGTTGCAAATGCCTCTCGACACCCTGGATGGCATTCAAAATGGTTGACTGCCCAACAGTGAGGGATCTCAGGAGGTTAATAGCCTCCTCACTGAGGGCAGCAGGGCTGACTGGGGCAGGGCCTGTGGTGCCTGGGGCGAAGGAGATGCCCACCCTCCTGGGTGAGCAGGCATGGGAAACACACTGAGGGGCTGGCTGGGAGGGCAGTGCTGGTAGGGGGGGTGGCGGCTGTACCTGTTGTTGGGGTGGGCGTAGAGGTGTCCACCACCGCCAGGGAGCTTCCATCAGAGGAGGAGTCGCTGCCTGTAGTGTCGTCTCCATCGTGGTGCTCCCCTCGCCCTACGTCCCAGTGGTGCCCTCACTCTCGGTGGATTCAGCATCCAGGCCAATTTGGGATGCAGCTCCCTCTGTCGCCGGTGCCTCTGCTCCTCCGCCAGATGATGCTAATGCACACAAGGACAGGGTGACATAACAAAAAGGGGGGGGGAGAGACAGAGGATACACTTGGTCAGTGCCTGCAACAACACTACTGTTGGCGCGCACAACACACAGGGAGCTGCCTAATGCACTAGTCCATACACTACCAGTTACAATGCTAGCCACCAGCCCATGGGGGACAAGGCATAATGCCATCAGCTGCACACCTGACACCCACAGGACCCTACCCAGTAGTAGATGCCCACTAACACCATTGTGTTTGAGTGCTTCAGAGCCTGCCCAACAAGGGACCTACCCTGCCATGTTCACCCTGGCCTAGGGGCACCCACAGTCCACATCCCCCACTCAGATACATTTTAACGCGCTCCAACTCATGAATCAGAATTTATACTCACCCCCTTGTGGCTGGTGTGATGCACTCAAGTGCCCATCCAACTCTGGATAGGCCACCGCCAGGATGCTGAACATCAGGGGGGTCAGGGTACTACGGGCACCGCTTCCTCATTGGGAGGCCAGCCCCAGCTGGGCCTCCACCATCTTCCTTGCCCAGTGGTGCAGGTCCTCCCACCATTTGCGTCAGTGGGTGCTCGGCCTGTCAAAGACCCCTAGGGTCCGCACCTCCTTGGCGATGGCACGCCAAATACCCTTTTTGTGATGGGTGCTGACCTGCAGGAAAAATACAGAAGAAAAGGGATTAGTAATACCGTCTGGACCGTCACACTCATGGCCCACCATATCCCTCCCATCCCCTGAACCACATACATTGAAAACCATACATGGCGGGACATGGTCTGGCCACGTAGTTTGATGGCCGCCTGATTCCTGCGCTCCACGAGGTGGCTGGGCCGGGCCACGGGCGGGAGCGCAGTGGGGGCACAAACACCTCCCGCTGGGGGTGTGGAGTCGTTCGGACAGCTCCAGGCGGGCAGTGCCGCTCTCGAGGAGTGTCGCAGAGCAGGGGCTCCAAAGAAATCGGCACAGAGGCGCAGTGGCCCGAGAGAGGACCTGGAGCCACGGCCTCTGGCAGCGCCGAGACCCGACACCATTGCAGTGTAGTGGCGCGACCCAGGAGCGTGGTGACATCCCAGACTCCTTTCTTCCCTGAACCCCTAATTACCACACCCCACCAATGCGCCGATCGGCCCCCTCCACCTGACTGCTGGGGAGCTGCGTGAGGCGGGGGCAGGGAGAGAGCTCCATGAGACCGGAGCTCTGGAGCAATGATGATCTGAGACTTAGGGCCAGCCCCAAGAAGAAGAGGATACAACAATACCCCACAAGAGGAGGGGGCAACGAGCACTGGTAGGAGCCCCGCGAGGGGCTGGGGGCCCTAAGGAAGAATAAGGGAGAAGGAGGGGACGAGACTTTGCCTTTTCCTCCCACTGGGAGCCTCCCTACTTCCCCCTGTACATGCCTGCCCCCTCCCCACCCTCCCCCTTTCCCACGCACTCAGCTGATCAGGAGAAGGGACAGCAACGCAGTGAACCAGTGACATATCTGGGGCCACCAGGGAGACCAAAGAGACCGGTCAGTCTGTTTACTACTTTTTAATCACTATTACTGCTCACACTGTCATCCCTACTGGACATTGGCTGCCTGCCCCCTCCCCCACACAAGAGGCCCTGAGAAGAAAGAGGGCCCAGGAGAAACTACCAGCATACGAGAGCCGGCAACTACCATCTCGAATTGACTGACACCCTCACTGGGCTGCCAGCTGAACTTCGTCCCCGTCCCGCTATCCCGCTAGCCCATTATTGTGGTTCAAGACCTGGGGAACTCACTATGCATCAATGTGAGGTGGGCACCTGTGCTACGCTTGCTGAAGAGACCTACAGGGGGCGGACCCCACCACGATAAAAAAGAGCCTGGTACCCCCTCACCCTCCGGAGTGCCCTCTCCCACCTTCCCCCCTCCGGTCTGCAGTTCTCTTCCACAGCTGAAGCGCGGGTGATGAAACGGCGCCTGATGGGACTGAACCATTCACCGGCCAAACCACAGCGAGGTTGAGGATCCTTCCAGCTTATCCCCCCTTATATCCTCCAACCATCCCCTGTCCACACGAAGTGGGAACAACTGCAGCTTCGGGAGGGGGCCTCTGATACTTCTGGTCCCCCCTCTCACACCCCCCTACACGGTCATCATCAAATCCCACTACGAAGACCGGAGATGCCAGGTGGACGGTCGTCCCACAAGAACACGTGCAAGCCGGTGAGACAGTTACTTTTCTCTGAGGCCTTACTCCAGGTGAAGGGGATCCCCCCCACAGACAGCAGCACAGCCCTCTACCACACATCAAGAGATGGCGAACCTGGCCCAGGAGCCCACAATGGACCGTATCCTTCAGAAAATTTCAGCAGTTAGCCGTAGATTGGAGGGGATGGATAACGCAATGGTTTCAATGGCAGCGGAAATGAAATCCATCCGTACGGAAATCGCAAGCTTTCACACACGCGCCCTGGGATTGGAACAGCGAGTGTCGAAAGTAGAGGCCTGTGCTTCTTCTTTCCAGAACAGAGATCAGGAACTCCTCTTCCTTCATAGCAAATTAACGGACCTAGAAGACAGGAGCCGAAGAGACAATGTCCGTTTCATAGGATTCCCTGAAAACATTGAGGGGGAGGACCTTCACAGATTCCTACGAGACACTCTGCCCAGGCTGACCGACACTGTCTTCGAGCCACCTCTGGAGTTTCAAAGAGCCCATAGACCGGGCCCCTGGAGAACCGGTACGGACGCTCGCCCCCGACGGATCATAGCCTGTATTCTTCTGTATTCTTCACCATACACAGGCCCATCAACTTATACAGAAAGCACGTGCCCAAGGCCCTTGTCAGCTAGACGGACACACAATTAGAATATTGGTGGATTTCTCCAAGGAAACCAGCGACCGGCGTTGTGTATTCCTGCCCCTCCACCCATGACTGCGCCAGCTGGAAATGAAGTATGGCCTGTTTGACCCGGCGAGAATGTGGATAACTAAAAATGGCATATCCAAAGACTTCTACGACCCGGAAGACTTGCGTTCCTTCTTGGATGATTTGTCCCTCACAGACTCTTCCAACTTGACTCCACACCGAGATATGATTGCTACAGACCAGAACACTTCCTCACAAGAGGGTCAGGGTCTGGACATCAATCTGTTATCCCCTGCCCCAGGGAGTGAGACCTGGAGAGACTCCTTCACAGCCACGACGACAGAGGACAGGTGCTGCATTCGGTGGCGCTCCATACACAGGTGGCAGATAGAGACAAATCCCTATCCCCTTTAAAAGCCCTAGCGGAGACCACCTGAACCTGTCCTATCCTCTGGGATAGTTGGAACTGAGAACATTGAGTCCATGACTTCTCCTTGGCCTGAAACAGCGGACCCTCTACTGCCCAGTCAACTGGCTGAGTACAGCTCTTTTCTTTCTTATATATTGTTAACTGTTTTTCTCCTTATCATAGCCTTGTTATTCTTGCCAAGCAAAGTTTCCTGTATTCACCAAATGAAGGTCAAGCAGAATAGACCTGTGTAATTTGATGAAGACTGCTTACGCCATGTTGGGTCCGACGACATGTGGGACAACTCACGCTCTTTAAGCCTTATGACCCTGCAATGGTTTTAATGATATAGTTGTTAATACAGTGAGGAGTGCAGTGCAGACTGATTATTTCCTATGGTCATGTCTCCGTTTTCCTACAGCCCCTGTGCTGTTCTTCACTTCTTCTCTCTCTTTAAATTTAGGCATAGTTACTTGAGTCTCACCCCCCCTCCTCAGTGGGCCTATCTCCCGGCAGTGCGACACTGCGTTGTCTTACCCACCCCTCACTCCCCCCCTCGTTAGGGTACATCAAGTCAAACGATACCTTCTTGCGACACATCCCCCCCCGGGGGGAACTTGACGCCGGGACTATGGGAAACTGGTACCAATGGACAAAGTGGCCCTGCGCCTCCGCCCCTGGCTGGGGTCCGGCTGGCCTTGCCTCGCGCTAGGACTAGTGCGATCCGGGTATAGACCCGCAGATTAAAGTTTAGGTTTTCTGGGGCTTTGGTTTGCTCCACTCTCCTCCTACTCCCTCTTCCTTCCTTCCTTCTTTCTTTTTTATCGTTATCTTCCCTTCTATCTTTTCTTTGTTTTCATTTTCTATTCCCTATTTGTTCTTGTTTTTTTCCTCCCCCTTCACGCATTTCTTCTACATCCTTATCTCTTGCCTCCCGCTCACTCCACCCCCTCCCATCCCCGGTGTCTTCCCCCTATTGCGTCCTTCTTTCCTTTCACTATCCCCCTCCATACTCCACCGACCCATTCACACGCCACTTAACCCTAAATTATACAACATCCTGTGCCATCTATACTTCGCCCCTTGCCCTCCTTCTCTCTCTATATACCTCTCGTTCTTCCGCCCCTCATAGCTTCCTCCCATGGCTGGACACACGCATACCCTGCCTGCCCCATTACGGATCACCTCTTGGAACGTCAATGGTCTTACCCACTTCATCAAACAGAAGAAAATACTCTCATACCTTAACACCAAACGAGTGGACATAGCCCTCCTCCAGGAAACTCACCTGACTAAACCTGAATCTGATAAACTACGAAGGGACTGGGTAGGGACCGCTCTATCCAGCTGTAGCACCCCTCCGCTGGAGGATCAGAGCACAGTGCCAAGGAAATGTGGGACTACGATATTACTGCGAAGAAGCCAGTCCTTCATAATTACCAAATCATGGGTCGATACGTATTTGCCAAACTAAAGCTGGGAGGTGCCTCGCTATGTGTGGGATCAGTCTACGCACCAATAGGCCCCAAGAGAAAATGTTTCCTCCCATCAACTGTCTCCTAACAAAGATCGGAACAGCCTGGTATATCATTGGCGGGGACTGGAACCTGACCCGAAATGCCGTACTAGACAGGACAGGGCTTTTGGACACTATCAATAATGGAGATAGGGCCTTGCAGTCCGACTTAATGCATGAAAATGCCCTGGTAGAACCGTGGAGGCTGATGCACCCGAGTGATAGAGAATATACCTTTCTATCCCCGGTTCACGGCACCCAGCCCAGACTGGACTATTTTCTTGTTTCGCACAACCTCGTAGCACAAACCCAGGATTCTCGCATACTGAGTGGGGGCCTGTCAGACCATGCCCCGATCTTATTAACCCGTCAGTTGGGCATGGAGTCCCCAGGCCGCAAACCGTGGCGCTTCGCTACCCAACGCTACCGAACCCCTCAGGGGAAGGCGCAGCTGCAAGCACCACAACCACATATATCCGGTACAATCTTGGGTCAGTGACATCCAAAAGGATACTCTGGGCTGCGGCCAAAGCAACGATACGGGGTCAGACGATGCGCGACGCCGCACTTCCAATAAAGAAAGGGCAGAGCGACAAACAACCTTAGAGACCGATATTACACGCCTGATGCAACGCTATACAGCCCAGCCCTCCCTTTCCACCTGCAGGGACCTGGAGAGGGCCCGTATGGCTCTGAACAAACTCTTTACTTGGTGGAATATGCGCTGCAGCGCCTGCAGGGACGTCATTATGAGCAAGGGGAGAAGGCTGGCCGCCTCCTGGCCGCACAACTTCGTCAAAGAGCGTCACCCCCCCTTCCTATTTTTCTATTCTCTATCATCTCATATTCCCCCCCCTCCTTGGTTTTTCTAGCCCTGGAATCACTACACCTGATTGGATTTCACACCACCTCCCACACCCCCTCTCTACTCCCTCCATCCTGTCTACCTATCTCTTCTTGGTCGTCCCTCCTTCCCCCCCTCTCTCCCCTCTCTGATACCAGGTTCTCCCCACTCTCCCACTCATCCAGTCCCTCTCTTCTCTTTTTTTTCCCTCTCCTTCCCTTCTCGTTTTCTTCCCTCCCATCTCTCTCTTTCTTCTTTCTTTTCTTTTCTTCTCCCTTCCCTCCTTTCTTCTCTCTCCCAGTTTCTTTTTTTTTGTATTGTCTCTTATGTTTTCTCCCTTCCCTCCCTTCCCTCCCTTCTCTCCCTACCCCTTGTTTAACAATTTAAGACATGGACATGCCTCTCTCATACCATCCATACCACCACACCCCTCACTATTGAAATACCCGATTAATAGGGAACAACTTCTATTATTCCCACTTAAGCAGTCTCGGATAGCCTCTGCTACTACCAGAAAAATCACAACAATGACGGATGCAAACCTATCTCCCTAATCCAATCAAGTCAGCGAGAAGACGATAAACGGAGACTCTAGATTCAAAAGGGACGGACAAACAAACTCTGGAACATTGTCCGAAGCCGTCAGTTGATTCTCTCTACCCTCTTCCCCTTACCCCTCCCCTTCTATCAGCAGGCATCTGGAAGGTCTACATTCCCCTGCCCATCCCTACCCCCTCCCATCACTTCCCATCCCCTAATTTTCCCATTCCCCTTCCCCCCATTTCCCTCCCAGTACGTGTTGGTATTCCCTGATTTGTTGATTTCTGACGATTGCCTCTGATGTCATTATTGTTATTATTGTTATTAGGAGTATCATCCTTGCCACTATCACTATTGTTCTCATTCACTGGTCTTTCTTGTTGGTCTCTATTGCTATTTCTCCGTCCTCCCCTTTCCTCTTTTCTTTCTCTTTCTTCTTTCTTTCTTCTTCCCCCCAATAAATGTTAGGACCCACAATCATTGATATATGTGCCATGTATCTATAGATGTATCTTAGACGACACCTTGGTGCTCCCCTAAGAACATGTTATTCTTGAATCGTTGTTTTATAATTTAATTCACGTGGACTAACCTTTCTTTTTGCCTTGTAAGGTTGTATATGTCACATTGTATCGGTGTGGCATGCTTTTTGCTATTAAATGCAATAAAAAACTACAACACAAAAAAAGAAAAAGAAAACCATACATGCAGCACTCTGTCCAGGACGCCTCAGCCCCCTCTACATGTGGCTTACACACACAGCACTCCATACATTCATGGCTCACGCATTCTGCTCATAGTGTACTCACCTGTTTGTCTGGAGGACCATAGAGTAAAGTGTACTGGGGTAGGACCCCATCCACCAGTCTCTCCAACTCCTCCGCAGTGAAGGCAGGGGCCCTTTCCCCCAACACATGAGCCATTGTCGCTTCCAGACACAGGTCACAGCAGCACTTGCAGTGTAGGTCCTCTCCTGTTGAAGGTCAGTGTTAGAAATGGGTTTTTTGGTTAGCAGTCAGGTTACCCCCTGTCCAAGCAAAAGCCCTCACTCTAGTCAGGGTAAGTCACACACAATCCAAGATTATCCTGTGCCCACCCTCTGGTAGCTTGGCACGAGCAGTCAGGCTTAACTTAGAAGGCAATGTGTAAAGTATTTGTGCAATAAATCATACAATACCACCATATAGCACCACAAAAATACACCACACAGTGTTTAGAAAAATATATATAATATTTATCAGGATAATTGTAGGTCAAAAAGAATAAAGTTGCAATGGGAAATTGTAGAGATATCACTGAAAAGTGATATAAAGGGCCTCATTACGACCCTGGCGGGCGGCGGAGGCCGCCCGCCAGGATGCCGCCCTCCATAATACCGCTCCGCGGTCAGAAGACCGCGGAGGGTATTATGAGTTTTTCCCTGGGCTGGCGGGCGGTCTCCAAAAGACCGCCCGCCAGCCCAGGGAAAAACTCCCTTCCCACGAGGATGCCGGCTCGCAATCGAGCCGGCGGAGTGGGAAGGTGCGACGGGTGCTACTGCACCCGTCGCGTATTTCACTGTCTGCTACGCAGACAGTGAAATACTAGCGGGGCCCTCTTACGGGGGCCCCTGCAGTGCCCATGCCATTGGCATGGGCACTGCAGGGGCCCCCAGGGGCCCCACGACAATCCTTACCGCCATCCTGTTCCTGGCAGGCGAGCCGCCAGGAACAGGATGGCGGTAAGGATTGTCAGAATTCCCTCGGAGGCGCAGCGAGCTGCGCCGCCTTGGAGGATTCTTAGGGGCAGTGGAAAACCGGCGGGAGACCGCCGGTTTTCCCTTTCCCTCAAAGCGCCGCGGTCAGAATGCCCAAGGGAGCACCGCCGGCCTGTCGGCGGTGCTCCCGCCCCCGTTGGCCCTGGCGGTTCTCTACCGCCAGGGTCATAATGAGGCCCATAGTGTCTTAAGTCTTTAGAATATAAACAAAGTCTCTTTCAAGCACAAGTACCTGGTTTGGAGTGGAAAAATCTCCTCAGAGGGCCACAAAAGAAGAGGTGCGTGGAAAAAGGGTGCGTGCGTCGATTTCTCCCCAGCACACACAGACTCGCGTCATTATTTTCCACGTGGGGAAGTCGTGCGTCGTTTTCCCGCGCGCGGACAATCTCTTTCTGTGGATCACGGGGATTACCAGATGTCCCGGGTCTGTGCGTGGATTTTCATGCTTGTTCTCCGGCTGCGCGTCGGTCTGCGGTCTACAATCTCACGGCAGGCGTCGCGTCGATTTCTCCTCTAGACGTCGGTCTGTGGGGCTGCGCGTCGAAATTACGATCTCACGGCAGGCGTCGCGGCGTTGTCCTTGCGAAGCCGTGCGTCGGATTTTCGGTCATCTCAAGAGCGTCACGTCGATCAGCGTCGTGTGCGGCGTTTTTCTCGCCGCGGAACAAGCTGTGCGTCGAAATTTTCGGCGCACGGAGCGTCCAAGTGAAAAAGAGAAGTCTTTTTGGTCCTGAGACTTCAGGGAACAGGAGGCAAGCTCTATCCAAGCCATTGGAGAGCACTTTCACAGCCAGACAAGAGTTCAGCAAGGCAGGAGGGCAACAGCAAGGCAGCAGTCCTTTGTAGAAAGCAGACAAGTGAGTCCTTTGAGCAGCCAGGCAGTTCTTCTTGGCAGGATGTAGTTTCTGGTTCAGGTTTCTTCTCCAGCCAGTGTCTGATGAGTTAGGGCAGAGGCCCTGTTTTATACCCAAATGTGCCTTTGAAGTGGGGGAGACTTCAAAGAGTGGCTAAGAAGTGCACCAGGTCCCCTTTCAGTTCAATCCTGTCTGCCAGGGTCCCAGTAGGGGGTGTGGCAGTCCTTTGTGTGAGAGCAGGCCCTCCACCCTCCAAGCCCAGGAAGACCCATTCAAAATGCAGATGTATGCAAGTGAGGCTGAGTACCCTGTGTTTGGGGTGTGACTGAGTGAATGCACAAGGAGCTGTCAACCAAGCCCAGCCAGACGTGGATTGTAAGGCACAGAAAGATTTAAGTGCAAAGAAATGCTCACTTTCTAAAAGTGGCATTTCTAGAATAGTAATATTAAATCCGACTTCACCAGTCAGCAGGATTTTGTATTACCATTCTGGCCATACTAAATATGACCTTCCTGCTCCTTTCAGATCAGCAGCTGCCACTTCAACAGTGTATGAAGGCAGCCCCAATGTTAGCCTATGAAGGGAGCAGGCCTCACAGTAGTGTAAAAACGAATTTAGGAGTTTTACACTACCAGGACATATAGCTACATAGGTACATGTCCTGCCTTTTACCTACACAGCACCCTGCTCTAGGGGTTACCTAGGGCACACATTAGGGGCGACTTATATGTAGAAAAAGGGGAGTTCTAGGCTTGGCAAGTTCTTTTAAATGCCAAGTCGGGGTGGCAGTGAAACTGCACACACAGGTCTTGCAATGGCAAGCCTGAGACAAGGTTAAAGGGGCTACTTGAGTGGGTGGCACAACCAGTGCTGCAGATCCACTAGTAGCATTTAATCTACAGGCCCTAGGCACCTGTAGTGCACATTACTAGGGTCTTATAAGTAGATTAAATAGTTCAATCAGGTATGATCCAAAGTTACCATGTTTAAAGGGAGAGAGCATATGCACTTTAGCACTGGTTAGCAGTGGTAAAGTGTGCAGAGTCTAAAAACCAGCAAAAACAGTATGCAAAAAGTGGAGGGAGGCAGGCAAAAAGTTAGGGGTGACTACCCTAAGGCTGTCAGGTCTAACAGTCAGGTAGCAAGTGAGTGAACAGATAGAAAATGGCGGTCATGTCCGCGGCGGTGCGTACCGTCACCGCCAGCATACCTCTTCATTGGCTCCTGGAACCCATAGGGCCCAATGATAACCAATGCGAACTTGTGTGGCGGTCGTCCACCGCCTACCGCAACGGTGCACAATGCCAGCGGAATTACCTCATTTCCACTTGTCAGGCAGCCGCCATTTCAGGGGGGCACAGGGGATGGCACCTAACTGTGTCACAGCAGACATTGGCACATCAACTGACTCTCGGATTCACATACTGGTTCTGTAAATGAAGAGATGCATCAATATTACAGTTGATGTGTGAATTTGACCCTCTGCTCACAGTTTTCCTCCCTAGGCTTCAACCACTCAGGATGAATATGAGATGGAGACATCCTCCAGTGTACAGACCCCTGGTGGACCTTGCGACAATGGAGGACAGATACATTATTCTAACATACAGACTTGATTGGGCCACAATCCAAGAACTGGGTGCACAATTGGAGCCAGACCTGATGTCAGCTATCCGCCACCCCACAGGTATCCCCCCTCTAGTGCAGGTCCTGTCAGTGCTCCATTTCCTGGCAAGTAATTCCTTCCAAACTACAGTGGTCATGGCATCAGGGATGTCTCAGCCAATGTTCTCCAACTTGTTGACCAGAGTGTTGTCTGCCCTGCTGAAACATATGCACAGCTACGTCGTATTTCCCCAGGTGGAGGATTTGGCCACAGTGAAAGCTGACTTTTATGCCCTGGGACCTATCCCCAACATCATTGGTGCCATTGATGGTATAAATGTAGCATTTGCCCCCCCTCCAGAGAAATGAACAGGTGTTCCGGAATAGAAAAAGCTATCACTCTATGAATGTGCAGATGGTGTGTTTGGCTGACCAGTACATCTCCCATGTGAATGCCAAGTATCCTGGCTCTGTGCATGATGCCTTTATCTTGAGGAATAGCAGCATCTCATATGTGATGGCTCAACTCCAGAGGCACCGGGTGTGGCTAATAGGTGAGCCCAAGGTCCCCACACAGTATATGTTGGTGTCTGGGTATGGGGTTGTCCCTAAGGGTTAGTGTGTGTCTAACAGTTGTCCCTCGATATTTGCAGGTGACTCTGGTTACCCCAACCTCTCATTGCTACTGACCCTAGGAACGTTACAATGAGGCACATGGGCGAATAAGGAGGATTATTGAGAGAACCTTCGGCCTCCTGAAGGCCAGGTTCCGGTGCCTCCATCTGACAGGTGGATCCCTGTACTACTCACCCAAGAAGGTGTGCCAGATCATCGTTGCATGTTACATGTTGTGCAACGCGGCCTTGAGATGCCAGGTGCCTTTTGTGCAGGAGGATGAACCTGGAGATGGTCTTGTGGCAGTGGTGGAGCCTGTGGACAGTGAGGATGAGGAGGCAGAGGAAGAAGATGTGGACAACAGAAGTAATATCATACAGCAGTATTTCCAGTGACACACATGTAAGACATTGTAACTTCACTTTACTTTTCAGTTTTCTGTTGGACATTGTACATGGCAGCATGATTTCCCTATGTCTATGGCCAGTTACTGTACCCTTTGGCATCTCTATTTTCAGATCTCTGTGCCCCATTCTGGCTATTGGTATGTTTACTGCAGCCCACTACAGGTCATACCAATGTATAAATTACTGTACAGATGAATTGCAATGTTTTCAGAACGTTGTACTAATACATATTTCAATCAATTGACAGACTCCAAGTTGTATTTGTTCCAAGGGTGTTTATTTAAGTGCTCATAAGTAGAGGGGGTGTGCAGTGGGGTGGGGTGATGGTGGAGGAATGTCCAGTTGGAGTCCAGTCTCTTGGTATCACAGGTATCTTTTCCAATGTGGCATAGGAAGGGGAGCAATGGCAGTTCAAGGTGGACAGGGTGATAGAGTGGGACAGAAGGGTGACAATCAGGAGAGTCATATTTCCTGGCAGAGGTCTTGGCAGTGTTCTCTGGCTTCTGCCTAGATCGCAGGGACCATCTGCTGGGTGGTTCTCCATCTGCAGTGGTTAGGGTGCTGGTGGCCTGTTGTTCCGGTGGTGGGGACTCCTGTCCACTAGTGCCAGCAGAGGTGGAGGGCTGTTCATCGGTGTGGCTAGTGTAAGGGGCCCGTTGTTGTGCCACTGCCTCCCTCATGGTGTTGGCCATGTCAGCTAGCATCCCTGCAATGGTGACCAGGCTGGTGTTAAAGGACTTCAAGTCCTCTCTGATCCCCAGGTATAGTCCCTCCTGCAGCCGCTGGGTCTCCTGCAACTTGGCCAGTATCTGACCCATCGTCTCCTGGGAATGGTGGCTTGCTCCCAGGATGTTGGTGAGTGCCTTGTGGAGAGTGGGTTCCCTGGGCCTGTCCACCACCCTGTCGCACAGCAGTCCTCCCAGCTTCCCTGTTGTCCTGTGCATCTGTCCCCTGAACCATGTGCCCACTGCCACTGACCCCAGGTCCCTATTTTCTTGGATTTGTGGGGTGGCCTGGGTCCCTGTAGTGGTGGACACACTGCTGATAGACGTGTCCTCGGGACAGTGGTATGGGCCCGCTGGGTGGGTGCTGTGCTGGTGTTTCCTGAGGGGGAGGCTCTGTGGTGGTATGGGACTGTGGCAGGGTACCCAATTGTACAGAGGTCCCTGATGGGCCAGGTTGGTCATCGTGATCCAGGAGTGCAGAGCTGCTGTCATCACTGTGGGCCTCTTCTGTGGGGGGACTGGATGTTGGTGGCACCTCCTTTCCGGTGACGTTGAGTGTGGGTCCTGTGGGATGATAATGCAGTGTTATTGTATCTGCGTGTGCCATCTTGTGCATGGGTGTGTTTCCCTGTATGGTTGTGATTGCCCTGTCAGCTTTGCCTTGTGCGTGGTGATTTTGTGAGCTAGGTGATTCTCTCTAATGGGCATGCTTTAGTGACAGGTGTCCATGCAGGTCTGTGATGGGTGACTATGCATAGGTGTTGCATGCAGGGTTTGGTATAGGGATGGGTGGGTTGTGATAGTGGGGTGTTTGTGAGGTGGTAGAGTGATGGGGGTGAGGCTAGGGGTAGGAGTTTGTGATGGCATGCAGGTAGGGTAGGGGATATAGTAGTAAAGATTTGACTTACCAGAGTCCAGTCCTTCTGCTACTCCTGCAAGTCCCTCAGGATACATTATTGCCAAGACTTGCTCCTCCTATGTTGTTAGTTGTGGGGGAGTAGGCGGGGGTCAACCGCCAGTCCTCTGTACGGCTACCTGGTGTCTTGCAACCACGGAACGCGCCTTCCCCCGTAGGTCGTTCCACCTCTTCCTGATGTCATCCCTTGTTCTGGGGTGCTGTCCCACAGCATTGACCCTGTACACGACTCTCTGCCATAGCTCCATCTTCCTTGCAATGGACATCTGCTGCACCTGTGATCCGAATAGCTGTGGCTCTACCCGGATGATTTGCTCCATCATGACCCTCAGCTTCTCCTCTGAAAACCTGGGGTGTCTTTGGGGTGCCATGGATGTTATGTGAGTGGTATGTGTGATGATGTTTGGGGTGATGTGTGGGGTGATGTGTTTTGGTATGTGCTGTGAGGTGCATGGATGGTGTATGGGTGATGGTGTTCTGTGGTTAAGATTGAGTGGGTGCTCCTGGCTTGTCTCTCTCTCTGTTGGCAATCTTTGTTTCCGTTGAAAGGGTTGTGGGTAATGTGGGTGTGTGTTTTATATTGGATTGAGTGTGTGGGTGTGGTGTGTATATGTGTGTCAGGTATGTGTAGTTTGAATTGTCCAATGTGGTGGAGTTTTGTTAGTGTGTGTGTATTTTAAGCGTGTCGGTGTGTACCACCAATGGTTTACCGCGGTTGAAAGACCGCCACAATGATTCGTGGGTCCTGATACTGTGGGCGTATTCCTGTTGGCGTAACGGTGTGGGTTTTGGTAGTGCCAGTTTATTACTGACCTTTGGCCTGGCGTACTTGTGGGGCTATCTGTATAGTGGCGGATTTCTATGAGTGGGTCATAATACCCGTAGCGGGATACCGCCGCGGTCACAATATGTTGGCGGCTGTCAGCTAGGCGGTACGCGGCATTTACCGCCAAGGTTGTAATGAGGGCCTAAGTATTTATATTTATAAGGTTCAACAGCAAATCCTCACTAGAGTTGGGTGAGCTATCTATCAGCATCTTCTACTGAAAATAGCACTTTGGGAGGTTTGTTTGTGGGTTGACATTATTTTAAAAACCAGGTAGTCAACCAAAAACATTTTTCTCCAAACAGAGCGATAAGGCTACAAAAGAGCAAAATGCAATGAAGGGGTGGAAGGGAATGCAAGTACTGGTTGGTAATGGTATGTCATGCTGCACTGCCACTGAAATTGACAGACCATGACTACTCTATCTCTGTCCCTGTACTTTTTGACTGTTTGATCAAGAAAGCCTTTTCAGCCAACATGTTTGGTGAATACTTGGGCCTAGCTGCGATCCTACTTGCGGTACCCAAAATCTGTTTTGTTAATACTACTACACAAGACATGTAAAAGAGAAGCAAGATAAAGTTTACTACAAAAGGGAGTAGAAGAATGCTACACACAGGAGAAAATCAGCTGCAGAAACAGGAAATAAAGAAAACACAGGGAAATACAGGAATAGCAATTAGAATAGGCGTTGGGAAAAAGTAAATAGTGAATATATGCAAGGCCATAATTTTACTAGTGGGAAACTAAAGTAAGAAATAATCAACAAGACTTACTGGGGCCAGCAAAACCATATGCTGCGGCACTGGTAGTGGTGGTCCAACCCACTACCGCGCTGGTGTCAGTGACAGCTGCTTGCCCAAGTGCCCTCTTGCCCAAGGGTGCTTATGAAAAGGATAAAGAAGATAGAGTGATTGGTGGAACTCTGTACAAGAAAAAACACGTCAACAGACACATGATTGTACTTTTTAAATCAGAGAGCCTATTCCTAGTTTCCTAACCTAAAATTAATTTTTTTATTATTTCTGCTTTCCAGTGAATGATCTTTGCTTCTCTTCCCTCTTTTGATGGGTCAAGTCGTTCTCCCTTTGTGTACTGCACATCAGGGAGATTGGTACTGTAATAAGCTACATAAAGCCACAGAGAAGAACGCTAACAGCCCTGATATACCCCTACCATAAGAGTGAGTAACATGAGTTGACTTCCAGTAAGTCAGCCCAAGCGAGCATCTGGTTAGCTCACACTGGAAAACAATCCTGACCATGTTATTCACTTTACGTCCGCTCCACTCCAACGTTCAAATATGTTCAAATACACTCGCTGTCAGGCTGGCACCATGAACCACTACTCTTATCAAGGGTTTGTGTTGCCTCCAGGGATTGTTTTTGTGCAGGGAGGTGTCCCTTCCTACAAGCACCCATGTAACATGGCACCCTAACACCATGACGCAAGTGTGCATGCAATGCGCTAGGTAGCATTCGGTTCAGCAGCTCAGGGAGAAATTGGGAATGTGACATAACCTGATACATAAATATATTGCAATCCTACCTTCTCCCTTTGACACAGTGCAGCAAATTGTCTTGCTTCCCTGTGCTGACTAAAATTTTGCAACTCTGGGTCGTGACACACTCAACAAAATGTACAGATAAACCCTGTTTTTTATAACACATGCCAACTCCTTTTAGAACAATGATAGTGAACATAACTGCAAGCATTCTCTGATGCAAAAAGTGCATTAATTTATGTGTGTAGCACACACTAACTTTAAAAAACCTCTTGCCTGAACTAGGTGCCATGCTCATAAATAATCGTTTTTGCACTAGAAGGGCACATGTGGCCACAATCATTGCTGTAAGGTAATCTATCTACCTATTATCTATCTATCTATCTATCTATCTATCTATCTATCTATCTATCTATCTATCTATCTATCTATCTATCTATCTATCTCCAATTAATTTAATACACACATAGAGTTGATATTTTAAAATAAATGAACACATTGACATTATATGTAAATATTTTGGTCCCGATTCACAAAAGTAAACTTAGACTTTTGGTCTGAACTAAAAGCCACACCTGAAAGTGGATCTAGGATAATCCTGTAATGTGTAGTATCAAGAGTCGTAGGCGTACTATCAAATGTCATCTGTTGTGTAGCATACGGAAGCAGTACATACCTGAAAATTATGGTGTACAGATACAAACAAGGTCTTGAAGATGACCTTGTCAAAGATGTGAGTCAAAATATTGGATCATCCTTAGAGAACATCGGACAGTTTTTATGGCAAGTGACACATTTAGCATATCAAGACAGCTCCGTCTATGCTGTATACTGTTAAGCACATGTGCATAGATAGGACTTTGACTTTGAAAATAGAAATTACATGTAGGCCACTGCATTGAAGTTGTGTATATCTCTTATTTTACATGTTTTTATTATTTAGCTTAAAACATGCATCACAAATTCAGCCCTTACTTCATTAACACAAAATATGTCACTAAATGTACATACAAAATTGACACAAAAAGCACACCTGAGACAGAATCCAACACCCACAGCCCTCACAGACCAACATCATACATTGCGCAAGCATTTCTTACCCCAATGGATACAACAGTTATGATGTGCATTGGAGACTAGGTTTGATTTTGTGAGTGTATTTAGTCTTAAAAAGAACCTAGAAGTGAAATTTTACCACGTTGTGCTTACAACACAACAAGTCCCATAATGGCCTCATAAAGCATCCTTCAAAATGCTCTAAGGAGGGCTTAACTTCATAAATATTGTAACCATTTGACACTTAAGCTGAAATCTAACAAAAGACACACCAAAAGCATGCATGAGTCAGCCCTTCCTTCCCCATTTGGAATCAACAGGTATGAGGTCCATTAGAGACTAGTTCTGGTTTTGCAAGTGCATTTATTCTTAAAATGAACCTAGAAGCAAAATTTCCCCCAAGTTGTGTGTATTACACTAAAAGTCCCAGAATGCCCTCATAATGGATCCTTCAAATTGCTCTAAGAAGACCTTGACCTCATAACCACTGTAACAATTTGGCACATAGGCCCATATTTATACTACCTTTGCGCCGGATTAGCGTCATTTTTTCCGGCACAAACTTAACACCATATTTATATTTTGATGCTAGACCCGTCTAGCGTCAAAATATCAGAGTGTGCGTCATTTTCTGGATGCATGAAGCCACCTTGGGTCACTGAGATGCAAGGTAGGCGTTCCTGTCCAAAAAATGACTCAGACACCCGTGGGCCATATTTATCCAACCGGGCAAAAATGGCGCACGGCTGGAAGGCGGAGCCGGAAAATGACGCAAATCCCGATTTGCACCATATTTTAACACCTGGGTCAGGGCAGGCATTAAAATGGGGCAAACACACCACTACTTTAGGAAAACTCACACAAGCAACATCATTGCACAAGAAGAACGACATGGAGATGCTACTCATGCAGCATGCCAGAAGACACAGAGCACAGGACCAACAGCAGCAGCTACCACCACACCAACATGGACCCCAAAGGCAACGCAGAAGGCAGGAGAGGCTATTCAGGACCAGGACAACCCTTCTGGGCCTCAGGGAGCATGATATCATCCAGAGGCACAGACTCAACTGGCAACCCATACAGCAGCTGCTGCGCCACATTGAGCCACAGTTCGCAGCCAGCTTGCAGACACCCCACATTATTCCACCAGAGACCAAGCTGCTAGCTGTCCTGCACATGTTGGCAAGTGTCTCATTTCAAACTACTGGTGCCCTGGTTGCCGGGGTCTCACAGCCCTCATTCTCTGCCTTCCTTCCCAAGGTACTTGATGCCATCATCTCCCTCACACCCCATCACATGAGCTTCCCCAACACACAGCAGAAGCAGCAGGAGACCAAACAGGGGTTTTATCAAATTAACGGCTTCCCTACGTGTCTGGTGCCATTGACTGCAAACATGTCCGGATTGTGCCACCTGCTGCAACTGAGCACCTATACTGCAACAAAAAGCACACCCACTCCATCAATATGCAGGCCATTGTTGATCACCTGGGGTTGTTCATCAACATCATGGCAAGTATCCTGGGAGTGTACATGATTCCCTCATCTTCTGCCACAGCACCATCAATCGGCACTTCCAGGATGGACGATATGGCAACAGCCTTCTTGTTGGTAGGTCTAGAAACCTAGTAATTTACACACAGCACAGCAACCCTGTAGGACACACAAGACATACACCACTACATTGACACATGTGCCAGGAAGACACAGAGGTATGACACTAGTAGTCATGTTTGATATCCTGACCCAGTGGGATACACACCTATGGACAAATGACGGCTGCAAATAACAATAGATGCCACTCTAGAGCCACAAGGGACCAATTTAAAACCACTCAGTGACAATGACATGACCTTAACTGGCAGTACAACTTGGAAGGTGAACCATTCAATATCACATAAGGCCACAGCCAATACCCACACCCTTCCAAGCAATACGTCCTGTGTAAGGGGTGTGTAATGTGAGTTGCTGCAGGTCAAATACCTTGAGACACATAGCATGATGAAGCTGACTCAAATGAAGGTGACATGGAATTATTGAGGCAGTACCAACATCTCACATCACTCCTGGGGTGACATTGGCAGCTAGCAATAAGGAAGTGGACTGTGGTATGAAAACATGTTGATGTGGCACTAATACAAAGTGCACACTGCTACACATACTGAATGAGACCATTCCCCATATACATAACAGATGTACAGGGAGATGGACCTTCCTACACTAAAACCTTCACCCCCACACCCAAGTTATCCAGCTCACCTGGAGCAAGTTCAGTAGTGTAGTAGGTGCACGGTTGTACATGAGCCAACTGGGTGAAGGAACAAAAACAGGTTTGCATAGAACTTATCCCACATGGGATAATTGTGCATTGTCAATACTGAACACTTAAGTGCTGCCAATTTAAGGAGATGTGTTGTGCATTGTCACCTAGGCAAATAAAAGGGCCTCAGTGTTGCATTTCACCTGCAATTACATATGTCTAATTAGATGGGATGTCCAGGCCATGTAGTGCAACCATGTTACCCCCACAGTGGAATCTATTGTGTGTGTGGAAGTATCATATCACCTCCAGTGAATGCACACAAACACATCTTTCTCACTACATAACGCATGGGAGATACACACTGAACTGCAATTTTCTAAATATACCACAGATAGCAGGTCAATTAGCAAAACACCAGTTTTGGTAGTCAAACAACCAAATGCAGAAAGAACATCACAGAAGCCTAGGATCCCATACAATACCACAAACACATATGAGTCACAGACAACACAAGATAACAACTGCCATGCAAAGTGACATTCCTGGTGCAACCAACAACAAAATACTTACCCCCATTTTCTCTTTCAGTTGCTCAGGGTTGTGGGATCCAGCCATGGATCATGGCCCCATTTGCCAACCCAAGCACAGCAGCAGAGCGTGCCTATAATGAGGCACATCGTAAGACAAGCACCATAGATGAACGGACTTTTGGCATCCTGAAGTCCAGATTCAAGTGCCTGGACATCACCGGAGGAAGCCTCCTATGTTCTCCAGAAATGGTCTGCAAGATCATTTTGACCTGTGACATCCTGCACAACATTTGTGTTAGGAGGAACATTCCCATATATGAACCTGAAAAACAACTGCCTGAAGAGGAGGGTGAGAAGGATGCTGTCCGGCAAAATGAGGGGGAACATCCTAACACAGCTGCAGGAATGCGTCTCAGACAACAGATCCTACAAAAAAAAATCCAACTATAGTCACTATCACCACTTTGTTATGATATGGAATTAAACACCTCACTTCATCATTCAATCATGCTCTGGGTAATTACTTATGCATTACATAATCTCTAGGAATCCTAATTAGAGTATTGCCTCATGGAGCATTGTAGAGAGACAAATTTGCATACTTCAGATGCCACATCACATTTGATGGGTATGAATGTACAGCAAACATCACACACAGTTTTTATGAAATACATCCTGTCTATTTCTCATTTGAAGGGCAATTTCTTAGACCACAGCTATGAGACACATCCATGTTGCCAACATGGTCCATTGTATCATATGACACCCAACTAAGACACCATCAATCATAAGGTTAAAAAGTACATCATACATGAGGCAGCGGAGGTGTAATTGCATTGGTAACAGGAATGTATGACCAAACCCTTGACAGCAGTAAGTGTGACATCAGCTATCTCTGCAAGGAGCATGTGTGACCAGAAGTGCATCAAACCAGAAACTGGATAGCACAAGTGCCTTAGGTATGACAAGCATTGCTCACAAGACATGCCCTGTGCAGTCCATGCCAGGTAATAGGTCCTGCCACTGCCATGTTTTAAGTCTCTGCCTACCCTTCTCTAGGGAGCGCTGTAAATGGACTATCTGTACCCTGAGAATCATCCTCTACACTCACCCAGACTCCCATTCCGACTCCTGTGTGCTTCCCTCTTCAGTATGGCATGCCTTAGTTCTGGTTCATCAGTCTGCATGGACTTCAGGTCCCATAATGCACTGCCTGTTAGCCAGTAAGACCTGTAATTTGATGTCCATTGCTTCCCATGTGAAAGGTCCGGTTGGCCCCTTGTACTGGATTCTCAACTCCAGGACTTGTGAGAGACTGAAGATGCACACACCTGTGAGCACTCTCATGCAGCCCAGCTATTTGACTCTGCCCTGCCCTTGCTGCTGCCTGGAACTGCTTAAAAGCTGCCATTTCCTGAATATCCTTGTTGTGCATTGGAGTACAATTCATTTGTGCACCAGAGCCCTTGTGGGATTGTGTAACAGTGCAGAGTACACCAGAAACTGCTCTTTGTTTCCACAGTGTTGTTCCTGCTTGTCCCAGGCAGACTCTGCTCACTGTGTATTTACCTTGTTCATGTTTGTTCCTGACAGAGCCTGCATCCTGTTAGCCAGACTGGTTTCAGTCTTTGCGTTAACCAGAGACATTCCCTGTGGCTACATTTGCCTCATAGTTGGTTTCCATGCCCTCCGTTTGCTCTTGGGGTATTGTGTCTGGTAGGTCTACGATCAGTCCTCAAATGTATAGAATAGTTTAATTTGTTTTCTTATCTTATTTTGTTCTGAGACATGTTTTCAAAGGGACAAATCCAGCCCCATCCCTTGTCTGATTTTGCATCTATTCATTAGTGCCAAACAGTAACAGTGTGCTATGGCTATATGCCTGGATTTGGTACTGTGCCTCCAGCCCAACAAACAAGGGCTGCTAATGTGTATGTAAGGACAATACATGTTTGTGCCCTGAAGGACCAGACACAGATTCACTTCAGCAACCACCTTTTGATGGGGCTTGCATGCTGACTAGGTGTGAGATTATTCAGCACAGAGGCACTGATGTTCCCTGTTGCGGTGGGAATTTTAGAGCCCTAACCTCCGTAGAAATGTAGTGATGAAACCTGCATGTTTTTCTATTACTGATCCATAATGTATTTGAGCACACCAAGGTTGATCTGTTGTCAGCCTTCTGCAATTTCTGCTGTACCATAGCTGCCCTACCTCCTTGTATGCCGTTACCTGATCTTTGGCTTTAGGTCAAATCGGCTTTGAAGGATACTCGGTTAATTCAAGGGTTGGCTCCACAGACTAGTGACTAGACCTGCACGTTACTGTTACACCATGGAGGCCAATACTGACACAGGGTACACATGGCCACACACTTGAACTGCACACTTTGTGCAATGAACCACTGGAAATAAGTGAACACTTGCAGCATGGTCTGCTGGTCCACCACAGCCAAAGGAGAAACATAGGTCAATTACATGAGTCAAACTGTGGTGTACATAACAATTTTATGATTGGATTTGAGACTCTGTGTCACAAACACTGTACCTACCTAGCATGTTCAAATGCCTGACTCATGGGTAGCATACACACAAGTGACCATGAAGTGGTAGCCAACATTTCATGACATGTGAGGGGTAACATATCTGACAAAGACCTCATCCGCCGTCCTTAATCTTTCCTGTGTATAGTTAGTCATGGCAAATGTATTGTCCCCAATGTCAAGCAAGTACACACAGCATAAGACGCAACAGATATTACAAACAAATATGACTGATGTACCTCATTGATTGGCATCTGATGGTTATGCCCATTTGTAACACGTTCATACATGAACATTACGCCAAATGTTTTGCATGCTGTTCCCACAGAGGCATTCAAATAATCTTAACAGACAATTCACACACAAAACACGCAGGCCATGATTCATTTTTTAGTAGCATAGCCTTGCTGTCCTCTATTGATGCAACACCTGCGAAAACTTGAAAAACCCTGTTTAATTTCCAAAGTTTGTGCTGCTGATGCATCAGTTAATAGAGCTAATCCTGCACAACAACATGAGTATTACGGGCCGCAGTAGGATGGTCTGCCACATGTGCCCAAACACTAGAACACACACTGCAGGTCATACCATCCTATCTTTGTCTAGTTAAAATTAGAAAAATGACTCAAACACAGTTTAAGACAGACGCATAAAAATGACTCATACGCATAAAAAAATGACGCATATGCGCTAAAAAATGATGCATATGCGCTAAAAACTGACGCTCACGCACATTATACATCAATTGGTCCCTAGCGTTAATTCCATCAGCGCACCCCAGGCATGAAATGTACTGATCCATGAATGAGTGGGATTTTAACGCATATGCATAAAAAAATATTGACGCAAACCCCGTATGTGTCAAAAATGTACACGCAAGACAAAAAACAGGCCCCAAATGAGACAGGAAGTGATGTAATAGTATATTCTGTTTGCAGAAATGGTACAGTGGGTGTACCTTCACTTTCACTTTGCAGTCTGTGATTATTCTAGACTGTGTGGCTGTGTATTGACTTGTCTCTCTGTGAATATTGTGAATTTGTCTCATGTGTTTGCTATTTTTTTGTCCTTTGGTGTTTGGTAAGTGTCTTTTGTATCCTGTGTAAGTGTATTTGTGTAACTTATTGTATTTAGATTTGTCTTTGTACTGTTGGGAGTCTGTTTGTGGGTAGTATTAGTTGGGGTGGTTTTGGGCTGCCTGTGGGTTAGGTAAGTTTCCTTTTTCTACCTCCTTTCCCTGTTTTTCCCTCTTTACTTTTGATTTATTGTTTTGGTGTGATGTCGTGAAGGCCACGGCTGGGGCGCATGGGTGAGGAGGAGCTAGGGGCATTTGTGTGGCTGGTGTGCCACTTCTTCCCCCTGATGTTGGAGGCTGGGGGCCGTGTGATACAGGGGTATCACACGGATGCAAGAAGGCTAAGGTGGGCAAAGGTTCTGTTCCTCCTGAGGTGCATTTTCAACACCCAACTCTACGATCACCAGCTGAAGCATCGCTGTGCTGACCTGGTGGACCACCTGGGTGTGGTGATTGGTGGCCCTGTTGGCGAGAACCAAATTGACCAATGTGTACAGTAGAATGCTCTGGAATGACAGTAGCAGATGTTGTGACATGCTGCATGCAATATTTGTGGACATGTGGAATGCAAGTTGAACAAACTGTGAGTGTACTAGGAATGGGATGTATTTCACATGGTAATACATGAAAACAATGTAGTCCACAGTTTTGTGAAACCATGTCCGAACAGTATTCAGGGCCAGAAGCTCTTCATAACATTCACTAATATCTTAGGCCCATATTTCTACTTTGTTTACGCTGCATTTGTGTAGTTTCTGGATGCAAAAGTAGTGCACACTTGCTACATTCAAATATATTTTGCTAATTTGCGCAGCTGTTGCGTCAAAAAATGAAGCAAATGCAACACAAAATAAATTACACATCTGGGCCGAAGTTCACTGTTTCTGTGTGTTTACGTCAGGACAAATAATCATTCACAAGATCAAACCCAATGCTACCAGATTGCATTATCCCAAAACAGGGTAATTTCGTGGCTTTTCTGAGTAGGCGTTGAAATCCTATCATTGAGTAGCAGGGCCCAACAACATTTTTTGCTTGGGCACAATTGCTGGGACTGTGCTAGTGCAGTTACCATCTGTGTCACTTTGGTGCCAACCCATTTTCTAAAGTGAAAGGGTCAGCATGGGATCCCTGCTCTTTGTGAATGCATGGTCACAAACTATTTTTGAGCATGATGTTGTGCAAGGGACCACTGACTGCTTCCATTATACTATTTTAGTGAAGAAATAGGTTGTTATATTACTTTTGGTGCACCCCTGCTGAAATAGTGCAGAATTTCTACAAATGTAAACTTCTCAGTATGAAGGCAGCCACAGACATGGTGGTCTGCTGAGATAATCAGGCCAGCATTCCTGTGAGTGCCGTCATTCCCAAGGTGTTTTCAAATAGAGACCTACCTCATCATGATTACAGAAGTAGGACATTTGCTACCCCTTTTTTTATTAGCAGACAGTGTCGGTTCGGGTGTACTACCACTGATCAACCAACTTGGAAATTCAAAGTTGCTGATTCTGGCAATGTGTGATCCACAATACCTGATATAGGTACACATGGCCCAGAGTAACACATTTCAGGTGCAATGACTACACCTGTGCCCAGGCATTCTATCAACGATGACCAACTAAGACACTTTCAGCATCCATCATTTTGCTGTTTTGAATCAGAAAAGTGTCCAATACAGGTTTAGCGTAACATTGTCATCAAGTAACACACAGGATCCCTGCCATTATGTTGTCATAGGGGGCATATACAGCTTAGGGTACATTGCCAATGTGGCATATGTAACCTACATAAAACACTGGCTCACCTATTATGGACCACTGAAAGCACAATACTTCCTGAAAGCAAATCAACCCACATGACCAAAACACAGTTTCTCATTGTCCCTTGATACACAAGCAACAATACCTGAGTCACTGGTATTACAGTGCACCAGGAATGTGGCATTGCATGTCTCTCCCAATTACAAAAGATGAAATGGAGCACCATCAGGAATGTATTAAGCACAAAATTGAGCAATCATGTTTGGCACCACATGATTGTTAGGGCAAGTGCATGTGTGCATATGTGTGTCTATCACTCACTGGAGTGACAGCGTCAATGCATGTTTGCAGTGGTATGTCTGTTGGGGTGTCTACATGCCTGATGTGCAGCTCTATCATATAAAATGTCACAAACAGTGATTTGTTGTTCCACCTTTTGTACAATGAGCAGACATTGAGCACATATCACCCTTCCTTGTTTTACAGGTGGACCAGCCCCCTACACAAGTGAAGTGGCTCTATTCGAGGACCCAGACGTATCCAGTAAGTGTTCATATGTTTGTCCTGGGTTGTGTTTGCAGCTGTTGCGTGATTGACTCCTGTGTGTTGGACTCATTGCAAGATATGATGAGCTGGCACGTGATCTGATAAGTGACTTGACTGGAGTTTGACATAGTGTTCCATGGAAGAGTTAGACATTCACTGGTAGAGAGTCATATATTGGGAGTTGAGTGCTGTGCAATAGGCATGAGCAGGTGAACAAGGTGATTTGTTGCCACATGTATGCCAAAAATTGATTTGGAGGTGGCCAGTGTCACAATTTAGTCAGCAAGGCATACCCTAATTCACATAGAACAGTGATGCATCGGTTTTACACACCAACTTGCGCATCCCTGTTAAGTAATGAACATATAGCAGTGTATGGGTGACTGTCCCGCAGCATCTAGCTCCACATGTTGTACTCCATTTCCGTGGCATGTCATAGGCATGCATGCAGGTCAGGGCCAGATGGCTGCTTGCATCAATGTGGTTGATTTAGGAAATGTGTCAGTGAAATCTGATGTTGATGGTTGTCTACAAATAGAAACATGAATGTAGATGAGATTGTCCAATGGTTGACTCTATCCTAGTTGGCAGGCCTTCTTACCTGTGGTAGACTGACTAAATCCATGTACAGCTGGACAAAGCTTCGTGTTTATCCTTGATGGTTGAAAAAATGTATTGAATGCCCATCCCCCCCGAGGCACAGGGTTAGGGGGGAGAACATATATGTAGCTAGGTGTGATGGTCACAGTGTAAATGACAGACATGTAATTCAAGCATTCATGTGTGCAAAACTACAATGCCCCCTTATGATTACCAGTTGCATACCATCCTGCCAGTTCCATACACAAATCACAGGTCTTGTGTGCCTTGAATTTGATCCAGAAGATAGGGATTAGTTGGCCTGGCACATGATGAGTACTTGCAGCATTTGTTATGTGACGAATAGCACTACATATATGCACAGATCATTTATTTAAGTATACACCTTGTTGTGCATTGCTGTGCTGTTAGATAGTTGATAGGTAGTCTGTGTTGGCATGTCATTGTAATGGGCATGGCGGATTTCCGCAACCTACAACGTGACATGCAACATTTGTTGCGTTTCATGGACACTTTACAGCAGGAGGTGGCCCACAACAGCAGGAGACTGCAAGCGATAAGGAAAATCCTGGGGAGGGCCAATCTTTGAAATTATTGTTCCTCACCCCTAATTCCATCCCCTCCCTCCTCTTTCCTCATACTTTTTTTTTGTGGGTTTAGGGGGATTAGTGTTAGGTTAGAGTAGGCTGTTAGTTTTGTTAAGATAAGTGGGTTGGAGGTGGAGGTAGTTATGTTATTACATATTTGTTTGTGGGTGGGTGGGGGGATTGATGTTGGGGTTTATGTGTATTACTAAAAATAAAATGAAATTACAAAAACATATATATTTGTTTAGGATTAGTTAGTATATGTTTAGGTTAGTGTATGTTGTCCTACACGTGTCCCGTCATATAAGGGGGTAGGGGGGCTGATGTTTAGAGTGTTTAGTTACATGTGGTAAGTACGTTTAGCTTAGGGTAGTTAGGGCCAGTTGTGGGTAATGTATAGTTAGGATAGGTTAGGTTAGTTTAGGTGTTTGACATAGTTTAAGTTTCCTTTCATACATATGTAATAAAGTTTGATGTACTCATTTACAGCATGTGTCATATGCTTGGGGATCAGGGCCTTTGCATGAGTGTACAGTGTCAAATTTGTGTTTGCCTGTGTGTTCCATCCAGCATCCACATCCCATTCTTGACATGGTTATTCCCACTTCCAAATGAGCTGTCACATTGGCAGCTCCAACAAAGCTACTTCTCAATGCATCTACCATCCATTGCACCCACCACTCAAGGTTACTATGGTTCCCAATGTGTTGTAAAGGTTGGTATGATTTTAAAACTGTCATCGTTTGAGTCCTGTGTTTGAATCTTGGACACTGTGAGACTTCTACCTGCACCCTGATTTTCATGTGAACTCTGATAAACTGAGTGGTGTCATAATCTTATGAAGTTCAGTATACATAAATCACACCTATGATGTATTACATTGTTCTCCCAGGTGACGTTATTGTCCCTACACTTGTACACATCCATTGCTGCTGTATGGTGTGGGTGTGGGATTAAAGTTTAGAGTCATATGTCACATACATCATGATTGTCTTGTATGGAATGTGGGCCACATTGAGTTTCATCTTGTAGATACTTTGGACCTGACATACACATTTCCACACAGCATTATACTGTTTGTGATACTTTAACTTCAGAAATAAGCCAAAGGCAGCACTGATGATGATAAAATCCAGACCCTTGTGCCTAGATATCAGCCCACATTCTTTCTACACTATTGTATTGACATTCTGTGGCCATTGACATGTTACATGCATCACAAATCTCCTACACAGTTGATGTGTCACATTACACAGAGACAAAGTGGTTGTGTAGGTGCTGTTTATTTTAAAGTGCTGTAGTGCAATATTTACATAGTCCAGGATTGTAAGTCCATTAGTGTGACGCCTTCTACTGTGACGCAACACAAGTGCAATGGTGAGGGACATGTCATTGGACATGCTGTGCTGGAGTGTCATTCGTGCAGAAGAACATCAATTGCCAATTAGGTAGTGAGAGACAATTGCAGTTCATAGTGGTAAGGTAAACAGTGTGTTGGAGAACAGTGCATGTTACCAACTGTAGCAAGACTGGCATGTTAACAAGCACAGGACTCAGGAAAATCAGTGCCCATGTGACATGGACTGGTGCTACAGGCTACTCCTACAGTTGAATGTGATCTGTTCTACGTCTTCATCTTCTGATGTGTGTCTCATCTCCTCTGCCCTTGGTGGTGGTGGGGTTGAGGGGGAAACACACACTTCAGTGTTTCAAGAAGTGGACTCTGAATTCCCAGTAGCTGCCAAATGTGGGGCTTTTAAGGGTGTAACTGCAGCAAGGAAGAGCTGCTGGTTATTGAGTATAGCAGCTACATCACTGTGGTAGGCAGCCAGGTCGACCCTGAGGGGGTCATTATTGTAATCGTGCATGCATTTAAATGTTTGGGATGCCAGGTGTTGTGGCAACTCCCTAACTGCTGTGGTGAAATCCCTCACACACTGTTGTAGTCCTTGCAGTAGGGATTGCTGGACTTGCATGGCTGCTGACTGTTCTGCAGATGACATAATGCACATGCGCATCCCCTCAAGGCTGGCTGCCATATTTTGCATCCCCACCTTCACCTCCTTGGCCAGCTCCCACTGTACTCCCACTACTGTCCTCTCAAAGGTGGTAACAGTGTCATCAGAGTCCTCAGCTGTGTTGGAGCTGGCAGGTCGTACTATTGGGGTGGTGGGTGGGTCCTTTGTGATGGCTGCTACGTTTGTGCTCCTCCTTGCGACTGAAGGTGGGGTTTGGAGGGTTCCAAGGACATCTTGAAGGGTTTCCTGGCTAATGGTTGTCAGCTTGTCATCCATGTCATCATGGTAGTCCAGGACAGGCATATCCACAGGAGAACCATCGTCCTCTGCAATGAGATATTGCACAGTTAGTGTGTCTGTGTTGTGGCAGTTGTAAAGTGACGTCACTGACTTCCTATTAGTGGAACATTGTAATCTTGGTTCCTGTTCATTGTTCCTGTCATTAATATTGGCATTTTCACAGGCCTATGCCCAACCTTCATGTCACATGTAGTGTGGGCAGTTTGGCTAATTGTCTGTGTCACATCCTCTAGGTGTAGGTTCTGTCCAAATTGTGTGTTGCCACCTTCTTGTCCTACTCAACCCTCCCTCTACTTCCATTAGCATGGGGAGGCCTTGCAATGCCTGTGGGTGTTCTGATGCCACTTGCACCACACAGAACAATATAGGACTGACCCAGTCTTTGATATTTCACATGCAGCTATACATTGCTGAGACCTAGCACATACCATGTATTGCATTGGCATGACATGATACAGGTGTCAGCATTGGTAGTGTGTCATGTTGATGTTTGCCAGTGTGTGCTACATTGGATTGCACTGATGGGCCTGGCAGTGTTCCATTTCCTCTCATGACTGTGCGGGTGTGTTTACTCCCCTCAATGCTGTTGTCTTAGCAGTATGACAGTTGAGATGTTGCAAGTTGGCATTGGAGCTATTGTAACACAGGCACGGGGTAGACCCTGCAATGGGCAGCATGTATATGACATTACTGCTGTGCACTTCATAATGTAAGTAACAATACATGATGTTTATTGCGCCTATAGACATGAGCATTTGACAGGATTTACACTTGGTTAGGAATTGAAGGGGATTGATCACGTCGTCATCCTGAACCCTCTATTTTGGGTGTGTTTGTTCCATGTGTACCTAACTGCCATTTGCTACTTGGCCATCACACACACAGCACAGGTGGTAGTGGCTACTGTTGTCAGTGGTAAATGCCACTTGCGGAAATGGCCTGAGACTGGACATTGTCCCCTAGTTCACGTTGTGACAATACCAGCTGTCCTGTGAAAGCAGTCCAGTTTTACATTCTACCCTACCCTCCTGGACTGGCTTTGCCTTTCCAACAGCCTTGGCATGGCAGACTACCCCCATGCAAAGGTTGTTGGTATTGTGCTGTGCCCCTGGATTCCCCTGCACAGCCTGTGTACCTGTGCTGTCCCCCTTTTCCCTTTCCACTGCCTGATTTCCATGGCTGACATGCATTGTGTAGTAGGTATGTACCTCCTCCTGCTTGCAGTTAACATTTAGGCATTTTTTGCCCCCATGCAACTTACCCTGCATATGTGTTGTTTCCTGGTAGTCTGCGCTGTCCTGTCGTGCGATTCCTGTGAAGATCTCCTCTAGGATGATGGCTGCCACCATCTCCTCCATCTCATCCAGGGCTTCCTGCGGTGCTGGGCTTCCACCTCCAGTCTGCAATGCTGCAATCCTGTTCCTTGCCATTTTTTCCTTAGTCCTGCGGTTGCAGTCATGCCAGCATTTCTTGCACTCCGTGACAGTTCTCCGGACCTCTGCCACACTGGTTATCTTGTCGACAATTTGTTGCCAAATTGCCTCTCTCCTCCCAATTGGCAATTTTGAGGTGACGAAAATGGCACATATCCTGTTTGCGACGTTGCAAACCGGATTAGAGTCATTTTCCCCGTGTTAACGTCGTTTTGCTTTACGACGCGGCGCAATGATTAGAGTAAAAAAAAATGACTCTAACCTGTGCTTTGCTCCACCGTGCGTCAAAGTATAAATTTGATGCACGGGTGGCGCAAAGGAATTACGTTAACCTGCGCTAACTTTTTTGATGCAAAACTGCGTTCGCGCAGTTTTGCGTCAACAAGTATAAATATGGCCCATAGTGTGAAGGCTGACAAATAAACATGAAGTAGCATCTCTTTCACCACTCACATCATATTACCAGACACACAAAACAGTTCATGCGCTTACTGGGATTCTGCTGCTCAAGCTCCTCCAGCTGAGCATGACGGATTGGCCAGGCTGTTCTCAGGACTTTCTGTTATAGTGGGCTGATGTGGGGCCTATGTACATGTGTCTGGGACACAGACGCTCTTGCACATGTTGACCAGCCTATGGTAAACACCCACTGCACTGCAGAGTGCTGCGATGCCCTCCTAAAATCAGTTGTGCACTGCAATACTCTCCTGTTGTTCTGGGTCCCCATAAAGCTGAGAGTACTTATCAAGCTCCCCCTCCATTAAGATGTTTAATTCAGACTTATTGAAAGGGGGAGCCTTCTCATCAAGTCCCTCAGCCATGTTGGGGACAACTCGGGTACAGAGAGCAGCAGGATGGCAGAGGATCTTATTTGCAGGTGAGGATGGCTCAGAATGACTGTAAAATGGCTGTAAGGAGCTTCCTGTTATGAACTTCCTGGTAGTTATTTCCTGTATGATATTGTTGCGATTCAGCCTGACTGCAGGTTTTCATAACCAAGTGTGAAGTCTCCGCTCTGTGTGCAGAGTGTATGCACCCAGGGAGGAGACTCTGCACTTGGGAGCAGAATCCGCACTTAAGCTGGAATACAAGAATTAACCAAAAATAAAAATGAGATAAAAATAAAGAGTGGAAGGACAGTACCTACCGTCACACACAGCCATGTGGAGGTTTTCCTGTGCCATCCTCACCACATAAAGAACAGAAGACTCCCACAGCTGAATAAGGCTGGCCAAACTGTTTTATGCATATGTATAATTGCATTGTATCAGCTGAGCACCACACAAATTGGAAAATGCATGATGGATAGCTCTACGTCAAATATAAGAAGATAAACAAAACTAACTTGAGTGGATCAGGGTGGCCTCATAAATCAGGTGTAGCAGTGCCCTGCAAACATAGCTGCATTATACTACTGTGCCCTGGCTTGCAGTGTAATGCCCACTCAACACAAAATAATTTGGGCGCAACCCAAAATTTAGAAGGCTATGTAACCTTGGCAGAGCACATTAGCCATACGCCTCCCCAAGTGAGTCAGAATGAGAAGCCAAATCACTATTTGTCAAATACAGCACACATAGGAAGAGGCTGAAGCCTCCCAGGTTTGTCTTTGTACAGGAAGGTGCATCTTCCTGAACTAATACAATTGTGCATGCAACACAGGCACCCTTGCGCTATAGTGCAAGGGTGCCTACATTGGACTAGATGTTCTTGTTTGGAGTGTAGGTATTTCAAAAACTCTGAGGTTGACATTTACTTGTACAATTTTCTGGTACAATTCTGACGTTTAAATTATGTACACAGTAACCAACATAAAGGACTCCATTTATAGGCATCCTTCATTGTGACACTTGGCAGCATATATTTGGGGACTTAGCAGAGCCCTGCACAGCTAGTCAGCTTGCAGCACTGGCCTGTGTCATGGTAAAATGGCAGTAATGCATCTAATACAAAAATTGGTACACTGTTCCAAACACACGGAAATTCACAGGAGCGAACCAAATTCTTCTGGAGCAAGAACCCTCATGCATCGCAATGGATGACTAGCATCATCATTGGGAAAGCTCCTCGTCAGGCTGGTACTGCAATGCCTAACGGGCTCCCCAAAAGGGGTGCTCTTAACCACTTTGCTCAGATAGTAACTGTGAAAAAGTGCATAATTATCAAAGGGATACCCAATTTTAAGTACCCGAGCAAATGTTGGAGAGAATCGAATGTTAAAATTGGTTAGCCATCAACAAACAATAAATCATAGTTTTTAATCAATAGTAAATGTGATGGCGACCAAGATTAAAAACAAAATAGGGAGTAATGGGTGATTGATAATGCTCACCTACTCTCACTTAAAAAGGGGGAGGGAGGATATAGCCGTCTTTGGTATCTCACAATCACAAGTCTACATGTTTCGCGTCTAGGCGGTCCAGCCGGATCCAGTGACGCTTCATCAGGACAAAAAACCTTCTCCAAAAACTCTAATAATCAATAATGTGTAAAAAGAACAAAGTCACTTACTTAGTCCTAATTCTTAACTCAAAAAGGTCGCCCTAAATGAATGTAAGTAGAGAAACCATAGTCAAATAAAGCAAAATGATGATACAATCACGAAAGTGGTGTGCCTGTGAAATAAAAGTGATCAAAGTGACACACTCGTGTGGAAAAACAAAAGAAAAGAAAATCAAGCTTACCATCCCCAATGTCAGGATAGAGCCCAAAAGGATCGCTGGCCAGAATAAGAAACTAAAATTCTGTGAATTATAATTCATAATCACAATAGATAGAAAAATGACATCATGAGTTTCAAGAATAATAAACTCACAAAACAACATGTCTGGTAATCCCAGACATAAAAGACAGTTAATTGGTTTAAACATGGTGCTGCCATACATAATGGGAAACCGGCAGAATCTCAAGTCTGTCAACAACAACTACCATTCACATCCAAAGGTAAGTGGGTGTTGATCTATACATTATCATAGAAAAATAAATAATTAAATGAATATCGACGTAGTGGAAAAACCACTCGTGTTGATGTTGAGGTTAAGGAAGAGCAATGTGCTACCGAGTAAATAAATGGTCTAATCATTCAGACTCGAACAGGCTTTTTTGTTAAAAAATTACAACAGCGCACTCAACTGAGTCACTCGAGTGCCCAAAAGATGATTCCTACAGAAATAATACGGAGACTTACTTCAGTTTCATGAAAGTAGGCAGGTACACCTACCCCACCAGCGTGCGTCCTTCAAAAACGCAAGCGCGGTCTTCATCGGAGATTTTATCAGTCCGATCTCCGAAACCCGGAAGTGACTGTCGGCTCACACAGCCGTAGACAATGAAGACAGACTATTGTGTAGTAAAAGGAATACTTCAATGCAACTGTTTATTGGATGCCTCCTTGTAACAATGGGCAAACGGGAGGCAATAAATTGCAGACTGCAGGAAGATAAGAACAAAATGTCTAATTGGGAAAATAAAAATGAAAAATAATGGTTGCTTAGTAATTAAAGAAACCAAGTTCATGGTTAAAGGTAACTCATAGCCTAGCCACAATCTACTATCAGTAGATAGAGTCAGTTACAAGGTTCTCGTCAATAT
This sequence comes from Pleurodeles waltl, assembly GCF_031143425.1. Classification (NCBI taxonomy): domain Eukaryota; kingdom Metazoa; phylum Chordata; class Amphibia; order Caudata; family Salamandridae; genus Pleurodeles; species Pleurodeles waltl. The sequence continues at coordinate 1,718,298,979 of NC_090440.1, forward strand.
GGGAATGATATGTCAGAAGACATCTTCAATTCAATAAATTGGCCCAAATCAATTCCAAAGTCTAGAAAAATAAATAAATGCATGCAAAGGTCAAAATCCCGGACAAAGTAACCAGAGGTTGTCGACCAAAATAAATATAATTATAATGGAGCTCTCAGCAGGGTGTGTCTTAGGGTGAGAGGGTGGTCCAAGGGATGTCATCATTTAATTCCTATGGTGATGTTCCTAATTTAAAAATCCATCTTTGTTCAATTCTAAAAAGTGAAGTGGAACCATTTGGAAGAGCTTTTGGGAGTTCTAAGACAACCCATTTAAGGTCGTCTGGAGAATGTGCAGCATCCAAAAAATGGGAACTCAATTTTGTGGTCACTCTGCGACATCTAATGTTGCTTCTGTGTTCATTTATGCAAATCTTAACTGGTCGTGTGGTCATCCCCACATACCGTAAACCACATGGACAGGTGATCATGTAGATACAATTTTTAGAATTGCAGTTCGTATGTTTTTTTAAAAACCACCTACCAATTGGGTCTAAGTCTAAAAAAGAAACCTTACTAGTTAAGGGGCATACGTTACAGTTGCCACAAGGAAAATGGCCTACAACCGGTGGGCGATCCCACAATGTCTTTTGTATCGGGATGTCCCGAATTAGGGGACGTGTATGGACCACTATATCTTTTATGTTAGAAGTACGCTTGAAAGCAAAAATGCATCTAATCATCTAATCCATAGCATGCAGTGCACATCTGAGCTCCCATGAGCACTGGCTGGCAATGGGCTGCCTAGCACCAACCCAGGAATGCATGCACCATGGTGCAAGTGTGTCTGCATACAAGCAGGATTTTTAGTGTAGTAAGGGGCACCTTCCTACACAAAAGCAATCCTGCGAGATTTTTTACTCTTTCTTTGTGTGCTGCACAATGCAGCACAATTAGAATGAGGGGAAAAGAAGAGAAAAAATTGGATTTCTCCTTGCTGCACCTCCGCTGGGGGAGACATAAGGTTTCAATGCATCCCCAGGTATACAAGGTCTTGTAATTCTTGTTATGCATCCAAATCCATGGGTTTTGGGTGGGAACATGGAAAGCCTTTCTTATGCAGAGTAAGGCAATGCAGCAATTTGCCCTGCGGTGCCGAACTCCAAATCTTTGAGGCCATTTAAAGCCATGCAAACTGACATGCTTGCAAGGTCTGCGCCACCATTACGGCACAAACGTTGATGCTACAGTAGCACAAGAGGCTCAAGGATTTGGTCCTTGGTGTGTAGAATGATTAAGATATCTATTGTCCAGGAAGATCACACAAACAAATTTACATGTACTCCCCTTAGGCAATGGAGTCATTTGCAAATCTGTCAAAACTTTACACTGACATGGACACAAAATCTATAGCAGGCACTTTTGACTCTTGAAAACATCTGTTGTTGACAAACAGTATGTATGGTTTACAGCAAAGTCTTAGGATGTTTGTTCGTAGATTTAGAGTGGCATACTGCATTCACAATTTGACTGTGGAAGACTTTACATGACCCACTATTGTGGGTTACATGTGTACATGTGATACTGTTTGAAAGATGTTTAAGTTCAATTATGCAGTATTACAACAATCTTGTAGTATTGTAGTGTTGTGTATTAATGACAAAACATTTACCACTGCAATACATATCCTACACATCCACATATGCTACTGACTAGTACCTTCATGTAGTTATTTCCTATTGTAAGTGATGTATTAAATGGTATTTGGTTGTGCATACTGAGATTTATTTTTCCAGCTCGAGAGTGGATTCTCTGCCACGAGTACGTAGATTCTGCCCTGAGTGTGTAGTCTCTGCCCCAAGTGTGGGGAATCCGCCCCGAGTGTGGACGTAAAGATACTACTCCTAAATGCCCTTTGTGAATTCCCAAGTCTAATCATCACATAAACTTAATTCATCATGTTACTTGCAAAAAACTAATAATATTAGAATTTTTAAGAAACAAAAATATTCAATATTTTAAAATAAGATAAAATAGTACGTTAAGAAAAAATAATCAAAGAATACAAAATAAGCAACAAAATAAAGCAACAGTGTGTTCCATAAAGGAAACCCCTATTCTAAATTAGGCTGGTATAGATTGTGAATGGGCATTTGGTTAGGCAAATAAAGTAAGGTGTCAGCTACAGAAAGCCAACAAATGATGACAGAATATGAATGCATAGGCATAAAAACTTTGCAGTCGGGCAGTGGATCACACCAAAGGTGAGAAGGATCTTCTCATTTCAAAGTTAGCAATCATCTCCTATTTAGTATAAGGAACACACACTTTTATTATTCACCAATGCATTCATTTGCAACATCATTGCTTCACGGGTACCAATTGTATTACTTCAGACTTATGGAGCAGGTAGACTCCCCTCTTTCCCATCACAACACACTGGTCCATGCGTGGCTATGTCTTTGAATTGATACACTGGACAGAGCTTCCCGTGAGTCACTGTCTCATCCTTGCATCTTTTCCTTCTGCTTTCAATGAAAACCTCACTATCAGTCATCTACTACATACCAATAAACTATTCACTAGCTAGCAAGAGGCACATGGGAAAACAAACAGCATCTGCAATGGAAAAACACATAACGTGCAAAACAAACGAGAATGACATGTGCTTCCCTTTCAGCCTTAAATATGTAAAGGTTGATATTCAAGATGGCAGTAGAACTGAAGGTAACTTAAGTTACATAGCTTGTTAACCCAGGTGTGGTTCTTAATGGAAAATGTGGTCACACACTACAATTAATGTGATAAATATGCAAATGTTGCTTAAACGTGTTTAATTATGCAATTATAAAATTACACTTCCTCAATCAGGATACAAACATTGCAGTAACTTTTGTAGTTGACCTTTACATCAAACTGCATTACTGATTACGCAACATAAAGTACTAGGGTCACTGCTAACGTGTGGAAAATCCATCCTTGTACCGAGCAATAACGTAAACCTCCTGGAATGGGGAATTATCTGCTATTAAAACCTCATGTTAACTCCCAATTTTCTGAGAACGGTGGTAAATGTTTGTGGTGACATCTGGTTGGGATACGGAGGACGGCAGCAGGCCGGGGGAGTAAGCAGTGCTTTAAATGGAAAAATAGAAGTGCAGGTACTCTGTACCAGAGTACCTGCTTGTTTCTGAGAAGTGCCGGTACTCTCCAATTAAAAGTATTACGTTTTTCTTGAGATATGCCGGTACTCTCCCTCTCAAAATAAAAAAGTGCCGGTACTCAGTACCGGAGAGTACCGGCCCATTTAAAGCACTGGGAGTAAGGGAAGGAAGAGGAAGGTGGTCTCTGGCAGGGGGAGCATTGTATGTTCCCCCTATCAGAAAAAAATGGTGAATGAGGCTTGACTGTAGCTAAAGCCTCTTGCAATTTTTCCAGCTAGAACTGCCAAATGGAACAATTGGGACTGGTTCTCTCATACCTGCATAAACCGGGTGTGGAAATACAGGCCGACTGGGAATCAGACAGAGAGGAATTCTATAATATGTATATATATAATTAAAGAGTTCCTGCTATTCTTCCTGATAGTGCCTCGCGGAGTCGGTGCACAGCTACAGGCGCAGGACCCGTAATAAGTCCAAAAAACGACACAGTTCACAGACGGCACTCCAAGCATCTTCAATGTTTACTTAAGGCTGATACAATTCTTTCAAAATAACAAAGCATCAGCTTGCAAAAACCGACGCGTTTCAACCCATGCAGTCTTTTTCATTGGACCAGATCATTACAGAAGCCCCCCCAATAGAAAATATACCATTAACCATGATAGACATAAAAGAAATCCTCAATACCTCCAAACATATACATATAAATACCCCAAAATCAAAATATCAAAAGATGGGACCACAGTTATCGTAACGATTATTCTCAAAACTTTCTGCATTAGAATACAGTGAAGCACCCCTGCAATGTGGCACAATTGATTTTGGTGTGATTTGTCTCTGCAGTGATGTTTTAGTACTGCTTCCATGGTGAATGAAGCAATTCACTCCAGAATGGATGTGGCACGGGATCTTTTTGATGAAAGTATTACAAGCCTAGCTAATGTCACCAATGTTACGGGAGAGACTGATGTGCAGGGTGTGGTGTCTCTCAAACAACAATTATGGCATTTGGAAAGCTTGTGTAAAAAAGAAATAAATAGAAGTTGGGAGGTAATCTCCTTAAACAATTACATTGAGTTTGGGAGAGTACCGCATGGCCTCGGAATATTAATAACCCCTACATATGCAAACCTGCATCCAAAACCTTTGGAGGAATGGTCTATATTAATGGCTGCTACTCTCGAAATGTACTGCAATGGAATTGACTCAGATCAGTGAGGAGATTGGGAATCTTAAAGCTGCCTTAGCAAATAATCGGGCACAAGATAAAATCAGGAACTTCTACAAGGAGATGGAGGGGTGGCTCAATAAATATGAAGAAGAAACTAAACTTAAAAAGAGAAGAAACTTCTTAAGAGATGAGACAGATTATGCTACTGGACGCATCCTTACATTTGGTAGGAGGTTTGACCAGGTGAGAAAGGATTTTCGACAGAATGAGGCCCTAAGACAACAAGAAATCACATCTTATGAATCAAGTACAGAGAATGCCTCAGACATTGAGGAACAACCAAGCACTAGTAGCTCTTTAGGGCAGCCATTTACAACTATGGAAGAGTACAGTTTTTTACAATTAAACCAACAACCGCAAAGCAAGCCTCCAAAAGGAAGGGGAGAAGGCGGAGATGTAAAAAGATTAGGAGAGGTGGAACGGCAGCAGGAAACTGAGAAGTCAGTTGGGAGAAATACGCGACAGGGCAGGAGAAAGAGATGATGGGTGAAAATAAACTTACAATAGTAAACATTTCTTCACATGTTTTATCCTGTGATGAACGGACTGTTCTAGAATTCGGACTGTCCTTCTGCCCTGTAGCTAATTTTGATTATGCCAAGACACGTATTGATATTTTTCAATTTGTTAGAAAATTGAAATTATTGAAAACCTTTACCCAACAGAAAGAGAAATGCATTCAGCAATGTCCAGAGATGGATTCAGATGTTGTGGATAGGCCGGTGGAACTGACTATAGGTGATATTAATGGTTTGGCCACCCTCAGAGAATTGGAAGTAGGGGAACAATTATGGGACACTGAAATAGATTTGTTGAAGGAATTGGGTTTGGAAACTGGGGATATAAATGCCAGTAAGTTCAAGCCAAGATCTAAATATAATCCAATGATCCCACATGATAATACAGATGCTTTTCATGAACAAGTGACATATGAGCTCATCAAATGAAGTAGAAACAGCAGGGATATGTTTGCCAGTAATCTTACAGCTGGACAACGAGCAGCATTAGTTTAATTAAACAAGGCAACCTCTTTCGTGATTAAGCCATCAGATAAGGGTGGGAGTGTGGTTCTATGGGATTTGGAAAAATATCAAAAAGAAGCGAGGAGACAGTTTTTGTTCTCAAATTGTTATGAGAGGTTGACGGTGGCAGCATATCGAACATCAATAATAACGTTTCATGATTTACTTGTTGAAAGCTACAATCATGGTCTTCTCACAGATGATGAATAGAAATTGTCGACGGTTAAGAAACCGGTGGCACCTTGCTTCTATATGTTACCAAAAATACATAAGGACAGCTAGAATCCTCCTGGTAGACCTATTGTATCAGCAAAGGGTAGTTTACTGGAGAATACTTTGATATCTGGATTATTTTTAATGTCCATCTGTACTTAGTTTGGTTTCTTACTGTAGCGATACTATGGACTTTATTAGTAAGATATAAGATATCCTGTGGAAATTCCATTACATCATGGTCACCAGCGATGTAGTGTCCCAGTATACATGTATTCCACATGACTTAGGCATTTGGGCATGTCAGCACTTTTTTAGAGATAAACCTAAGGCTATATGAACATTCTGAATTGCTCTTCAGAATGCTGAGATTTTGTTTGGAGAATAATGTTTTTCTTATTTGAAGATCAATGGTATAGACAAATCACAGGGACTGCGATGGGAAGTTGCTTTGATCAGAGCTATGCCTCTCTGTTTATGGGATGGTGGGAGACGGAACATATATTGACTGATAACAATGTGGAATGGTCCGAACATATAATTCTCTGGACAAGACATATTGATGATATTTTTGTAATTTGGGACGGTCCAGAGACAGCATTGCTTGATTTTTTGGACTGGTTATGTGTCAATAATTGTAATCTTAGATTTACATACAAAATAGACAGTCTATGGAATTTCTGGATGTGGAGGTCACAGTAGAAGGAGAGACCCTTCAGACTAATCTTTTTAGGAAAACAAACAGCGGGAAACAGCATTTTACATGCTGATAGCCATCGTCCGCCTAACGTGGAGCATACCCTATAGGGAACTACTTAGAGCAAAAAGGAATTGCAGCACATTCCAAAGTTTTCAGAATGAGTAGGTGAATATGATTAGGAGGTTTAAATCCAGGGGATATCTGATGAAAGTAATTAAGGATGCTTGTCATAAGGAGGCAGGGGTCAAAAGAGATGCTCTGTTATTTCCAAAAAAGAAGAAAGAAAATGAGAACACTCTGAGATTCATAACTACTTTAAATGCTTACTCTTCTGAAGTTAGGAAGATTGTGACTCAATATTGACATTTGAGAAAGGCGGATAAGGTGATTGGCCAGATAGTGCAACTTATCCGGGGGCTCGTCATTGTAATTTGGTGCATGAAAGAAAGTCTGATGAAATGTCATTTTTTGGTATAGATAGGGTGCTACCATCCCCGGGGGGGGGGGGGGCGATAGGAAGCGTAGACTCAGAAGAATGGAATCTGAATACATAATTTGATTAAATAGCAGACACCTGTGGGGATTAAATCAGGACGAGGAACTTTATGTACATATTGGATTAAATTGTGACAGCGTATTGATAAGTTTGTGTTTGGTCAATATAGCAATTGAGCCATCGGGGATTCTATAATTCTGTCTTGCTTTTGAATATTGGCCGATACTCCCAGGATGGATAAAGGAATTGATTTGCGATGTAAATTCTATATAAAAAATAAAACACCAACATTTGAAAACAATTAAAATTGAAAAGAGGGGACCTATTCGTATTGATGTTACCATGGGATTTATTTAGCTTTAGATTAGTTTAATTTAAAAAAAACATTTTTGAATTTATTTGTTTTAGTATTAGTATTATAATGCAGAACATTTTGAGAATAATGGTTAAGATAACTGTGGTCCCATCTTTTTATATTTTGATTTTGGGGTATTTATGTGTATATGTTTGGAGGTATTGATGATTTCTTTTATGTCTATGATGGTTAATGGTATATTTTCGATGGGAAGGGGGGCTTCTGTAATGATCTGGGCCAATGAAGAAGAGCGCATAGGTCAAAACTCGTCATTTTTTGCAAGCTGATACTTTGTTATTTTGAAAGAATTGTATAAGCCTAAGTACACATTGAAGCTGCTTGGAGTGCCATCTGTGAACTGTGTTGTTTTTTATATATATATATATATATATGTATATGTTCATTTAAAAAAACAAAGGTTACTGGGACGTTATAGTTGGGCTCACATTTTAAACGTACAAAATCATAGAAATTTACCTGTTATAGTGATAGTTATCTCAAGTAACTATAACTCGTGCTCTAAGGAAACTATAGCTCGCTCCCCCGCCATGAACAGTTTTTTGTCAAAAGGTTTGCTGCAAATATTACTTTGATATTATCAGTGATGTTATCAAAGATGTCATGAGAGCCTCAATTTCTGGGGTAATTAGCTGTGCACGGCAAGGGCGTGAGTTATAGCTACCTTAGGGCACGAGTTTTAGTTACTTGTGATAATCCTTAAGTATAACAGGTGAATTTCTATGGTTGCGTACATTTAAAATGTGAGCCTAACTATAAAATCCTTATAACCTTTGTTTTTTTAAGTGAATTTCTATGTGTTTTTTAAAAATTCTATTCCTAACTATAACGTCCCTGTAACCTTTGGGGTTTTTTTCAGTGAAAATCTATGGTTTTTCTGACGTGATTTTTTAAAAATTACTATACGTTAATTCAACCACCATCGGGCACGGCCTTCGGCCAGACCCTGTGGCCAACCCCGCTACTCTCCCAACCCCACGCAGCGCATGGGTATGAGAATAGGTGTGAGAGGGTGTAACTGAGAGTAATAGTGGCTGTGAGAGTGTCTGTCTGGGTGGGAGAGTGGATGCATCAGTGTCTTAGTGGGTGCATCAGTGTCTGTGTGAGTCTGTGAGTGGGTGTATGAGGGTTTCGATGGGTCTGTAAGTGGGTGTATGAGGGTGTTAGAGGGTCTCTGAGTAGGTACATGAGTGTCTGAGTGTGAGATTGGGTGCATAAGTGTCTAAGTGGGTGCATCAGTATCTGTGTGGGTCTGTGAGTGGGTGCTTGAAAGTTTCAGTGGGTCTGTGAGTGGGTGCATGAGTGTCTGAGTGGTCCATCAGTGGGTGCGTGAGAGTGTGAGTAGGATGTTGAGTGGGAGCATGAAGGTCTGAGTGGGTCTGTGAGTGGGTGTGTGAGTGTGTGATTGGGTCTATGAGTAGGTGCTTAAGGGTCTGAGTGGGTGTTTGAGTGGGAGAAAGAGATTGAAAAACAGAAATTGAGAGAGAGAGAGAGAGAAAGAAAGTGAGAGAGAGAGAGTGAGGTTTTGAGGCTTTGGTGAAAGATATACTTAGAATGAGATATTTCTGTTCAAATAGAAAAGAAAATATATTTGTCAATTAAAAAGAGTGAGATCACCTTTCAGCATGAACCTTAGACTTAAAGTTTAAACTACGGAAACAACCACAGACACACTTGGACTAGAACCCTCAACTTTCAGTGTGAGGGCTTGTGACCTTAACTATTATGCAACGGGGAACTTTGGTTATAGTCATTGCATGGAAAGACAATTGCAATGACTCTCTCTCTCTCTCTCTCTCTCTCTCTCTCTCTCTCTCTTTCTCTCTCTCTCTCTTTCTCTCTCTCCCCCTTCCAATTACGGCATGGAAGAGAGAGAGAGAGAGCGAGTAACAGGACCGCGGGGGGGACCCTCAAGGCCCTGCGGTCCTAGCCAGCTCCCACAGGATGCTTTTAATAGCAGGTCCCTGCTTCTGGAAGCAACGTTTTCATCAGTCTTCCCTGCATACATATTTGCATGCAGGAAAGACAGATGACAACTTGGCTTTCAAAGGGAGAACTGTTTGACAGCCCTATTTTGCAGAAACTGGACTTTGTTTGCTTTTGCTTGTTGGGACCTGTCAGCTCCCACCAAGAAAAAGCAAACAGCTATGTCTCAAGAGTGAGCACCCCCGGATATAGAAGGAGCCGGCTATGGGGGATGGTGGTACCCAGGGCAATCAGTGGCTCCTCAAGAGGGTTGCTCAGCCCCCCTCCAACAAGCATAGCCCCGGGTAGGTGGTGGTCCCCGGGGCTGCCGGGTTCTGAAACTGACCCCCTTCACTGTTTTAGTATAGCCCTGGGAGGTGGCGGTCCTCAGGGCAGCAGGGGAGCCATGTGAAACCCCATCATATTTGTTTTAAGCTCTGGGGAGGTGGTGGTTCCCGGGGTAGTGGGGAGGCCACGCAACACTCCTGTCATATTTGTTTAACGCCCCAGGGAGGTGGCAGTCCCCGGAGCAGCAGGGAGGGGACGCACGGCCCCAAGCATCAAATTTGTGATAAGCCCCAGGGAAGTGATGCTCCTCACTGCAGAGGAGGGGACCCATGGCCCCCTGCAATAAAGTTCATGGAAACCTCAGGGAAGTGGTGGTCCCCATGGCAGTGAGGCGGTGCATGGTCCCCCACATCATGTTACTTTAAAACCCTGGAGAGGTGGTGGGTGGCCCCCAGGCAATTAGCCTATAGTCCAGGGAGGTGGCAGTCCCTGGGGCAGCGGGGGAAGGCCCCCCCACATTAAAATAACAATGCCCTGGGACTTGGCCCACCCAGGGGCTTATTAAAAAATCTAACGGGGAGCCCATGCTTGTTTTCTTTTTTTTTTTTTTTTAGCAGATTCTTGGATCTGCCACAACATCCACCAAAAATGTTTTGAGAGAATGCTTTATTGCCCTGTGAGGTCCATCTGGGATCCCACCACTAGAGCTAAGGGGTCAGGGTGCCCCTCTCTGGCCCCTTTTCTTATTTTGTGTTTTTCTTTCTGGGTACATGGCTGCCATGGCTTCCTTGTTGAAGTGTTGACAGCTAATCAGATCTCAGCACGAGATCGGGAGAGTTGCCGGAGCCTTCACGTCCCTATATATATACAAATTTGGATTTTCTTTAATTTCTCTAAAACTACTGAACAGATTTACATCAAATTACAAAAAGATCGCTTTCTGGACCTGGCCCTAGCTTTCTGCAACATTTGGTGTAATTACGTCCAATGATTTCTGTGCTATCACTGTTCAAAATCCCGATGGAAAAAGTGTTTTGAGATCCCCCTTTTTCTCAGCCCCCGTTTGACTGATCACTCTAAAACTTTCCAGACAGACACTAAAGTGAGCGTCGTATTTTACTGGGAAATTTCATGAAGATTCATCAAACTGTGCTAAAGTTATTAACAAAACAAAAAACGCTTCTTATATTACCTACTGACAGAAGTCAGTAGGTAGCTTTAGTTAAGACCATGTTTCCATAGAAAAAGCATTTTTTGATTTGCCTATATCTTTGGCACCGTTTGACAAATCTTCATTAAATTTTCCCCCAAAACTTGTTCCTGCGATTCTTGTTGTGGACGGAAAGTATCGGGGTAATCCGTCAAGCGGGGGACGAGAAAAAGTGAGGGTAGAAAAACATGTGCTTTCCATGTTAATTACCATCGGACCTTTGAACACACCAAACAACTAAACAAAATTACACCAGTTTTGGCAGAATGCAGGCTTTCAGGACGCAGATTGTGCTTTCACTTTTGTGGTGTAAATCCATCTAGTAGTTTTTGAGAAATTAAAGGGAAAACAAAGTTGTATATGTCTGGCCACTGTAATTTTGCTATTATTTTTCAGGTTGCCCACAGGGCCTGTCTCTGTCAGTGGATGTGTGAGCGGGTGCGTGAGCCTCTGAGTGGGTCTGAAAGTGGGTGTGTGAGTCTATGAGTGTATCTGAGATGGCGTATGAGTGTCTGAGTGGGTGTGTGAGTAGATGCCTGAGTCTCTGAGTGCACACCTGTATCACACCCCTGGGGTCAGGGTACCTTCACACTGACCCCTTAAGCCACTTCCCCCCCCTGGGACCGTGTCCCATGAAATAAAATGGCGGTCGCAACTTTCTAGTGAGGTTGTGGTCAGCCAATTGCAACGCTTCTTTTTGCACGTGTATTTGTGAAAATTCACGAACTTCGCAAAATATTCACAGCCAGAAATATACAAATTTATTTGCCCATAAATATCTCCTGAACTACTGAACGGATTTACACCAAATAACAAAAAGCACAATCTAAGTACCGACAGCTAGCTTTCTGCCAAATTTGGTCAAGTTGTTCGGGTTGTAGATGTGTTGACAGGTCCTATGGAAATTAACATGGGAAACACAATGTGTTTTCAGCCCCATTCTTCTAAGGCCCTGCTTGACAGATCACCCCTAAAATTCCTGTGTGCAAAAAGAATCACTGGGCCACTTATTGGGGGAATGTTTTTTGAAGATTTGTCAAATGGTGCCAAAGATGTAGGGAAGTCAAAAAATGCCTTTTCTATGGAAACACGGTCCTAACTATAAATACCTAGTAGGTAATATATATATATATATATATATATATATATATATATATAGGAGATCACATACAGTGACAATGCCTTGGGGGCCAAAGAGCACATCTTGGAGGACGCCAAGAAGCAATGGTAGGCTGTGATAAAGCATATGAAGTTTAAGTTTGATTAGCACACATAGCAAATGTTCTACCTAGGAATCGACATAGGTAATACCTGTCTCCACTGACAAGCACATCCTCTCCATCATGCACCCTGATTTGCTGTATGGCCTATCGCCCATACCCTAACACAGGGCCATGTATGCTCAATCGATCTCTACATTTTATCTATACCCAGTCTCCCAATTCATGTCGCCCTGCCCACAAACTGCAAAAATCTCCAGCTTGTCACAAATGCATACATCCCACACATGCCATTGACAGCCTGACTCCTACATCCCACACATGCCAGTGTCACACAGGCTAACTTCTACATACCACGTCACGCAGTCTGACCCCATCACACATGTAGAGATAAAACCAGAAACATTTAGGAGGACCTATTTTACTTTAACCTCCTACAGTAACCTTGCATACTGCATTGCAAACATCAGAAGCAGTAGCTTGATGTAGACAGGGCCACAACACTGCCACCTAGCCAGGTATGTGTCACTGATATGACAGTCATACCACACTTGTGAGTTATCTCCAATTACAGGGTCCTGTCTTGCTACTGCCTTAATCATATCTAGTCTGTATGTGCCCTCATAGTGTGCTGCTCACTTTGGATAGGTGACCATGTGGCCTTATTTACGTAGATTAACACAATTTGCTCTCCCTCCTGTCCATTTGTTGCCAGCTCCTCATCCAGCAGCACCAACTCCACTTCTGTAGCTCTACTTGTCCCACCAGGTGGACTGGCCTCTCACAGCAGACCGAAGACAGAGCCTACTAAGTCACCAACCATGACAACTGTATCTTCGTGATGTGTGTCTTCTGTTAAATACCTGCATTTAAAGAAGGGAGCATTTTCCAGCAGGCATGAAATGTGTTGACCAATCTTGGTTATCCCACATCACATCCCACACACCCATTCCTGTGTGAACTTACAGAACTCAAACAATGAAAAGATATTCAACTAAGATTGTGTACATGAAAGTAATATAGACACAGGCTTCTGGGATATGTGTTATGGGTTGGGGTGACTCATGCGCGCAACTCCCATTGGCTATAAGGACTTCAGTCCCACCCGTCGTGTGCCGTAGCCCGTGCTGCAGCTTTATGGGTGCTTGTCAGATGGTAAATCTTGGGCAGAGGACGACTCAAGGAGCGCGTTTGAGCAAACTTTTTCTTTTCTTAGCGGAGACACATTTGGCTTTTCGTGCTGATGCAAAGTGTCTTTAACGGAAGAGCTGGAGGTCACTGGTGAGTCACTAGATGCTTGTTCACAGACTCTGTGGTGTGGCTACACTGTCCAGGGCAATCTACTTTAGCACTCCTCTGTATTTTAATATAGAGACACTAATTGCTCATTAACGCTGCAACGGCTAAAACAGCTTCTGCACTTGAAAGACGGTTTCTTTCCGTTTGGTAACCTGACAGTTATCCTGAGTCCTTCCAAGCAAGGAAGGCATAAAATGAAAAATTATATTGTATGTAATTGTATTTATATAGTGCTTGCAACCCATGACGGGGGTAGCAAACGCTATATAAAGGCAAAAAAGGGATAAAGAGATTTCTTTCTGCTTTTTTTAAATGGCTTTGCAGTGGTTCATTGTCCATCGGGTAGTTCATAATGTTTTATCAGTAGCATCTTGCATTCCTGGGAGAGTGCTTTTGGTTTTGCTTTTATAATGTCAAGGTATATAAAAATGATAAAACATAAAAATGTGCAAAGTAATATTGCAAATAGGGGTCTGGGCAGCAGTTAGCTTTGGTGGCTGATGCTGGGTGGCACCAGCACTTATTAGTGGGGGTAATACAATTTAAGAGATTGCCACACAGGCAACCTCTGAGTAAAATGTACCTGGCTGTCTCTTATGTCGCAGAAGGAAGGCCAGCTAAGGCCCAAGCCGTGATGTTGGCTGTGATGCTTTCAGACGGTATTGGTATCAGGGTGATGGCTTGAAAATAACATTATGCCATACAGTTACTTTAACAGTCACACAGTTAGTCTAACAGCTGTACAAAGTCAGGGGCTGAGAGCAGCCTGTCACTGTGCCCCTCTCTCTTATGAATGATCTGTAGTCCAGTGTAGGTAGGGTGGGAGATGTGGACTACAACATAGACACGCATAAGGTGCAATATTCCACTGTACCCGTTGAGGGATGCTGGGTGCTGACCGCTGATAGTCCACCTCACAGAACAGTGTGTGCCTCCTTCCATGTCTATTTGGAAGCTGAATATGTAATAGACTGATAAGTGGCTCACCATGGCAATTTGCATGGCCAGCATCTTGAAATGTGCCCACCAAAGGTTTCTGCCACAGTAGAATGGTGTGCTCCAAACTGCTCTGCCCTTGTTCCTATTTACCACCTCTGTGAGTGGCAGTTAGTGGTTGGAAAACATGGAGAAAGGGGTTTCCCCAAATCCAGACACTCACACATTTCAAAAGGGTAAATTGAAACACAACCCTGGCTTCACAACCTCTGGGCCTTCCTTCCACTCTTTTGCACTCATCTGTTGCCCACCCTGCCTTCTACTACCCGATGCCAACTTCATACTGGCAAGTGTAGGCCTGTGGGCTAATGCCCACGCTGCTTAGACAAAGTGCAGACGCCTCCACACGTTTTAATGTAAGACTGACGGGTGAATTTTAAAAGCTCAAGCTTGCAACCAGAGCCAAAAGACACCTGGGGGAATACAGTAAAACAACCCCATGTCCCACCCCATTCAAAGCAATGAAGTAGCATCAAACCACTAAACCTGTTTTTTGAGAATCACGCATTCTCAGACTATATTTAGTTTGCAAAATACACATAATCAAAACTTCTTGATATGGACACACTTTAAAATATTTATAATGCATACATTGAAAATCCATATTAAAACAAGGCTAGGCATAACTTTTTCTGTCTGAAATTTCTCAAAATCATAGTTAACCACCAGGCTGGCCCTTCAAACACAATCTCATTGAAAGATTGGTTTGGGCCCCCTAGATTCCCACTAGGACTCCCACTTAGTACTTTATCAGGCAAACACAGCCATCCCCCATACCAGGGGAGCCCCCTTTGGCCATCCACTAAGGTGAACCCCAAACCACACCCGAGAAAGCTAAAATTGGATTCCCCGGCACCCTTTGGAAGATGGACGTGCACATCCAGGCCATATCTTAGTCACCTGGTACTAGTACCATTTGCCAATTCACCCCCAGTAGCACCAGTGGGCAGCAAAAATATAGTCACTTTTCTGTCCAAATTCAGCCCTCCTTGGGCAACAAATTGGAGACTAATCTGGTGTACAGGTGACCTTACAGGAGTTGATGCCAAGACGTTCGTTCACAAATACGTCAAAACAAGAAAAACCTACCTAAGAACATGGGGGGAGACAGGTCAACGAAAGATGCCTTTGTCTGGCCAAGGATCCGGACAGGAAAGTGGAAGGTGAGTAAAAGGAGTCAAGGAGGCAGCAGTTCACCAGCGACCAGAAAATGTGGCTCTGAGCCAACCTTCTCTGCTTGAATGCTGATTGCCTTAGGTGGGGTCGTATTTTACCAGAGTTTGTTGCCAGCTCCAGCCAAAAATTTGAATTTTCCTACCCAACGGCAAGAATTGCCATCGGAAGTCAACTCCCTCTTCCTGCTGATCCCTGCCAAAAGGCCAGTGGCTAGAACATGGAGCCCCCTTAAGTCATGTTTGTTTTTTTGTCTTTTGCTTTTACGCCCAAGCCCACTTTGCTCCCCATGTGCTGCATCTCATTTTGACTTCTATTGTATTGTCGGTAGGCAGTCACTTGGGTCTCTGCATTGTTCATATTACCCTCTGTCATTGTAGTTACTCTTTCCACATGCTGTTTCCTCCTTTCATGCTCCTGTCATCTTCCTTATTTGTTTTTGTCCACCTGCTCTTCTCACTTACTACATTTCACTTTTGTTTCCCTTTTTAAATTACCATTGCCACCTTCCGTCTGCCTGTGCTTCCCTTCTCTTTCTAAATTCACTCAGCACAAATGTGGACCAAAAGAATATATTAAAATGAGATAAAAGCAATTACTGTATAGAAGATCTGAGCAACATACGAATTGAAAGGGCAAGACTGCTTAGGGATCAAGAAGCACATTTCAGTGCTTGCTTGGTTAAACAGCAAAACCCAAAACGTAAGTTAGTTGTGTTTCTATAATAAGGCTGAATACTTAGAAGACATAAATAAGTTCCTACACAGATGAAATTAGTTCCTGCACATTCAGAGAGAGTGGGGCTCTGTTACAAACGCACCTGTCCTCTTCTAAAGTGGAGCTCATTTACATATAGAGTAGACCTCTAGCACAAATACATGTGGGTCCCTGCATACATACTGCTGAACCCCTGCATAGATAGAGCAAATCTCATACCCAGTTGGAGCACAGGTCCTATAGATATACTGTTGAGTTTCTTTAGACAGCTGATTTTTTGCACAGAATCAGAGCAAGGTCGCTGTATAGCTAGAGCTGAGCTCCTGCACAGCAAGTGTCATGTTGATTTACAGACAGTGGTGAGTCTGTTCACAGGCAGAGTTGAGCTTTTTCAGTGTTCATTCCAAGTTTGTATATAGTCTGAGATACTGGGGACAAGCTCATAATTTGTGGGAGTATCACAGGTCTTCCATCCAGGACAGTCTCTGCCATGACCTGTCTCTGATAGGGACACAAGAGGAGAAGGTGGGAGGGAGGATGAGAGTGAAGCGGCCAAGGGATGAAAATCTCAAGAAAGAGTGATAGATAGACAACATAGAGAATAGTGACAGGAAATAAAGTGCGAGAGAATATGGAAGCAAGAAAGAGGTGAAAAAGTATTGAGACTGAGACTGAGGGCAGAAAGAAACAAATAGTGTAAAATGTGAGATGTTAGAGTGAATGATGGGGGAATAAGCCACATTACAAGGATGTTCAGATTTGTTGAAGGGTTGAGGCCTGAGATTAGCCAGATGATTAAGAATCGCTTGATCTGTTGGCAAGCAAAGCCAATTGACGAGGTGTTGCAGTATGCGAAATACTGTAGTGACAAGATTGAATTGAAGCAGAGACAGTTGAAGGAGAAAGCGATTGTGATGCAAATTAAGGCAGCACAGTCAGGGATGCAGGGAGGTTTTCTACAACAGATGGTGCAACAGCCGCAAGGAAACGGGATGTTTCAGGCGCAAGTGAGAGGCAGAGGTTGCGGAGGTTTTGTGAACAGAAGCACAGACTTGAATACTATAGTGGTTCAAAACGATGTGCAGGGGATGAAGAAGATGTTACCTTGTCATGCCTGCTGGGGCGTTGGACATTGGAAGCGGGAGTGCCAGATGATGGTGCAGGAGGGTGTCGTTCAACAAAGCAATGATGTCAGTGCATTTCAAAACGTGAAGGGAACAAGGTTGAGAGGTCCTAATCTGAACTTTCAGAATAACATGATTCAGATGCAGGGTCTCAAACCCATGTAGCAGGTGCAGATGCCACGTGTACAGCCGATGCAGATGCAGCAAATGCAGCAGCAGGTTCCTATGGTACCTAGACAGCAAATGCAATTGCCCTTAGCGACAATGGAACAGCAACAGGTGATGCTTCCTCAACAGGTCACAGGTCAAAGAATGAGTCAAAGTAACACAGTACAACAGTTCCCATTACGGGGTGAGAATGGAATAAACAATGAATGGTCGGATGAGAGTTCTGATAGTGAGGAGTGCAGGCTTGCAGCGTCCCTAGAAGTAGATCAGAAAGGGCCCTATGTGCAAGGGAAAGCAATGGGTCACAATGTCTCATTCTTGGTTGACACAGGAGCTACACGCTGTACAGTCAGAAGCGCAGAGGTTCCGAAACTGACTCTTTCGGGACGTACAGTTAAAGTAGTAGGAGTGGCAAATCAGCTCTTGACTAACCCGATTACAGATCCGGTTAAGTTTGAACTTGGCACTTTTCGGGGATTGCAGAGGTTTGTGGTTTGCGATTCGAGTCCCATGTCCTTACTGGGAAGAGATTTGCTGTGCAAAACAAGGTGTTCGATCACCTGTTCGAATGAGGGGATTGAGGTTCAGACAAACAGTGACAATGAAGGAGATGAGGAGCAGGTTTCAGAGCCTGAAACAGAGACCACAGATGAGGAGTATCCTCTGATTAACTTCTTCCCAATGTTCACAGTGACTGATCTGCCAGCAGACTTGCAGGGGACAGTACAAGAGAAAGTGTGGGATCTGACAGGAAAAGAAGTAGGACTGATAAAAGGAGTAGAACCAGTTAAAGTAAGTGTGAAGCCAAATGTTGTGTTCCCCCAGGTACCGCAGTACTATATGGTGCAAGATGTCCTTATGTAGGTCGCGCAGTTGATTGCAGACTTTGTGAAACAGGGAGTCTTGAAAGAAGTGATGAGCAGTCCGTGTAAATCACCAATAATGGGGTTGAGAAAGCCCTGTGGGAAAGTTCGAATTGTCCAAGACTTGAGAAAAATTAATGACATAGTGGTGAAAAGTTGCCCAGTAGTGCCAAAACCAGCTCTGATCATGTTCCAGGTTTCATGTGATGCAGAGTGGTTCACAGTGGTTGATTTGTCACAAGCGTTCTTTTCTGTGCCTCTTCATGAGGACAGCCAATTTCTTTTCAGTTTCAAATTCCTGGATAAGGTTTACAATTGGTGTCGAATTCCTCAAGGGTTTTGGGAATCACCTTCCATATTCAATCAGATACTGAAGAAGGATTTGGAGTCATTGGAATTGCCTTTTCAATCGACTCTGGCGCAGTACATTGATGACCTGTTGATTGCATCCAAAACGAAGGATGAGTGCAAGTATGATTCGATTGCCTTACTGAACCATTTGGGAAAGAACGGACACAAGGTGTCCCCAAAGAAGTTGCAATATTGTCAGAAAGAGGTGAAATACTTAGGTCATCAAACTGAGAAATGGTCGAGGAAGTTATCCAGGGAGAGGGTGACTGCCCTGTTGCAGATTAATCCCCCAACGACACGGAGAGATGTTAGGATGTTTCTGGGAATGGTGGGCTACTGTCGTCAGTGGATCCCGAATTTCTCAGTCATCTCCAAGCCATCGGTGAGACTGACAGTTAAGGATGGGCCAGATGCCATAGTACTATCAGAGAAAGAAATGCAAGCATTCACTGAGTTCAGGGAGAGCATGTGTAGGGCTCCCGCTTTAGGTATGCCTGACTACACAAAGCCTTTTGTTCTGTTCTGTCATGAACGAGATGCATGTTCTTTGTCTGTCCTGACACAGGTCCATGAAGGTGTAAACCGACCAGTAGCATATTTTTCAGCTACTTTGGACCCATTTGCAGCAGCCTTATCAGGTTGTCTGCGTGCAGTAGCAGCAGTTGGTCAAAGCCTCAGACAGTGTGAAGGCATAGTGATGGGACATCCTTTAACAGTTATGGTCCCTCACTCAGTTGAAATTTTGTTAACCCACACAGCACATGACAAGTGCAAGATTGACAAAATATGAAACGATTATATTGAGGTCACCAAACGTAACGTTGAAAAGATGTACAGTGTTGAACCCAGCAACTTTGCTTCCAAATGAAAACACAGAAGTTGAAGATGTTGAAGATGTAGAACATGATTGTCTTGAGGTAACAGAAATGTGCACCAAACCGAGGCCCGACATTAAAGATACCCACTTGGAAGAAAATTACAAAATTATCTTTGTCGATGGCTCATGCTTAAGAGACTCGGTAGGAGTACTGATAGCCGGATACGCTGTATGTACGATCTCTGGTATCCTTGAAGCGTCTTGGCTTGAGAGACTGTATTCTGCTCAAGTGGCTGAATTGGTTGCTCTTACTAGAGCATGCCATGCTTCTGCCCAGCTGAGGGTGACTATCTATACTGATAGCAGATACGGATTTGGAATTGTCCATGATTTTGGCCAATTATGGTCACAGAGGGGTTTCCTGACCTCTTCTGGTTCTCCAGTGAAAAATGGTGAAAGAGTTAAGGAGTTGTTGCACGCGATTCAGTTACCTCATGAAATTGCTGTAGTGAAATGCAGTGCTCATTTGAAAACACAAGACCTTGTTTCAATGGGAAATGGATATGCGGATCAAGTCGCAAGGTTTTGCGCACTGAACTGTATATCGTTTAAGGATCAGTGGGAATCGTTACTTGAAACAGAGAATGAGACATGCACAGGTTATGCATTAAGGGTGATTGACACGTTAGAAGAATTGAGATTGTTGCAGGGACGTGCCAGCAAAGATGAGAAGCGTTTTTGGGTTAGGATGCAATGTGTACAAAGACTAGATGACTTGTGGGTCTCAGATGAGGGGAAAATGGTTTTGCCGAACAGTCTCCTGTTACAGTTTGCAAGGTTTTACCATGGTCAAGCACATAGTGGGAGAGATGCCATGATCAGGTTGTTCAAAATTGACTGGTTTAACCCGAAGTTCAGACAAGCTGCAGAAGCGATTTGTCACAGGTGCATCATCTGTCAACAGATGAATGCGGGGAAAGGGACAGTGGTAAATTTGAGCCACATCGGGAGAGAAGGAGGTCCATTTAGCAGAATGCAATTGGATTTTATTGAGATGCCTGTGTGTGGAGGTCTGAGATACGTGTTGGTGATTGTCTGTATCTTTAGTCACTGGATTGAAGCATACCCTACACGTAGGAATGACAGTCTCACAGTAGCAAAGCTGCTGCTTAGGGAATTGATACCACGTTTCGGGTTTCCGATCTCTTTAGAATCAGATAGGGGGAGTCACTTAAACAACGAGGTAGTTACGCTATTGTGTGCAGCCTTGAACATTGAACAGAAATTGCACTGTAGTTACTGCCCTGAAGCATCAGGACTAGTGGAACAGATGAATGGTACCCTGAAGTCGAGAATGGCAAAAATGTGTGCAGCCACGAATTTGATGCATTGCCTTTGGTGCTAATGTCAATGAGAAATACACCTAACAAGAAAACAGGACTATCTCCTCATTAAATTTTCATGGACCGAGCTATAAGACTGCCTGCAGTGCCTGCGAATGCTCTTGTGAATATCACAGATGATATGGTGTTGGACTACTGCAAGGGTCTGGCTGACGTGGTCCGCTCTTTCTCTCACCAGGTGGAAGCTACCACCCTGCCACCGATAAATGATCCAGGGCACAATCTGAAGGCTGGTGACTGGGATGTCATCAAGAAACATGTAAGGAAGTAGTGTTTGGAGCCACGTTGGAAGGGGCCATATCAAGTGATACCAATGACTACTACTGCTGTGAAGTGTGGGGGAATTCCGAACTGGATCCATGCCAGTCACACGAAAAAGGTGACGTGTCCAACTGATGAGGAAGTTGAGTCATTGAAAGTACCAACAACAGAGAAGGAAGTCTCAGAGCCGGAGAGTGATCGAAGGGGAACTGAGACAGAAGGAGAGCCCGTTGAGGATGGCTTAGTCACTCCAGTAAGAGACGAAGGAGAAGAGACCCAGAGGGGTGACGGTGAGCCTATTTCAACTGAGGCACCAGGAGAGCCAAGTCAGAAGGAGGTTTTCCCAGAAGCAGACACACATGAAAATGAATTACAGCCTCTGGCAGACCCAGAAAGCGAAGGAGTTGAGGCGGAAGAGAGTCAGAGTGTACAGACTCCTCCTGAGCAAATTGCAGGTCTGTCAAGAGAAAACACCAGAGTCAGAGGAGGGCGAAGGGCTGCCACAGGAGAGATCAAAAGCCAGAGAGACACTGAAAGGAGATAAGTGGCCGGAATTGCAAGTGAAGAAAGGGAAAGTGGTCATCGAAGATGCAATAGAGGAAGAGATTGATACAACAATGAAAGAAGATCTGAGTGAAGGGGAGTTGCAAGGTGATCGCAAATTGAAAAAAAAGAGAGTAGCGAACAGAGGGTACGCAGGTCCTGAATGGGCATATGCAACATCAGCTGGATGGCAACAAGGGTTCTTGGCGTTTTGTTTTGATCGAGAAGTCCCAGGTCAGTACTTTGGCACCTGAGTTTGGCCAAAGAGACTGCATTGGCATGAAAATTGAGTTAAAGAAAGAGAAATTGAGAAAAGAGACCGATAACTTACCGGATGTGACACGGTCAACCTGAATTGACTTTCGAAAACTGATTTTGACAAGCTGCTAACCTGAATTGACAAGGATCCTGGGAGTGAATGTGAAGGCTGTAAATAATTGCTGAAGGAAGACTAAAAGGCTTTAACCATCCTTTGTTGGTTGTTGTTTGAACTAATCATCGTTCACTTTCTGATTCTTTACAGATCATGGCTAACATTAGAGATGATAATAGGGGAAGTAGGCGTTGTAAATATTTGGGTGTTGGTTTGTGTGTCGTGTGTGTGATATTCATTATAGTTGTGATTGTGAGTATGCCATTAGTGGGTAAGAGTGGAACTAACAATGCTACCATTCCTGAGACCGCCACTGCACTAACAGCTTGGGAGTGCCAACATCAGGGCAGTGCGTGCTCTACGGGCGACTAGAATGCAAAAACCTAACAATTTCAAGCTAACATAATTTATGCATTGTGCTGATATGATGTTGTTTAACCTTTTGCATTGCAGAGTTTAATCTTTAAGACTTATGTTCAGCATGCATATAAATACTGTTCACATTTTATGTACTGCTGCAGGCTTTCAGACTGTGTCAGGGTGTGGTCCCCTTCCAGGGCCTTCTAGAAGCTTTCCCTGCAGCATGCCTGGGTGTGGTTTGTGGGTTGGGCCAAGACTCTATATAAGGGAGCCAGCCCAGCTCCACGTGCTCACTATTCAGAAGTCCCGGTGCAGAGCAGCAGCAACTTCCTGAGCTCCTGTTCCGGTGGCCTACTTTGATCCTCCAGGCCTTGTTCTTTTCACTTAATTGGTGATTCTAGATCAGGGTGGTAAGACGGAGGTCGGGCTGGGCCCCCGACCCCGTTATTGAAGACTCTTGAGTTTCTTGGGCCTAATCTTTGCATGATAAACAATTTTACTCTTGTGCGTGTGAATATGCGCTTGGTCGTTTCATGACATTTACATGCTGATACTCGAATTGGCAAGGCGCGCAATTCTTTGCTTGTGTGTTAACTCTTGATATTCATTGTGCGCTACCATTTTATGGCATTTACAAGGTGGCATTTGAATAGGTAAGACGTGCAATTCGTTTTCTCGTGCTTAATTCATGTTATTCATTGTGCGCTACCATTCCTTGGCAGTTAAATGGTGGCATTCGAATCAGCAAGACACGCGATTTGTTTTCTTGTGCTTTAACCCTTGATATTCATTGTGTGCTACCATTCCTTGGCAGTTACATGGTGGCATTCGAATCGGCAAGACGTGCGATTCTTTTCTCGTGCTTAATTCATGTTATTCATTGTGCGCTACCATTCCTTGACAGTTACATGGTGGCCTTCGAATAGGCAAGACACGCAATTCGTTTTCTTGTGCTTTAACCCTTGGTATTCATTGTGCGCTACCATTACTTGGCAGTTACATGGTGGTACTTGAATAAGCAAGACGCGCGATTCATTTCCTGTGTGTAATTCATGTTACTCATTGTACGCTACCATTTACTGACATTTATTTGGTGACATTCAAATCGGCAAGCCGCGCAATTCCTTTTCTGTGTTTAAAATCACGGTGTTCATTATGCGCCACCATTTTAAGGCATTTTCTTGGTGGCTTTCGAGTTGGCAAGTCATGTGATTTATTTCTCGAGTCTAATTTGTGTCATTCATGGTGCACAATCATTCTATGGTATTTACTACATATGTAAAAATCTGCAATGTGCGCAATTCTTGTTCCGGCAATTTGAGAGAACAAAAAAAGCCAGAGTTCTAGATGTAATGTTGTGTGTTCCTAATATGTTTCTCACACACGATTCATATGATGGTTTAGACATTCAGATTGTCTCCTGATCCTCATGCAAAGGATAATACTTGAATTTGAAAGTTGCATTTAACCTTTCTTGATTCCTTCACAGGTATCCAATCATCTTGAAGTCTAGTCATTTTAAGTCTATACTTGGGTTGTCCATGTTTTCAGAATGACAATGCTTAGAGTCATAGGCCCTCATTCTGACCCTGGCGGTCGGTGATAAAGCGGCGGCCAAGCCGCCAACAGGCCGGCGGTCTAAAATATGCAATTCTGACCCTGGCGGGAACCGCCAACACAGCCCGCCAACTTAACACTCCGACCGCCACAGCGGTACAAACAAACAGCGCGGCGGTTCCCGCCAACAGCCCGGCGGCAGACAAAGTACCGCCCACCCTATTACGACCCACCAATCTGCCACCTTTTCCGGGGCGGGAGCACCGCCGATAAGAACACGGCGGAAACAGACTACGAACGGGAAAACGCTCACCTCTACGCACTCCACGCGAGATTCCGGCAGTATGGAGCCAGAGTTGCAGGTCATCCCCGCACTCCTATTCCTGCTCATATACCAGGAGCACGCCCGGCGGCGCGGAAGACATCGGTGAGTACGGCACCTACGACACAGGGGAGGGAAAAGATTACCGGCACACACCCACCCACCCACACCCACTACAACACACACATCAATGCATTCCCACAGATCACTGTCACAACCCACAAACCACCCCCCTCCGAAATAATGCAAAGACCAAAAGAAGAGATCATAAACGGGCAGATATATTGAAATATGTACACCAGTAATCCCAATAAATAAATAAACTATGTACAAAATATATACAGCTACTAAATGTAGTCCAACCACTGTCCGTGGATCACAGGGGTCCTGTGCAAAGGGGCAAGGCCCAGTCCCACGACAAGAACTCCACGGAGAGAACACTGCAGGGGCATCAGAAAGAAAATAGGACAGGCACCTCAGGGGGAAGGGAAGGGGGGGCACCTCAGCCACTTGAGTACACGACGCCAGATCCACGAGGGGACTCCATGACCACTGGGCCATCCTGGGGAGAGCAAAGCCACAGTCCATACAGTCCATACAGTGGGTGGCCTGCCCACTGGGCCATCCTGGGGAGAGCAAAGCCACAGTCCATACAGTCCATACAGTGGGTGGCCTGCCCACTGGGCCATCCTGGGGAGAGCAAAGCCACAGTCCATACAGTCCATACAGTGGGTGGCCTGCCCACTGGGCCATCCTGGGGAGAGCAAAGCCACAGTCCATACAGTCCATAACAGACCCCACTGCCACTGGAGGAGGCAAGTTGGCCAGAGGACATCCTGCAGCCCTTCCCGAGATAGATCCTGCCCTGCCACGTCTGCCAAAGGGCCAGCGGTTCTTGCCTTGAAGGGCCCAGTTCAGCGGTTCTTGAGACGGTGGGGCCCAGTTCAGCGGTCCTTGCCTTGAAGGGCCCAGTTCAGCGGTTCTTGCCCTGAAGGGCCCAGTTCAGCGGTTCTTGAGACGGCGGGGCCCAGTTCAGCGGTTCTTGCCCTGAAGGGCCCAGTTCAGCGGTTCTTGAGACGGCGGGGCCCAGCGGAGCGGTGCTTGAGACGGCGGGGCCCAGTTCAGCGGTTCTTGAGACGGCGGGGCCCAGTTCAGCGGTTCTTGAGACGGCGGGGCCCAGTTCAGCGCTCCTTGCCTTGAAGGGCCCAGTTCAGCGGTTCTTGAGACGGCGGGGCCCAGCGGAGCGGTGCTTGAGACGGCGGGGCCCAGTTCAGCGGTCCTTGCCTTGAAGGGCCCAGTTCAGCAGTTCTTGAGACGGCGGGGCCCAGCGGAGCGGTTCTTGCCCTGAAGGGCCCAGTTCAGCGGTTCTTGAGACGGCGGGGCCCAGCGGAGCGGTGCTTGAGACGGCGGGGCCCAGTTCAGCGGTTCTTGAGACGGCGGGGCCCAGTTCAGCGGTTCTTGAGACGGCGGGGCCCAGTTCAGCGGTCCTTGCCTTGAAGGGCCCAGTTCAGCGGTTCTTGAGACGGCGGCCGGTCTATGGCCAACTGCTAATTGCCTGGTGGTGCCCTCCTGGGCAGCGGGGATGGTGCTCCTTCACTGCCCACCTGGGCTGTGGGTGGTGGGGCCCTCCTGGCCAGCTGGGCTGGGTCCTCCCTGGGCAGCGGCTATGGGGGTGGTGGGCTCTCCCGGGGCAGCTGTGCCGGTTCCTCCCGGGGCAGCGGCTATGGGGGTTGTGGGCTCCTCCTGGGCAGCAGGCCTGCTGCCTGACCTCTCCGACTTGCTGCCCTTGCCCTCCTTAGTCGTGGGCCTGTGGCCCTTTCCTCCCTTTGGAGCTGTGGCTGGTGACTGTCTCTGGGTGGTGTCCGGGGGGGATGTAGAAGGCGGGCTCCTGCGGCGACCCTTCCGCCTTCTGCTCCTCTTCCCAGGGGGTGGGCTGGCTGTCCCCTTGCTGCTGGGCGAAGACCCAGACATGCGGGCTGGCAGGCTCCAATACCCCTGCACCCTTGTCAAGGGGGCTGCAGGGCTGGTGGTGGCTGAGGTGCTCTTCTTACCCCGACGAGAAGGAGGGGGGGGCTCAGGGTCAGGAAAGAAGTTAGTAGTGGCGAGGAAGAGCTTCTTGGGACAATGGAGAGTGGTAGGTACAGTGGGAATGGGAGTGGAGGGAGAGGATGTGGTTGTAGGTGAGTCACGTTTGCTGTCTTTGGGTGCAGGTGCAGGAGGGATAGGCTGTCGTGAGGTGGATGGCTGTTGGGTGGGTGGGTGGCTGCGTTTGTGTGGTGTGGAAGAGGGGGTGACAGACACAGTGGGAGAGGACACAGGGGACGTGTAAATGGCAGTGGGGGTGGTGACTGCACGTGTGCGGACTGGAGTGGAGGGTGTGCTGGTGATGGAAACACTGGCTGATGGTGAGGTGAATGGAGGTGTGAGTGTAGACGTCACAGGGAGGGAGGAGGGAGACGAGGAGGTGGGGGTCACAGAGGTGGTAGTGACTGTTGGCATGTCTGCATCGGAATGTTGCGTGTGTGAATGTCTGCGTGATCTGTGGTGCTTATGTT
Source organism: Pleurodeles waltl (assembly GCF_031143425.1). NCBI lineage: Eukaryota > Metazoa > Chordata > Amphibia > Caudata > Salamandridae > Pleurodeles > Pleurodeles waltl. The sequence goes on from NC_090440.1 coordinate 1,718,325,721, forward strand.
TGGATGAGCTTCTCTTGGGTGTTGAGGTGTGTGCAGGCTGGTCTGATGGTGTGGGTGGGACAGGCAGAGGAACAGGAGACTGGGAGGAGGGAGTTAGTAGAGGCAGGCAGGAGACAGGGACAATGGCTGCCGTCAGTGCTGAGGCCAGAGCCTGGAACGATCGCTGATGGGCAGCCTGACCCGAATGAATGCCCTCCAGGTACGCATTGCTGCGATGAACTTCCCTCTCCACCCCCTGGATGGCATTCAAAAGGGTAGTCTGCCCAACAATGAGCGTTCGGAGGAGGTCAATGACCTCCTCACTGAGGGCAGCGGGGGTAACAGGGGCAGGGCCTGAGGTGCCTGGGGCGAAGGAGATGCCCGGCTTCCTGGCAGAGCGGGCACGGGGCGAACACTGAGGGGCTGCTGGGAGGGCGGAGATGGTGCGCTGGGTGGCGGCTGTACCTGTAATGGCGGGGGGCACGGATGGTGCCACCCCCGCAAGGGAGCCCCCTTCCGAGGACGTGTCCGTGTCGCTGCAGGGTCCAGTCGTCCCCGTCGTGGAGCTCCCCTCGCCCTCCGTCTCACTGGTCCAGTCTGACTCTGTGGCATGGCCCTCCTGGGCCATGTGAGATGCAGCTCCCTCCTGCCCCGATGCCACTTCTCCTCCGCCTGATGATGCTGATGCACACAAGCACAGAAAGACAAACAAAAAGGGGGGGGGAGAGAAAAATAAAGGGATATTGAGTACATGGATCTCCGGTACAGTTAGCGGACATGACAGACACAGATGCCCCCTGCACTAAGTTGCGCACTTGGGGTCCGCTACGCATTCCGTGGAACATGCCCTACACGCCTAGAGTTGACAACTGCACCCATGGATGACACGGCCCAAGGATGGCTGTACTGACAAACTACTGAGGGTGGTGGCTGGGGACACAGGGGCTTACGGGGGTGCCCAGCCTACAGATATCGCCCTGGCCTAGGGGGACCCCCAGCCCTCCTCCCCCACCCAGACACCTCCACTGCGCGACAACAGAGTAGATAATGCTTGTACTCACCCCCTTGTGTCTGCTGTGCTGCCCTCACGCGCCCATCCAAATCAGGGTAGGCCACCGCCAGGATCCGGAACATCAGGGGGCTCAGTTGACGGCAGGCACCCCGCCTACGTTGGGAGGCCATCCCCAGCAGAGACTCGGCGGTCTTCTTGGTCCCGCGGCGGATGTCCTCCCACCTCTTGCGGCAGTGGGTGCCCCGTCGATGGTGGACCCCCAGGGTCCGGACTTCCTTGGCGATGGCACGCCAAATCCCGATCTTCTCATGGGCGCGGACCTATGTGACACGTACAAGGAGGGAGAAATACCACGTTCAAGTTTGTCAGCATTTTCCTTGCCAGTGGCCCAACGCCCCCCATCCCCGCCAGGCCCCCCGCCAGGCCCCCCGCCAGGCCCAACATGCCCCCCATCCCCGCCATGCCCCCCGCCAGGCCCAACATGCCCCCCATCCCCGCCAGGCCCCCCGCCAGGCCCAACATGCCCCCCATCCCCGCCAGGCCCCCCGCCAGGCCCCCCGCCAGGCCCAACATGCCCCCCATCCCCGCCATGCCCCCCGCCAGGCCCAACATGCCCCCCATCCCCGCCAGGCCCCCTGCCAGGCCCCCCGCCAGGCCCAACATGCCCCCCCATCCCCGCCATGCCCCCCGCCAGGCCCAACATGCCCCCCATCCCCGCCAGGCCCCCCGCCAGGCCCCCAAGCCAGCCAGTGTCCCCAAATCCAGATTGAATTAAACTCACTTGTTGGTCTGGAGGACCGTAGAGTAGCGCATACTGGGGGAGGACCCCATCCACGAGTTTCTCCAACTCCTCTCCAGTGAAGGCAGGGGCCCTTTCCCCAGGTGCAGCAGCCATTGTCCCTTCCAGACCGAGGTCACAGCAACACTTGCAGTATAGGTCCTCTCCTGTGAAAGTTCAAGTCGCAAGTGGATAAGTAGATAGAAAATGGCGGTCACGTCCGCGGCGGTGCGTACCGCGGCGGTGCGTCCCGCCACCGCCGGCGCCCTTCGCCATTGGCTCCTGAAACCCATAGGCTTCAAAGTTAACCAATGCGGCTTTGCGCCGCGGTCTTCGCCCGCCGCCCGCCGCGGTGTGCCACGCCAGCGCATTGACCTCACATCCCATTGTCACACTTCACAGGTCAGGCAGCCGCCATTTCCAGGGCCCACATGGCTCAATTTCAACTGCGTCACACAGGCCTAGGCCTTGCATAGCCACTCAGACACGCCATTCACTGCATAGAGAATCGTATACTGTGCTAGCTGTGAGTACGTACCTGTGGGTTGCTTGACTGTGTGCTCCATGTTGTCCTTCCTAGGCACCGTCCGCTGGGTTGGGCGAGGAGACGGATGAATCCTCCCGTGTACCGACCGCTGGTGGACTTGTCGACAATGGAAGAACGCCACATTATCCTGACCTACCATCTTAACCGTGCCACTATCCATGAACTGTGTGCCCAGCTGGAGCCCGACCTGATGTCCCCCATCCGCCAACCCACAGGGATTCCCCCTCTGGTGCAGGTCATGTCAGTACTCCATTTCTTGGCAAGTGGGTCATTTCAGACAACCGTGGGAATTGCTTCTGGGATGTCTCAGCCCATGTTTTCGAAGGTGTTATCCAGAGTGTTGTCTGCCCTGATGAAATCCGTGAGGAGCTACATCATTTTCCCTGAGGTGGGCGAATTGGCTACAGTGAAGGGTGATTTCTACGCCCTTGGACATATTCCCAACGTAATTGGTGCCATTGATGGGACCCATGTGGCTTTGGTTCCCCCAAGAGACAGGGAGCAGGTGTACAGGAACAGAAAAATTTACCATTCAATGAACATCCAGGTGGTGTGTTTGGCTGACCAGTACATCTCGCATGTAAATGCCAAATTCCCAGGGTCAGTGCATGACGCCTACATCCTCAGGAATAGCAGCATCCCTTACGTGATGGAACAGCTACAGAGACACCGTGTATGGCTAGTGGGGGACTCTGGGTACCCCAACCTGTCGTGGCTACTGACCCCAGTAAGGAATCCCCGGACCAGGGCAGAGGAACGGTACAATGAGGCCCATGGGCGTACTAGGAGGGTGATCGAACGCACCTTTGGCCTCCTAAAGGCCAGGTTTAGGTGCCTGCATATGACAGGTGGATCCCTAATGTACTCTCCTAAGAAGGTGTGTCACATCATCGTGGCCTGCTGCATGCTTCACAACCTGGCTTTGCGCCGCCAGGTGCCTTTCCTGCAGGAGGATGGTCGAGACGGTGGTGTTGTGGCAGCGGTGGAACCTGAGGAGAGTGACGAGGAGGAAGACGACGGGGCTGAAACAGACAACAGGGACAGAATCATTGAACAGTACTTCCAATAGGACACAGGTAACATTTCAAAGATAATTTAGTAAATGTTAACTACTCTCCAGCATCTCTGCTGCCTGTCTATTTGCCCCAGTGTATGATGACTGAGTTTTGGCTTTTCCCTCCCTATTTCAGATCTGGGGTCCCCACTACGAGTCCTGTGCTTCGTTTCCCCATGGACTACAGCTTTGTGGCAGCTGTTTGTTGACTTCACCATGTACAAGGACATATTTGCACTGTCATGTCAATTACAATCTATTGAAATCACAGTCAGACTCCAGATATTTTGGTGCAAAATAGGTGTTTATTGAAGTGCTCAAAATGGGATGGGTGGTTTCAAGTGGGTGGGGGCTATGGTGAAGGAATGTCCATGGCAGAGTCCAGAGTAACAGTCACACAGGTGCATTGTCCAGAGGCCTGTGGAGAGATGGAGCATGGGCAGTTCAAGGATGGACAGGGTGACAATGTGGGACAGTGGGATGACATCAGGTGGTATCCATTGCTGGCGGGGGTCTTGACATCCTACTCTGTCTTCTTGCGAGATCTCAGGGCCTTCTTGCGGGGTGGTTCTTCTCCTGCAGGAGGTGGGGGTCTGGTGGGCTGCTGCTGTGCGGGGGCCTCCTGTCCACTAGCGCCGGCGGAGGTGGTTGGCTGTTCTTGGTCCAGGCTAGTGGCAGGGGCCCTTGGGTGTTGTTCAGTGTCCGCCCTGGTGTTTACGAGGTCCTGCAGCAGCCCTACCATGGTAACCAGGGTGGTGTTGATGGCTCTGATGTCCTCCCTGTACCCCCGATAGTGTTCCTCCTGCAGCGCCTGGATCTCCTGGAACCGGGCCAGTACCGTCGCCATCGTCTCCTGGGAGCGGTTGTATGCTCCCATGATGGTGGTGAGGACCTCGTGGAGAGTGGGTTCCCTGGGCCTCTCCTCCCCCCCCTGTCGCACAGCTGCCCTCCGAGTTCCCCTGTTTCCCTGGGCCTCTGCCCCCTGGCCGGTGTGCCCACTACCACTGCCCCCAGGTCCCTGTTGTTGTTGGGGTGGTGGGTTATCCTGGGTGCCCTGTAGTGGTAGACACACCGCAGATTGACGCGCCCTGGAGACAGAGGCATGGGCCCGCTGGGTGGGAGCTGTGCTGGTGTTCCCAGAGGGGTTAGGGTCTGTTGTGGCCTGTGCCTGTGTGAGGGGAACCGACTGTCCAGAGGTCCCCGATGGTCCGGGCTGGTCATCGGTGTCCAGGTCGACAGAGCTGCTGTCATCGCTGACGGCCTCTTGGGTGGGGGGTGTGGATAATTCTGGCCCCTCCGCCGCGGTGTTTTGACGGTCGGGTCCTGCAGGGGTATAGAGGTATGGTTATAGTTTCAATGTGTGGCATATGGGTGTATCTGTGGGTTCTCGTGTCCCCAAGTGCTGGCATTCGTGTGTGGGGGCTTTGGTGAGGGTGGCTTGTGGGGGGGATGTGTATATGCATTGGGCATGCTTTGGTGATGGGTGTCCATGCTTAGTGGACGCATGCAGGCCTAGGTTTTGGGATGTGTGGGTTGTGATGGTGAGACATTGGCGGGGAATAGGTGTGCTGGGGGTGGGGGTGAGGATGGTGGTGGGGGTGAGGATGGTGGTGGGGGTGAGGGTGGGGGTGAGGATGGTGGTGGGGGTGAGGGTGGGGGTGAGGATGGGGGTGGGGGTGAGGGTGGGGTTCGAGGATAGGGGTGAGGGTTGGGGTATGATTTGGCATGCAGGTGGGGGGGAAGCAGTATTGAAGCTTCAACTTACCAGTATCCATTCCTCCGCCGACTCCTGCGAGGCCGTCAGGATGCAGGATGTTCAAGACTTCCTCCTCCCATGATGTGAATTGTGGGGGTTGAGGTGGGGGTCCTCCGCCAGTCTTCTGCACGGCGATGTTGTGCCTGGATACCATGGAACGCACCTTCCCCCGTAGGTCGTTCCATCGCTTCCTGATGTCTTCCCGATTTCTGGGGTGCTGTCCCACTGCGTTCACCCTGTCGACAATCCTCTGCCATAGCTCCGTCCTCCGGGCAATGCTAGTGTATTGTATCTGTGTGCCGAACAGCTGGGGCTCTACCCGAACGATTTCCTCCACCATGACCCTGAGTTCTTCGTCTGTGAAGCGGGGTTGTCTTTGGGGTGCCATGGGGTGGTGTGTATGATGTGTGGGGTGGAGTATGTGTATTTAAGTGAGTTGAGTGTGGTGGTGTGTGTTGTTTTGTGTGTGGATAGTGTGTGGGTGATGGTGTTGAGTGGCTGTGGCTGTTATTTTTTGGATGCTGGTGTCTCGCTCTTGCCTTCTTTACGAATTTTTTAGCGTAGGGGTTTGTGGGTGATGTGGGTGGGTGTTTTATATTGTATTGTGTGTGTGGGAGTGGTGTGTGTATGTGTATCAGGTGTGTGGGATTCAAATCGTCCAATGTGGCTGGGTTTTGTTCGTTTGTGTGTATTCTGACCGCGGCGGTGTGTCCCGCCAATGGAATACCGCGTTTGAATGACCGCCGCGTGGATTCGTGGGTCGTAATGGCATGGGCGTATTTCTGTTGGCGTGACGGTGGAGGTTTTGTCACCTCCACCTTTCCGCCGACCGCTGGTCTGGCGGTCTGTTGTGGCGGTCGGATTTTCGGAGGTTTGCCTTCTGCGGGTCAGAATGACCGTGGCGGGTTTCCGCGACCGCGGCGGGATTATGGAGGATTTCTGACCGGCGGTAGGCGCCTTTTACCGCCGAGGTCAGAATGACCACCATAGTCTAGTATTGATTCATATGATGAAATCTTGATATTGTGTGTTTTAACCTTTTTGCTTTCTACAGGTCTCCTTCCCAGCTGTTCCCTTCCTAATCTCCTTTTTTCCCACTTGGACTCTCTTAGACTCCGTGACAATTCTAATCAGAGTATTGGAGCTGTCTTGTGGTGTAATTGTTGGGAACGTGCACAGACTCTAAGGATCTGGTGACTCTGACAGAATAGTGAGCCCACAAATTATTATCCTCCTGGTTTGTGTATGTTCCCAGCATGGCCACACTGGACAAGCTAGTCAAGTCTATCACTCAGCTCCAAGCAGAGGTGGTATCATCAAAAGATTTGGCAACTAACCTAGCTGAGAGAGTGAGTCAGTTACAGGATAAGTTAGAAAAGAAGGAACAAAATCCCCCAGGTGTGTCTTGGCCAGGTCCTTCTTCTCAGACTTCTGGAGGTAATCCGACAAACATTTCCCTCAATGTTCCTTCAGCCATTCATTTGGCTCCCCAGAACGTTTCTCAGGTGACCCCTTGAAAGCGCAATCTTTCCTGGTTCAAGTGGAATTACACTTCACCTGCAGACCACATACTTTCCCCGATGCCCAGTCCAAAGTAGCTTTCTTGTTATCATATCTGTCTGGAGATGCAGCTACCTGGGCTATTCCTCTTGTGCGTAAAGATAGTCCCCTGTTGTACAACTGGAGACATTTAGTTCGCGAGTTTGAGCAAGTTTTTGATCGTAGAACTGTAACACTGTCAGCAGATCGTGAATTATTAGACTTACGCCAAGGGAACCAGGACTTAGGGGGTCATTCCGACCCTGGCGGTAAAATCCGCCAGGGCCGGGGACCGCGGATGCACCGCCAACAGGCTGGCGGTGCATCCCTGGGCATTCTGACTGCGGCAGTACAGCCGCGGTCAGAAACGGGAAACCGGCGGTGTACCGCCGGTTTCCCGCTGCCCTGGGGAATCCTCCACAGCGGCGCAGCTTGCTGCGCCGCCATGGGGATTCCGACCCCCTTACTGCCATCCTGTTCCTGGCGGTTTTGGCCGCCAGGAACAGGATGGCGGTAAGGGGTGTCGTGGGGCCCCTGGGGGCCCCTGCAGTGCCCATGCCAATGGCATGCGCACTGCAGGGGCCCCCGTAACAGGGCCCCACCAAGATTTTCAGTGTCTGCCATGCAGACACTGAAAATCGCGACGGGTGCAACTGCACCCATCGCACCCCTTCCACTCCGCCGGCTCCATTCGGAGCCGGCATCCTCATGGAAGGGGGTTTCCCGCTGGGCTGGGCTGGCGTGCGGCCTTCTGGCGGTCGCCCGCCAGCCCAGCGGGAAACTCAGAAGAACCGCAGCGGTCTTCTGACCGCGCAGCGGTATTCTGGCGGCTCCCGCCGGCCCTGCGGATACCGCGGCCGGCGGGAGTCAGAATGACTCCCTTAGTGTCATATTTAGCCAACTTTAATCGGCTTGTCGCTGAGACATCCTGGCCTGAAAAAAACCAAGCGCCCTTGTTCTACAAGGGACTCAAAGAGGAGCTAAAAGATATGCTAGCTCAAATGGACCCGCAACCTACAGACTGTCCAGAATTGATAAACCTTGTTTTGAGGCTTGATCATTGTTTAACAGAACGAAAAGCAACACGCAAAAAGACTGAAAAATATTCTTGGTGTGTTCACGAAAATAGAGACTCAAGAACTCCGAAAGAAAGAACGCCGGAACCGATGGAAATTGGAACCATCAGGAGACCTTTGACCAAAGATGAAAAGGACCTACGTAGAAAGAATGGACAATGCCTCTATTGTGGGCGCAAGGGTAATTTTGCCAAAGGTTGTCCAATCCAACCAAAGAGCAAATGAGGTCCAGTTCAGAGGGTTGCAGCCAATGCACAAGTCGAGTCGGAAAACTAAAGCACCCAAGATGCAGAGAAGGGTTGCTCTTGGGTGTCATCTTGGACCCTTCACAATCTAGACATCTCAAACTGGAAATAAGAGTTCAGGTTAAGAAAAAGACCTATTTCAAGAAGGCTTTAGTAGATTCTGGGGCTACCGGGAACTTTGTTGACGCCCAATTGGTTTGTGCATGGGGGATCCCATATATTGAAAAGAAGACCCCAGAAATCATCCAGGCAGTCGATGGAAAACTCTTGACTGGAGGTCCGGTAACTCTTCAGACTGTACCCTTGTCAGTGATTTGTGAGGATAAGACTCAAAGAAAGAAACATAAAGAGAAACTCATCCTTGACGTGATCCATGCTCCCCAGTATGGGATTATCCTTGGCTTACCATGGTTAACTCATCACAACCCAGAGATTAATTGGGCAGAACGAAAGGTCATGTTCTCATTTGCGCTATGTAAAGAACAATGCCTCCAAAAGATTCAAGTATCAAAAGTTTGCAACTCTTACATAGCTACTGCCGCGGAGAAAGAAGTTCAATTGCCCAAACAGTATTCATCTTACGAAGATGTATTTGATGAGAAAGAAGCAGAGAACTTACCTCCTCATAGATCTTATGACTGTAAAATTGATCTATTCCCAGGTGCGGTACTTCCCAACTGTTGTGTATATGCCCTGTCAGAACATGAAAATCAACATTTACGAAAATATCTAGATCAATTCTTGGAGAATGGTTTCATTCGCCCTTCTAAGTCTCCCGCAGCTTCACCTTTGTTTTTTGTTCCGAAGGCGAATGGAGAACTTCGAACTTGTATCGACTAAAGGGGCTTGAACAAAGTCACCATCAAGAATAAATATCCTTTGCCCCTAATTCCGGTCTTACTGGAGCAAGTAAAGAAAGCAAAAATCTACACGAAGCTTGATCTTCGAGGTGCTTATCATTTGGTCAGAATGAGAGAGGGTGACGAATGGAAAACAGCGTTCAAGACAAGATATGACCTTTTTCAATACACTGTCATGCCTTTTGGTCTATGTAATGCTCCAGCAGCATTTCAATTTTTCTTGAATGACGTTCTTAGAGAGTATCTCGACATATTTGCCATAGTCTACATCGATGACATTTTGATCTACTCAGACAATGAAAATGAACATGTCCAACTTGTCAAGAAAATTCTTGCAGCCCTTCGAAAGAACCATTTATATTGCAAACTAACCAAGTGTGAGTTTCATGTTACCACAGTTGAGTTTTTGGGGGTTATCCTTACCCCTCAAGGTATGGTGATGGCAGAAAAGAAAGTAAAGGCCGTATCTGATTTCCCCACCCCAAAGACTGTTCATGATGTACAATGTTTCCTGGGGTTTGCAAATTTTTACTGGAGGTTCATAAATCATTTCTCCCAAACAGTGGCTCCAATCACTAAGTTATTAAGAAAGAAGGAGAAATTTGCATGGTCCCCAGAAGCTGACCAAGCCTTTTCAACTTTTAAATAAACTTTCTCCACTGCCCCAGTCTTGACTCATCCTGACGCAGACTTCATAGTGGAAGCTGATGCTTCAGATGTGGCAATAGGAGCAGTCTTGTCGCAATGAAACAAGGACACTGGTCAACTTCATCCTGTAGCTTACATGTCTCGGAAGTTGAATGAAGCCGAACAGAACTATGTTATTGCTGAAAAAGAGCTTCTGGCGATTCATGATGCCTTTAAAGAATGGAGACATCATTTGTTGGGTGCCAAATACACTGTCACGGTATATACTGATCATCGCAATCTTCAGTTCATGAGTTCCGCAAGACTTTTGACTCCTCAGCAATTACGCTGGATGCTGTTTTTTGCCAAATTTGATTTTGTGGTAACCTTCCGGCCTTGTAAAGACAATCGCAAAGCTGACACCTTGTCCCGCCAGGAGTCTACCACGTTGCCTGCAGTTCAAACCTCCAGAGCTATCATTGCTCCCGACAAAGTACTATGTATCATAAAAACTGAAGATTTCTTTGAAGACATCCGCAATTCTTTCACTGTTGAGAAATGGCAAACATGGGCCCAAGCAGATCCCAAAAGGTCAATCAAGCAAAGATTACCTTTTCATGCCGCTCGTTTGTTCGTGCCCACTACCAAACTTTGCAAGATAGTGTTTCATTGGTTGCATGTTCTACCTACGGCACGTCATCCAGGTACTCCTAAAACTCTTCAATTAATCCAACGCTATTTTTGGTGGCCTACCCTAACAAAAGATGTAAAAGCGATGGTAAACAACTGCGAAGTCTGTGCTCGCACTAAAACAAGTCATTCAAAACTGAAAGGGTTGTTGCATTCACTCCCAACTCCAAGTCGTCCATGGGAGCACATTTCTTTAGACTTTATTACTGGTCTACCAGTGGTTCAACAACATTCAGTAATTCTGGTGGTAGTAGATAGTCTCACGAAATATAGACATTTCATTGCCTGTAAGAAATTGCCCACCTCCAGTGAACTGGCAACTATTTTACTGAATAGAGTGGTTCGTTATCATGGACTGCCAAAAATGATCCTCTCCGATCAGGGGTCGCAATTTGCCTCCAATTTCTGGAAGACATGGTGTAAAACACTCCAAGTGACATCTACACTATCTACTAGCCACCATCCTCAAACAGATGGTCAAACGGAGAGACTAAATCAGACTTTTAAGCAATACCTACGTGCTTATGCTGAAAAAGCACTTCATTCTGGGACATCAATGCTCTGGTTAGCTGAGTTAGCCTACAGTAACTCATTCCACACTTCTACTGGCGTTACACCTTTTTTTTGGCTTGTTTGGCTATCATCCTGACACCTTGCCCATCACAATCCCTCAAGAAAGTTCTCTGTGTCAGAAACCATTCAACATTTGCATCAAACCCAGAAATTGATTCAACAACATTTAGAAAAAGCCAAACAAAAATACATAAAGCATTATGACAAGAAACAGTGTGAGGGACCGCAGTATCAACCAGGTGATAGTGTGGCTTTCCACAAAACGTATAGGGGGTCATTACAACATTGGCGGTAAAAGCCGCTTACCGCCGTGCAGAAGACCGCCAACACACCGCCGCGGCCGTGGAATTCCGCCACAGCTATTATGACACACATCTCGGAATCCGCGGAAACTCAGACACCCACACAAGTCCGCCACACCAAAGGTCAGTGTAAAACTGGCGAAAACAAATCCTCCACCATCACGCCAACAGAAACACGCCCATGCTATCACGACCCACGAATCCACACGGCAGTCTTTCAAACGCGGTATACCATGGGTGGTATACACCGCCGCGCTCAAAATACACACACATCTCCAAAACACCGCCACATTGGACAATTCAAAAGACACACGCCTGATACACATACACACACCACTCCCACACACCCAACACAATATAAAACACACACCCACATCACCCACAAACCCCTACGACCACAATTCACGACCGAAGGCCAGAGAGACAGAGAGCACAGCAACTGAGAACCCCACCACACAGAGGCACACAACACCATCACCCATACAACATTACACGCACAATACACCACACACCACTACACATCACCACACACATCAACACTGACACCACCCCACACATCACCCACACCACCCCATGTCACGCCAAAGACACCCCCGGTTTTCAGAGGAGGAGCTCCGGGTCATGGTGGAGGAAATCCTACGGGTAGAGCCACAGCTATTTGGCTCACAGGTGCAGCACACATCCATAGCCAGGAAGATGGAGCTACGGCGCAGAATAGTGGACAGGGTCAACACAGTGGGATAGCATCCAAGAAATCGGGAGGACATCAGGAAGAGGTGGAACGACCTACGGGGGAAGGTGCGTTCAGTGGTCTCCAGGCAAAACATTGCGGTTCAGCGGACTGGCGGCTGACCCCCACCTCCTCCCCCACAACTAACAACATGGGAGGAGCAAGTCTTGACCATCATGCATCCAGAGGGCCTCGGAGGAGTCGGTGGAGGAATGGACACTGGTAAGTCAAATCTTCACTATCATATCACCCACCCTACCTGCATGCTATCACACACCCACACCCTCACCACCTCCCCTATCACTCCAACTCCTCACTAATGTACTAATAACACAAACCACCCATCCCAACACCAAGCCCTGCATGACACAACTAAGCATGGTCACCCCTCACTAAAGCATGCTCACTGCACATACCCAGAACACCCCCCAACCATCATCAAACCAACCCACACACAGGAATGCTTGCACTGGGGTACATACACACCCACCCATTGCACACCATTACACACACAGATGCAATAATCATGCTCTTATGTCCCTGCAGGACCATGAAGGAACGTCACCACACCGGAGGGTCCAGACAACTCCACTCCACCCACAGAAGAGGCCCGCAGTGACGATAGCAGCTCTGCCCTACTGGATCCTGATGACCAGGCTGGACCATTGTGGGCCTTGGGACAGTCAGTTCCCCTTGCACAGACACAGCCCAACACTGACCTTCCACCCTCTGGTAACCACAGCACAGCACCCACCCAAAGGGCTCGTACCTCCGTACCCAGGACACGTCAATCAGCGGTGTGTCCACCACTACAGGGAACCCAGGATAACCCACCACCCCAAGAAAATCAGGGACCTGGGGGCAGTGGTAGTGGGCACATGGTCCAGGGGACGGAGGCCCAGGAACACAGGGGAACTGGGAGGGCTGCTGTGCGACAGGGGGCGGACAGGCCAAGGGAACCCACTCTCCACGAGGCCCTTTCCTCCATCATGGGAGCCTACCACCACTCCCAGGGGACGATGGCGACGGTCCTGGATAAGTTTCAGAAGACCCAGCACCTGCAGGAGGAGCAGTATTTGGGGTTCAGGGAGGAGCTCAGGACCATCAGCTCCGCCCTGGGCACCATCGTAGGGGTGCTGAAGGACATACAGCAGACCATGAGGGACACCGTGGCACTACAAGGGGCCTCTGACACTAGCCTGGACGATGAACTGCCCACCACCTCCGCCGGCGCTACTGTACAGGACGCCCCACCACAGGACCACCACACCAGCACCCCACCCCCTGCAGATGGACAACCACCACGCAAGCGGTCCATGAGATCCAGGAACAGGACAGAGCAAGATGGCAAGACCCCCGCCAGGAAATGAGATCACCCTGATTGTCCTCCCACTGTCCCACTTTGTTACCCTGTCCATACTTAAACTGCCCCAGCTCCACTTCCTATGCCCATATGGGCAGTGCACCTGTGTGACCAATGGACTGGACTCTGCCATGGACATTCCTCCACTGTCCCCCATCACCATATTACAACCCCCCTCCATTTTTGAGCACTTCAATAAACACCCTTGAACCACAAAACAATCTGGAGTCAGTCTGTGATTTTGTAAATATGTATTATCAATGACCGTGTCATAATGCGTTTCCAATTGTAAAGCCAACATACCTATGTCACACATCACAAGTCCTTGAAGGATGCAAGCAGATGACACACGTTGGTAACCACACCTGTGAAACTGTAATGGAAAGGTACAACTCAGTGACCAAATACTGGTATGAAATGACAGACAGGATAGAGGTAGACGTGTGAAAGTTAATGTAATGGTAAAAATTAAAATGTTCTCACCTGTATGTCACTGGAAATATTGCTGTATGACTGACTCCCTGTTGTCGATGTCTTCTTCCTCAGCTTCCTCCTCATCACTGTCCACAGGCTCCACAGGCTCCACAGGCTCCACAGCTGCCACAACACCATCATCTGGACCATCCTCCTGCAGAAAAGGCACCTGGCGTCGCAAAGCAAGATTGTGAAGCATCGAGCAGGCAATGATGATGTGGCACACCTTCTTCGGTGAGTAGAATTGGGAACCACCTGTCATATGGAGGCACCTGAACATGGCCTTCAGGAGCCCGAAGGTACGTTCGATCACCGTCCTAGTCCGCCCATGGGCCTCATTGTAGCGTTCCTCTGCCCTGGTCCTGGGATTCCTCACTGGGGTCAATAGCCAGGGCAGGTTGGGGTAACCAGAGTCCCCTAATAGCCACACACGGTGCCTCTGGAGTTGACCCATTATATAAGGGATGCTGCTATTCCGCAGGATGTAGGCGTCATGCACTGAGCCAGGGAACATAGCATTTACCTGGGAGATGTACTGGTCTGCCAAACATACCATCTGTACATTCATCGAATGATAACTCTTCCGGTTCCTGTACACCTGTTCACTCCTGTGGGGGGGGGGGACCAGAGCTACATGGGTCCCATCAATAGCACCTATGATGTTGGGGATATGTCCAAGGGCATAGAAGTTACCTTTCACTGTAGCCAAATCCTCCACCTCAGGGAAAACGATGTAGCTCCTTATGTGTTTCAGCAGGGCAGCCAACACTCTGGACAACACGTTGGAAAACATAGGCTGGGGCATCCCTGATGCCATGGCCACTGTTGTCTGAAAAGACCCACTAGCAAGGAAATGGAGCACTGACAGCACCTGCACGTCAGGGGGGATTCCATTGGGATAGCGGATTGGTGACATCAGGTCTGGCTCCAACTGGGTACATAGTTCCTGGATAGTGGCACGGTCAAACCTGTAGGTGATGATTAAATGTCGCTCCTCCATTGTCAACAGGTCCACCAGCGGTTGGTACACCGGAGGATTCCGCCATCTTCTCAAATGTCCCAGCTGACGGTGCCTAGGAAGGACAACAGCGACCACAGAGTCAACAAAATCCCAGCTATGTACCCACAGATACACAGAACACAACACCAAACACAAAACTCTTCCTGTATGTGTGTTGAGTGTAGGCCTAGCTATGTGTGACGCAGTAGTAAATGAAGCCATGTGGGCCCCCGAAATGGCGGCTGCCTGACCTCTAAACTGGGACAATGGGAATGTGAGGTATCTGCGCTGGCGTTGTACACCGTCGCGGTAGGCGGTCGTAGACCGCAGCGCAATTCTGCATTGGTTAACATTGGACCCTTTGGGTCCCAGGAGCCAATGACGAAGTGCGCCGGCGGTGATGATACGCACCGCCGCGGACGTCACCGCCGCGGACGTCACCGCCGCGGACGTCACCGCCGCGGACGTGACCGCCATTTTCTATCTGTTCAATCACTCGATACCTGATCTTCGACAGGAGAGGACCTACACTGCAAGTGCTGCTATGACCTCGGTCTGGAAGAGACAATGGCTGCTGCGTCTGGGGAAAGGGCCCCTGCCTTCAGTGCTCAGGAGTTGCAGAAGCTAGTAGACAGGGTCCTCCCCCAGTAAACACTATACTATGGTCCTCCAGACCAACAGGTAAGTACACAGGGAGCACGTTGTATGGGCTATGCCTGGGTGGAGAGGACTGGTTGTAAGAGGGAAGGGGGCAGAGTGCAGGGAACATGAAGGACTGTGAATGCATGAGCCACATGGCAAGGGTAGGGATGGGGGCCACTCACATCGACAGTGCAGTTGGTAATGACTTCTCTTCTTCCCCTGTGCATGTCATGTAGGTCAGCGCCCACCAGAAGAAGGACATTTGGGGTGCCATCGCCAAGGAAGTCCGGACCCTGGGGGTCAACCAGATACGGGGCACCCACTGCCGGAAAAGATGGGAGGACATTCGCCGCTGGAGCAAGAAGACGGCGGAGGCTCAGCTGGGGATGGCCTTCCATCGTGGGAGGGGTGCCCGTCGCACCATGACCCCCCTGATGTTCCGGATCCTGGCAGTGGCCTACCCGGAGTTGGATGGGCGCTTGAGGACATCACAGCAGATTCAAGGGGGTGAGTACACTCTCATTCTGGGGACTTGGTGCGCAGTTGAGGGGTCTGGGTGTGGGAGGAGGGCTGTGGGTGTCCCTAGAACAGGCAGATTTACGTAGGCTAGGCACCTCCGTAATGCAGGGCATGTGCCACTCCACCCCACCTCAGTAGTGGGCCAAGAACAGGTATAGATGCCCCTGTGGCATCCATGTGTGCAGATGTCCACCATAGCCATGTAGGCCATATCCCAGGAATTACATCTGTAGAGGCCAAGAGCACGGCGTAGTGCAGGGGGCTGCTGTGCCTGTATTGTCCGCCAACGGTAGCGGTAAGCCATGCACTCAACCTGTCTTTCTTCTGTCGTCCCCTTCCCCTTTTTCTGCTCTCCCTGTTCTTTTGTGCATCAGCATCATCAGGCGGAGGTACAGTGGCACCGGAGCACGAGGGAGCTGCATCCCACATGACCATGGAGGGACACTCCACGGACTCTGAATGCACCAGTGGGATGGAGGGCAAGGGGAGCTACACGTCGGTCACCGGATTACCAAACAGCGACACGGACTCGTCCGCCGATGGGAGCTCCCTTGTGGTGGTGGCAACATCTGTGCCCCCCACTTCTACAGGTACAGCCGCCACCTCCCATACCAGCACCACCCTCCCAGCAGCCCCTCAGCGTTCGCCCCGTACCCGCTCACCCATGAGGGTGGGCATCACCTTCGCCCCAGGCACCTCAGCACCTGCCCCTTCAGGTCACTCACTGTTGGGCAGTCTACCATTGTGAATGCCATCCAGGGTGTAGAAAGGGAGTTGCAACACACTAATGCATTTCTGGAGGGCATTCATTCTGGTCAGGCTGCCCATCATCGAACCCTGCAATCTCTGGCCTCAGCACTGATGGCAGCCATTGTCCCTGTGTCTAGCCTCCCCCTTCCAACTTCCTCCACCCAGACCCAATCCTCTGTACCCCAGCCTATCCCAAGCACACCATCAGACAAGCATGCATACACCTCAACACACAAAAGTAGCTCAGGCAAACATAGGCACCACACAACCCACAGGCACTCACACAAGCATCACACACATGCAGACATGGCAACATCCACTGCCTCCACTGTGTCCCCCTCCTCGTCGTCTCCCTCCTCCCTCCCAGTGTCGTCTACACTCTCACCTGCATGCACTACATCTACAGGCACTAGGACTTGCACCAGTACACCCAGCACCACACCCCGCTCACCTGCACTCACCACCCCCACTCCCATTTACACGTCCCCTGTGTCCTCTCCCAGTGTGTCTGTGACGCCCCCTCCCAAAGTACACAAACGCGGGCACCCACACACCCAACATCCATCCACCTCCCGACAGCCTCCAGTACCTGCACCTTCACCCAAAACACCTAAAGTGACACCTCCTACAACCACCTCCTCTTCCTCCACTCCCAGACCCCCTCCAGCTACCCATCCCAGTGTTCGTCAGAAACTCTCCCTCAGCAACGTTGACCTATTTGCCCCCACCCCTCCAATTCATCAGTCCCGTAGTAGCGCCTCTGCCAAAAAGACCCCAGTACCATTGGTGCGTGTTACAGGTGTGTGGAGTGCACCGGCCACCAGGGCCGACAGTGTGACACGGAGCCAAGGCACTGCCAGTCCACCCCCTGTAAAGCATCTCAAGTTGGAAAGTGGCCGACGGGACCAGGTGTAGACTCCTGGAGGCAAAACTACTCACAAGGGTCCCAGGGGGATTGCAGAGTCAGCTGTGACTCCTCCAAAGGTTGTAAAGTGCCAGAAGAAGTCTGCATAGCCTGGTAAGAGCAGCACGGCGGAGAAGGGCGGCATCCTCCCTGGCGGCCGGGACGCCACCGCCAGCACCGTCGTCACTGGTCAGGAGACCACCGCCGGAGTCAGTGCCCAGGAGGGCAGGAGTATCGTCACTGGTCAGGAGACCACCGCCGGAGTCAGTGCCCAGGGGGGCAGGAGTATCGGAGTCAGTGCCCAGGGGGGCAACAATATCATCACTGGTCAGGAGACCACCGCCGGAGTCAGTGCCCAGGAGGGCAGCAGTATCGTCATTGGTCAGGAGACCACCGCCGGAGTCAGTGCCCAGGGGGGCAGCAGTATCGTCACTGGTCAGGGGACCACCGCCGGAGTCAGTGCCCAGGAGGGCCCGGCTGCCACAGCCCCGCTGGGCAATGAGGGACCGTCATGCCACACACCAATGCACAGGTCAGAGACCACCATGGCAAAGCACCGCTGAACAAGGAAATCACCGCCATGGTGAAGACCGCTGAACAGGGCAAGCACCGCTGAACAGGCCAGAGACCACCATACCATAGCAAAGCACCGCTGAACGGGCAAGCACCGCTGAACAGGCCAGAGACCGCCATGCAAAGCACCGCTGAACAGGGCAGAGCACCGCTGAAGAAGGAAAACACCGCCATATCAAGCATTGTTATCCCATGTACAGCTGGGACAGTGACGGGACAGGAACTGTCACGGGGAGCCTAATCCAGTCTAGGCACCACTCCCCCTCCAGAACCAATGGAGACATGCATCCACTCCGTCTGTCCTTAACAGGATGCAGCACTCTGGGCACCAGTCCCCCTCCAGAACCAGTGGAGACTGTTATCCACTTGAGAGACTGTGGCTTTGCACTCCCCAGGATAATCCAGTGGGCAACCCACCCATTGTAGAGACTTGAGAGACTGTGGCTTTGCACTCCCCAGGATAATGCAGTGGGCAACCCACCCACTGTAGAGACTTGAGAGACTGTGGCTTTGCACTCCCCAGGATACATCAATGGGCATGGAGCCCCGTCGTGGATCTGGCGTGGTGCTGTAATCCGGCTGAGGTGCGCCCCCTTCCCCCTGAGGTGCCTGTTGTATTTCTATCTGATGCCCCTGCAGTGTTCTCTCCGTTTGTGGACAGGTATCTAGTGTGGGCCTCGCCCATGCATTTTTGGCCCAGTGGTGCACGGACATTGATATGTGCATATCTGCACTACTTCTCATACTGTATATACTTTTGAATGTGTATATATATATATGTATATATTTGGTAAATGTATTTTGATACATTACAATGTTTGAACTGATTTCCTTTTGTCTTTGCATTCTTCCAGGGGGGTTGTGGGTTGTTACTGTGATGTTTGGAAATGCATTGGTGTGTGTGTTGTAATGTGCGAGGGTAAGGGTGGGGGCGTTGCGTGTGTGTCCCCCTGACTTTTGCCTCCCCCCTCCCCTATGTCGTAGGTGCAGTACTCACCGTTGTCTTCGCCGGCTCTGGTGTTCGTAGATGAGTAGGAAGACAAGGGCAGGGAGGATTTGTAATTCCGGCTCCTTGGTGGCCTCCTTCCTCGTGGGATGTGTAGAGGTGAGCGTTTTCCCATTGCAAAAGCTGTTTCCGCCGTGTTTTTATCCACGGTGAATCCGCCCCGGAAAAGGTGGCAGATTGGCGGGTTGTGATACAGTGGGCGGTACATTGTCTTCCGCCTGTCTGTTGTCGGTGACCGCCGCGCTGCTTGTCTGTACCGCCGTGGCGGGCGGAGTGTTAAAGTGGCTGTCTTTGTTGGCGGTTTCCGCCACGGTCATAATTCCCTTTTTTTGTCTGCCGGCCTGTTTGCGGTATTACAGCACCTTTAACACCGTCCGCCAGGGTTGTAATGACCACCATAGACTTCAAGAAAAAGCACATGTTCAACCCCAAATTCATAGGTCCTTACACTGTCCTTCAGCAAATCAATCCTGCGACCTATAAACTGCAATTGCCAAGATCATTACGGATTCATCCAGTGTTTCACACTTCCCTCTTGAAAAAAGCAGTCCAGAAGGTCTGCCCTCATCCAGCTCCAGTTCTAGTACAGGGGGAAGAAGAATATGAAGTCAAGAAAGTGTTGGATTCTAAACTGAGAGGGCGTAACCTATGGTACTTAATCTCATGGAAAGGTTATGGCCCTGAAAGTAGCTCAAGGGTTTCCACATCTGATATCCATGGTCCAGTACTTGTGAGGCGTTTTCATCGTCTCAATCCAGACAAACCAGGCCCTAGAGCGCGTCTGGGAGAGGGGAGTACTGTCAACATCAGGGCAGTACGTGCTCTACGGGCGACTAGAATACAAAAACCTGACAATTTCAAGCTAACATAATTTATACATTGTGCTGATATGATGTTGTTTAACTTTTTGCATTGCAGAGTTTAATCTTAAAGACTTATGTTGAGAATGCATATAAATACTGTTCACATTTTATGTACTGCTACAGGCTTTCAGACTGTGTCAGGGTGTGGTCCCCTTCCAGGGCCTTTTAGAAGCTTTCCCTGCAGCATTCCTGGGTGTGGTTTGTGGGCTGGGCCAAGACTCTATATAAGGGAGCCAGCACGTGCTCCACGTGCTCATTATTCAGAGGTCCCCATGCAGAGCAGCAGCAACTTCCTGAGCTCCTGTTCCGGTGGCCTACTTTGATCCTTCAGGCCTTGCCCTTTTCACTTAATTGGTGATTCTAGATCAGGGCGGTAAGACGGAGGTCGGGCTGGGCCCCCGACCCCGTTATCGAAGACTCTCAAGTTTCTTGGGCCTAATCTTTGCATGATAGACAATTTTACTCTTGTGCGTGTGAATGTGCGCTTGGTCGTTTCATGACATTTACATGCTGATACTCGAATCGGCAAGACGCGCAATTCTTTACTTGTGTGTTAACTCTTGATTATCATTGTGCGCTACCATTTTATGGCATTTACAAGGTGGCATTCGAATCGGCAAGATGCGCGATTAATTTTTTTGTGCTTAATTCATGTTATTCATTGTACGCTACCATTCCTTGGCAGTTACATGGTGGCATTCGAATCGGCAAGACGCGCAATTCGTTTTCTTGTGCTTTAACCCTTGATATTCATTGTGCGCTACCATTTCTTGGCAGTCATATGGTGGCATTCGAATCGGCAAGACGCGCAATTCGTTTTCTTGTGTTTTAACCCTTGATATTCATTGTGTGCTACCATTCCTTGGCAGTTACATGGTGGCATTCAGATCGGCAAGATGCACGATTCATTTCTCGTGCTTAATTCATGTTATTCATCGTGCGCTACCATTCCTTGGCAGTTACATGGTGGCATTCGAATCGGCAAGACACGCAATTCTTTTCTCATGCTTAATTCATGTTATTCATTATGCGCTACCATTCCTTGGCAGTTACATGGTGACCTTTGAATAGGCAGGACGCGCGGTTCATTTTCTTGTGCTTTAACCGTTGGTATTCATTGTGCGCTACCATTCCTTGGCAGTTACATGGTGGTACTCAAATCGGCAAGACGCGCGATTCATTTCCTGTGTGTAATTCATGTTACTCATTGTACGCTACCATTTCCTGACATTTATTTGGTGACATTCGAATCGGCAAGCCACGCGATTCCTTTTTTGTGTTTAAAATCACGGTGTTCATTATGCACTACCATTTTAAGGCATTTACTTGGTGGCTTTAGAGTTGGCAAGTCACGTGATTTATTTCTCGAGTCTAATTTGTGTTATTCATGGTGCACAATCATTCTATGGTATTTACTACCTATGTAAAAATCTGCAATGTGCGTAATTCATGTTCCGGCAATTTGAGAGAACAAAAAAGCCAGAGTTCTAGATGTAACGTTGTGTGTTCCTAATATGTTTCTCACACACGATTCATATGATGGTTTAGACATCATTCAGATTGTCTCCTGATCCTCATGCAAATGATAGTACTTGAATTTGAAAGTTGCATTTAACCTTTCTTGATTCCTTCACAGATATCCAGTCATCTTGAAGCCTAGTCATTTGAAGCCTATACTTAGGTTGTCCATATTTTTAGAATGACAATGCTTAGAGTCATAGTCTAGTATTGATTCATATGATGAAATCTTGATATTGTGTGTTTTAACCTTTTTGCCTCCTACAGGTCTCCTTCTTAGCTGTTCCCTTCCTAATCCCCTTTTCCACACTTGGACTCTCTTAGACTCTGTGACAATTCTAATCAGGGTATTGGAGCTGTCTTGTGGTGGAAGTGTTGAGAATGTGCACAGACCCCGTGGATCTGGTGACTCTGACAGGGAGAGGTTTGAGCAGGATACAAAATATTTGCATGAGGGGATTTACGCAAAAGGGGAATTATCAACTAATGTTTTCTATTGCTTGCTGAGTGAGTATGTTGACACAATGGATGCGAAAGATTGTTATGTGTGTACACAGATTCCTGTTTCGGTACTAGAAGGGGTTACCTATCACAGTTTGCCATTAACATATGGCATAAGCTGTAGTCTGTTACTAACAAGATTCTATAACCAGGAAGAGATTCAATAGTTTTACTCCAATCATGACTTTGGGGGTGATTCTAAGCTTGGCGGGCGGCGGGAGCCGCCCGCCAAGCGGGAACCGGCAGAAGACCGTACCGCGGCCAAAAGACCGCGACGGTCATTTTGGGTTTCCCGCTGGGCTGGCGGGCAACTGCCAAAAGGCCGCCCGCCAGCCCAGCGGGAAACACCCTTCCACGAGGAAGCCGGCTCCGAATGGAGCAGGCGGAGTGGAAGGGGTGCGACGGGTGCAGTAGCACCCGTCGCGAATTTCAGTGTCTGCTAAGCAGACACTGAAATTCTAAGTGGGGCCATCTTACGGGGGCCCCTGCAGTGCCCATGCCATTGGCATGGGCACTGCAGGGGCCCCCAGGGGCCCCACGACACCCCATACCGCCATCCTGTTCCTGGCGGCCGAAACCGCCAGGAACAGGATGGCGGTATGGGGGTCGGAATCCCCATGGTGGCGCAGCAAGCTGCGCCGCCATGGAGGATTCCCCTGGGCAGCGGAAAGCCGGCCGTACACCGCCGACTTTCCGTTTCTGGCCGCGGCGGTAACAATGCCCAAAGGAGCACCGCCAGCCTGTTGGCGGTGCTCCCGCGGACCACGGCCCTGACGGTTTTTACCGCCAGGGTCGTAATCAGGCCCTTTGTGTTTTCTTATGTGCCTATCATAGAGGATTTGAGTAGTGTAGCTAAATACTATAACATAAAGTTAGTTAAGGGATTCTGTGAGACAACACTAACAATCCTATGTACACCGCAATAATTTAACATGTTTGCTTACACCTATAGAGAAAAGCTTTCTAGATCACATGGAAGATAGAAGAAGGGCATTGAAGGGTAAATTAGAAAAAGGATTGCAGCAGCGAGCTTTTGCTAGTAGTGAGAGTTACAGTGCGGTTAGGTAACAGGGGAAGTTAGCTTTAGATGCACTACACGTAGGTAAGCTTTGCATATCTAGGCTGAAGTCATATTATGACAATGTGTTTGTGGGGATGAGTGAAGCTAAGCATGTGTTTTTGTTTCAGAGTAAGTGGACGTTCATGTTAAATGGACAGGGTCCAGCGATCCCTGGGATCTATTATATATGTGGAGTTAATGCTTATTACCGTCTTCCAAAGGGATGGTATGAGACATGTTATTTGGGGATAGTCTTCCCAAAGATATATCAACTTGAGCACTTAAAAAGGTTTCCGAAATTGTCTGAATTAAATCATACTAGACAAAGGAGAGAGACTGATGCTGGTGTAGTAGGAGACATATTTAGTGCGATAATTCCTTCAGTGGGGGTTATCTTAAACTCCATAAAGATTTGAAAGTTGTCTACTATTGTGGATAACATGATGAAAAATTTTACAGGGGCTATACTCCTGATGGATACTGAACTTGCTGCGGAGAGGGCTATGACTCTTCAAAACAGGCTTGCTTTAGACATTCTTTTAGCAAAAAATGGCAGAGTTTGTAGGATGGTTAATGAACGCCATTGTTGTGCTTACATAACTGACAATAGTAATGAGATTAGAAGTATGCTTACTAACTTAACTAGGGATCATACAGATTTGAAGGAACTGAAAGAGCCAGGTGTTTGGGAAAAGGTTGGAAAAGGACTTGCTTCAGTGGGGAGTTGGTTTAGTAGTATTTGGCATGGGATACTGGTGAAAATAATACAGGGAATATTGATTGGTATAGCTTGTATATTTGGATTATGGCTGTCATGTAAAATTAGTAAAACAATTAAATTAAAAATGGTGAAAAATAATAAGAGGAGGGAAGAAAAGCAAGGGGAAAAATTGTTTAGGGCAAATCACAGGGGGAACGATTAAGAGGAGAAATTGAGTTGAAGGAATTCTAAAATGTGAACTATAAGGGGAAATGTTTGTGTGATGATAAGAGTCATCAGAGGAAGGATTGTTGGAGTGTGACTTTTAAAATTAATGTTAACGCGCAAAGCTTGCAATATATTCTGTAATGAAGCTGCATAGAAAATGTGTTAACGCAGAAAATAATACACACGTTTGAAATGTGGCCACCAATATATACGAAGACTAATGAAACTAATAATGATGAATTAATAATGTACTAATGTTATGAATTTATATTAGCATATTATAATTAGAGTCATGTATTGGGGTTTTGCTAAATTAATCACTAGGCCTTAGTTTAGAGAGGGTCTGGGCCTAGCTGCCTGGTCTCATATTAAACTGTGTTTTTATAACGTTCAAAGTGCTGCTTTCCTGAAGGACACAAAGCTGTACCTTTCCAGAAGCTAGAGATATGTGTGTAGCCGTAGTAAATTCTTTCTCATGGGACCCGACTTGCTCAAGGAGACATTCCTGCTGAATGCAACAGTGTAATTCGTAACAGGTACAAGGCTGTCTAGACTAGGAGAGGACAATGGGACTACTAACTGAAGCGTAAAGTGTAACTTTCTTACCTGACATTTCTACAGATGAAGACGTCAACAACATGGGCCAATCAACTTCATGAGAACTGTGTTTTGTGGAAAATTCTAGTGAGGTGCGTGGAGAAATATTGGACAGAGATAATGATGCACCAAAATTGATCCAATGAGGAATTAAGGGCTAGTTCGACAGTTTTGATATAACAGCGTGACCCGAGGAGAAATCAGCCATTTTCTTCTCCACAAATCTTTGTCATTATGAGCCATTATTAGCTTTTACTGGACCTTCCACCGAGCTATACTTTTGCCATTAATCTTTGAGACTTTGTTGTTTATTCTTCTGATATCTTAACCATCCTCTATTGAATTCTTACCCGATACTTACTTCTCCTCCATATGAGGGAAGAGCCTTATTCTTAGCTCTGCCATACTGAGACTTTGCTCTGTCCTGTCTTTGCTAATGCAGAATCGACTGATGTCCTGAGGACGAAGACTGATGCTGATTGCTGATTCGTTGGAGGGGTAACTATCTGATGCAAATTGTAATTGTCTGTTTGCCTTTTCTTTCTAGGTACCAACTGCTCTTTTGATAGAAGCCGTAGTTAGATGTTTTCCAAATTTGTGTTTACTAAATTGTTTTGCATGAAGCCCAACATGCTGATGCTAATTCGAGGTTAGTTAAGGTGCTCACTAAAATCTGGCGCAAAAAGACAAATGACTGGGTTCCTGCTTTGTTGAATCTTGCACAACGGAGACTTTGCTAAACTGCTTCTTATTAATGATGTGATAATGCTGAATAAGTGTTCTTTATGAATAGATTAAGGGGGTCATTACAACCCTGGCAGACGGTGTTAAAGCTGCAGTAATACCGCAAACAGGCCGGCGGAAAAAAAAGGGAATTATGACCGTGGCGGAAACCGCCAACATAGACAGCCACTTTAACACTCCGACCACCACGGCGGTACAGACAAGCCACCCGGCGGTCACCTCCAACAGACAGGCGGAAGAAAATGTACCGCCCACAGTATCACAACCCACCAATCCGCCACCTTTTCTGGGGTGGATTCACCGTAGATAAAAACACAGCGGAAACAGCTTCTGCAATGGGAAAACGCTCACCTTAACACACTCCACGAGGAAGGAGGGCACCATGGAGCCGGAACTACAAATACTCCCTGCCCTTGTCTTCCTGCTCCTCTACGAACACTAGCAACGGCGGCGCCGAAGACAACGGTGAGTACTGCACCTATGACATAGGGGAGGGGGGAGGCAAAAGTCAAGGGGACACCCACGCAACACCCCCACCCCCACCCCGACCCTCGCACATTACAACACACACACCAATGCATTTCCAAACATCACAGTAACAACCCACAACCCCCCCGGGAAGAATGCAAAGACAAAAGGAAATGAGTTCAACCATTGTAATGTATCAAAATAAAGTAACCAAATATACACAGATATATATACACATTCTAGAAATTATACATTACGATTAGTAGTGCAGGTATGCACATATCAATGTCCACAAAGCATGGGCGAGGCCCACACTAGATACCTGTCCACAAACGGAGAGAACACTGCAGGGGCATCAGATAGAAATACAACAGGCACCTCAGGGGGAAGGGAAGGGGGGCGCACCTCAGCCGGATTACAGCACCACGCCAGATCCACGACGGGGCTCCATGCCCATTTATGTATCCTGGGGAATGCAAAGCCACAGTCTCTCAAGTCTCTACAGTGGGTGGATTGCCCACTGTTCCATCCTGGGGAGTGCAAAGCCACAGTCTCTCAAGTCTCTACAGTGGGTGGATTGCCCACTGTACCATCCTGGGGAGTGCAAAGCCACAGTCTCTCAAGTCTCTACAGTGGGTGGATTGCCCACTGTACCATCCTGGGGAGTGCAAAGCCACAGTCTCTCAAGTCTCTACAGTGGGTGGATTGCCCACTGTACCATCCTGGGGAGTGCAAAGCCACAGTCTCTCAAGTCTCTACAGTGGGTGGATTGCCCACTGTTCCATCCTGGGGAGTGCAAAGCCAGAGTCTCTCAAATCTCTACAGTGAGTGGATTGCCCACTGTACCATCCTGGGGAGTGCAAAGTCACAGTCTCTCAAGTCTCTACAGCGGGTGGATGGCCCACTGTACCATCCTGGGGAGTGCAAAGCCACAGTCTCTCAAGTGGATAACATTCTCCACTGGTTCTGGAGGGGGACTGGTGCCCGGAGTGCTTCATCCTGTGCAGGACAGACGGAGTGGATGCATGTCTCCACTGGTTCTGGAGGGGGACTGGTGCCCAGAGCGCTTCAGCCTGCCCGTGACAGTCCCAGTTCCGTCACTGTCCCAGCTGCACATGGGCTAACGATGCTTGAGTTGGCGGTCTTTGCCCTGTTCAGCGGTGCTTTCCCATGGCGTTCATTGCCCTGTTTAGCGGTGCTTGACTTTGCAGTTTCTGACCTGTTCAGCAGTGCTTTGCCATGGCGGTCTTTGCCCTGTTCAGCGGTGCTTTGCCCTGTTCAGCGGTGCTTGACTTTGCAGTTTCCGACCTGTTCAGCGGTGCTTTGTCATGGCGGTCTTTGCCCTGTTCAGCAGTGCTTGACTTTGCTGTTTCTGACCTGTTCAGCGGTGCTTTGCCATGGCGGTCTTTGCCCTGTTCAGCGGTCTTTACCATGGCGGTCTCTGCCCTGTTCAGCGGTGCTTGACTTTGCTGTCTCTGACCTGTTCAGCGGTGCTTTGCCATGGCGGTCTTTGCCCTGTTCAGCGGTGCTTTGCCATGGCGGTCTCTGCCCTGTTCAGCTGTGCTTGACTTTGCTGTCTCTGACCTGTTCAGCGGTGCTTTGCCATGGCGGTCTTTGCCCTGTTCAGCGGTGCTTTGCCATGGCGGTCTTTGCTGTCCCTGACCTGTTCAGCGGTGCTTTGCCATGGTGGTCTTTGCCCTGTTCAGCGGTCTTTACCATGGCGGTCTCTGCCCTGTTCAGCAGTGCTTGCCTTTGCTGTCTCTGACCTGTGCATTGGTGTGTGGCATGACGGTCCCTCACTGCCCAGCGGGGCTGTAGCTTGCGGGGCCCTCCCGGGCACTGACTCTGGCGGTGGTCTCCTGACCAGTGACGATTGTGCTGCCCTCCAGGGCCCTGACTCTGGCGGTGGTCTCCTGACCAGTGACTATACTGCTGCCCTCCAGGGCACTGACTCTGGCGGTGGTCTCCTGACCAGTGACGATTGTGCTGCCCTCCAGGGCACTGACTCTGGCGGTGGTCTCCTGACCAGTGACGATACTGCTGCCCTCCAGGGCACTGACTCTGGCGGTGGTCTCCGGACCAGTGACGATAGTGCTGGTGGTGGCGTCCTGGCCAGCGGGGAGGATGGCGACCTTCCCCGCCGTGCTGCTCCTATCAGACTTTGGAGACTTCTTCTGCCCCTTCACCACCTTGGGAGGATTCACAGCTGACTTGGCACTCCCCCCAGGACCCTTGTGAGCAGTTTTGCCGGCAGGAGTCTTCACCCCCTCCCGTCTGGCACTGTCCAACTTAAGGTGCTTTACAGGGGGTGGACTGGCAGTGCTTTGGCTCCATTTCACACTGGCTGCCCTGGTGGCCGGTGCACTCCACAGACCTCTAACACGCACCACTGGTACCGGACTTTTTTTGGCTGAGGTGCTACTATGAGACCTATGAATTGGAGGGGTGGGGGTGGTGGCACAGAGGTCAACGTTGCTCAGGAAACGTTTCTGATGAAGACTGGGATGGGTAACTGGAGGGGGTCTGGGAGTGGAGGAAGAGGAGGTGGTTGTAGGAGGTGTACCTTTAGGTGATTTGGGTGCAGGTGCAGGTACTGGAGGCTGTCGTGAGGTGGATGGATGTTGGGTGTGTGGGTGCCCGCGTTTGTGTACTTTGGGAAGGGGCATCACAGACACACTGGGAGTGGACACAGGGGACGTGTAAATGGTAGTGGGGGTGGTGAGTGCAGGTGAGTGGGGTGTGGTGCTGGGTGTTCTGGTGCGAGTCCTAGTGCCTGTAGATGTAGTGCATGCAGGTGAGAGTGTAGACGACACTGGGAGGGATGAGGGAAACGACGGGGAGGGGGACACAGTGGAGGCAGTGGATGTTGTTGTGTCTGTATGTGGGTGATGCTTGTGTGAGTGCCTGTGGGTTGTGTGGTGCCTATATTTGCCTGAGCTACTTTTGTGTGTTGAGGTGTGTGCATGCTTGTCTGATGGTGTGCTTGGGATAGGCTGGGGTACAGGGGACTGGGTCTGGGTGGAGGAAGTTGGAGGGGAGAGGCTAGACACAGGGACAGTGGCTGCCATCAGTGCTGAGGCCAGAGATTGCATGGTTCCATGATGGGCAGCCTGACCAGAATTAATGCCCTCCAGGAATGCATTAGTGTGTTGCAACTCCCTTTCTACACCCTGGATGGCATTCACAATAACAGACTGCCCAACAGTGAGTGACCTGAGGAGGTCAATGGCCTCCTCACTGAGGGCAGCAGGGGTGACTGGGGCAGGGCCTGAGGTGCCTGGGGCGAAGGTGATGCCCGCCCTCCTGGGTGAGCGGGCACGGAGCGAAGGCTGAGGGGCTGCTGGGAGGGCGGTGCTGGTAGGGGGGGTGGCGGCTGTACCTGTAGAAGTGGGGGGCACAGATGGTGCCGCCACCACAAGGGAGCTCCCATCGGAGGATGAGTCAGTGTCGCTGTTTGCTGATCCGGTGACCGACGTTAAGCTCCCCTTGCCCTCCGTCCCACTGGTGTATTCAGAGTCCGTGGTGTGGCCCTCCTTGGCCATGTGGGATGCAGCTCCCTCCTGCTCCGGTGCCACTGTACCGCCGCCTGATGATGCTGATGCACATGGCCTGCATTACGGAGGGGCCAGCCTACGGAACTCGCCCTGGCCTAGAGAAACCCACAGCCCTCCTCCCCCACCCAGACCCCTCCACTGTGCGCAAAGTCAGCTGAATGAGAATGTACTCACCCCCTTGTGTCTGCTGTGATGCCCTCAAGCGCCCATCCAACTCAGGGTAGGCCACCGCCAGGATCTGGAACATCAGGGGGTCATGGTGCGACGGGCACCCCTCCCACGTTCGGAGGCCATCCCCAGCTAAGCCTTCGTCGTCTTCTTGCTCCAGCGGCAAATGTCCTCCCATCTTTTACGGCAGTGGGTGCTCCGTCTCTGGTGGACCCCCAGGGTCCGGACGTCCTTGGCGATGGCACGCCAAATGTCCTTTTCTGGTGGGCGCTGACATGTACAGGGGAAGAAGAGAAGTCATTACCAACTGCACCGTCGAAGTGAGTGGCCCCCATCCCTACCCTTGCCATGTGGCACATGCATTCACAGTCCTTCATGCACTCAGAAATCTGCCCCCTTCCTTCTTAGAACCAGCCCTCTCCACACAGGCATAGCCCATACAACATGCTCCCTGTGTACTTACCTGTTGGTCTGGAGGACCGTAGAGTAGTGTGTACTGGGGGAGGACCCCGTCCACAAGCTTCTCCAACTCCTGAGCAGTGAAGGCAGGGGCCCTTTCCCCAGAAGCAGCAGCCATTGTCTCTTCCAGACCGAGGTCACAGCAGCACTTGCAGTGTAGGTCCTCTCCTGTCGAAGATCAGGTATCGAGTGATTGAACAGATAGAAAATGGCGGTCACCCCGAGGCGGTGCTTATCATCACCGCCGGCGCACTTCATCATTGGCTCCTGGGACCCATAAGGTCCAATGTTAACCAATGCAACATTGCGCCGCGGTCTACGATCGCCTACTGCGACGGTGTACAACGCCAGCGCAGTTACCTCACATCCCATTGTCCCAGTTTAGAAGCCAGGCATCCGCCATTTCAGGGGCCCACATGGCTTCATTTACTACTGTGTCACACATACCTAGGCCTACACTCAACACACATACAGGAAGAGATTTGTATTTGGTGTCGTGTTCTGTGTAGCTGTGGGTACATACCTGAGAATTTGTTGACTCTGTGATCACTGTTGTCCTTCTTAGGCACCGTCAGGTGGGACATTTGAGGAGATGGCGGAATCCTCCGGTGTACCGACCACTGGTGGACCTGTTAACAATGGAGGAGCGACATTTGATCATCACCTACAGGTTTGACCGTGCCACAATCCAGGAACTGTGTACCCAGTTGAAGCCAGACCTGATGTCACCAATCCGCCATCCCACAGGAATCCCCCCTGAAGTGCAGGCGCTGTCAGTTCTCCATTTCCTTGCAAGTGGGTCATTTCAAACAACTTTGGCCATGGCATCAGGGATGTCCCAGCCTATGTTTTCCAACTTGTTGTCCAGAGTGTTGTCTGCCCTGCTGAAACACGTGAGGAGCTACATTGTTTTCCCTCAGGTGGAGGATTTGGCTACTGTTAAAGGTGACTTCTATGCCCTGGGACATATCCCCAACATCATAGGTGCCATTGATGGGACCCATGTAGCTCTGGTCCCCCCCGCAGGAGTGAGCAGGTGTACAGGAACCGGAAGAGTTATCATTCCATGAATGTACAGATGGTATGTTTGGCAGACCAGTACATCTCCCAGGTACATGCTATGTTCCCTGGCTTAGTGCATGACACATACATCCTGCGGAATAGCAGCATCCCGTATGTGATGGGTCAACTCCAGAGGCACCGGTGTGGCTATTAGGGGACTCTGGTTACCCCAACCTGTCCTGGCTACTGACCCCAGTGAGGAATCCCAGGACCAGGGCAGAGGAACGCTACAATGAGGCCCATGGGCGGACTAGGAGGGTGATCGAACGCACCTTCGGCCTCCTGAAGGCCAGGTTCAGGTGCCTCCATATGATAGGTGGTTCCCAATTCTACTCACCAAGGAAGGTGTGCCAGATCATCATCGCCTGCTCGATGCTTCACAATCTTGCTTTGCGACGCCAGGTGCCTTTTCTGCAGGAGGATGGTCCAGATGACGGTGTTGTGGCAGCTGTGAAGCCTGGGACAGTGATGAGGAGGAAGCTGAGGAAGAAGACATTGACAACAGGGAGTCAGTCATACAGCAATATTTCCAGTGACACACAGGTGAGAATTTTTTTTTACTATTACATTCACTTTCACACTTCTACCTCTATCCTGTCTGTCAATTTGAAGCAGTATTTGGTAACTGAGTTGTACATTTCTATTACGGTTTCACAGGTGTGGTTACCAACGTGTGTCATCTGCTTGGTTCCTTCATGGACTTGTGATGTGTGACATAGGTATGTTGACATTTAAAATTCGAACGGATTTTGTCATAGTCATAGCTAATACACATTTTATAAATCACAGACTGACTCCAGATTGTTTTGTGCTTCAAGGTTGTTTATTTAAGTGCTCAAAAATGGAGGGGGGTTGTAAAATGGTGATGGGGGATGGTGGAGGAATGTCCATGGCAGCGTCCAGTGTATTCGTCTCACAGGTGCTTTGCCCATATGGGCATAGGAAGTGGAGCTGGGGCAGTTCCAATCTGGACAGGGTAACAAAGTGGGACAGTGGGAGGACAATCAGGGTGGTCTCATTTCCTGGCGGGGGTCTTGCCATCTTGCTCTGTCCTGTTCCTGGATCTCAGGGACCATTTGCGGGGTGGTTCTCCGTCTGCAGGGGGTGGGGTGCTGGTGTGGTGGTCCTGTGACAGGGCGTCCTGTCCACTAGCGCTGGCGGAGGTGGTGGGCAGTTCATCGTACAAGCTAGTGTCAGGGGCCCCTTGGAGTGCCACGGTGTCCCTCATGGTCTTTTGTATGTCCTTCAGCACCCCTACGATGGTGCCCAGGGCGGAGCTGATGGTTCTGAGCTCCTCCCTGAACCCCAAATACTGTTCCTCCTGCATGCGCTGGGTCTCCTGAAACTTGGCCAGGACCGTTGCCATCATCTCCTGGGAGTGGTGGTATGCTCCCATGATGGAGGAGAGGGCCTCGTGGAGAGTGGGTTCCCTAGGCCTGTCCGCCCCCTGTCGCACAGCAACCCTCCCAGTTCCCCTGTGTTCCTGTGCCTCCATCCCCTGGACCGTGTGCCCACTACCACTGCCCCCAGGTCCCTGTTGTTGTTGGGGTGGTGGGTTATCCTGAGTTCCCTGTAGTGATGGACACACAGCTGATTGACGTGTCCTGGGGACGGAGGTATGGGCCCGCTGGGTGGGTGCTGTGATGGTGTTACCAGAGGGTGGAAGGTCAGTGTTGGGCTGTGCTTGTGCAAGGGGAACCAACTGTCCCGAGGCCCACGATGGTCTGGGCTGGTCATCTGGATCCAGTTGGCCAGAGCCGCTGTCGTCGCTGTGGGCCTCTTCTGTGGGTGGACTGGAGATGTCTGGACCCTCCTGTCTGGTGACGTTACGTAGTGGTCCTGCAGGGGTATAAGAGCATGATTATTGCATGTGTGTGTGTCATGGTGTGCAATGGGTGGGTGTGCGTATACCCCAGTGCAAGCATTCCTGTGTGGGGGCTTGTGTGATGATGGTTGGGGGGTTGTTATGGGTATGTGCAGTGAGCATGCTTTAGTGAGGGGTGACCATGCTTAGTTGTGTCATGCAGGGCTTGGTGTTGGGATGGGTGGTTTTTGTTATTAGTACATTAGTGAGGAGTTGGAGTGATAGGAGAGGGGGTGAGGGTGGGGGTGTGTGATGGCATGCAGGTAGGATGGGGGATATGATAGTTAAGATTTGACTTACATGTGTCCATTCCTCCACCGACTCCTCCGAGGCCCTCTGAATGCATGATGGTCAAGACCTGCTCCTCCCATGTTGTTAGTTGTGGGGGAGGAGGTGGGGGTCTGCCGCCAGTCCGCTGAATCGCGATATTGTGCCTGAAGACCACTGAACGCACCTTCCCCCGTAGAGCGTTCCACCTCTTCCTGATGTCCTCCCGATTTCTGGGATGCTGTCCCACAGCGTTGACCCTGTCCACGATTCTTCGCCATAGCTCCATCTTCCTGGCTATGGAGGTGTGCTGCACCTGTGATCCAAATAGCTGTGGCTCTACCTGTATGATTTCCTCCACCATAACCCTCAGCTCCTCCTCGGAAAACCTGGGGTGTCTTTGGCGTGACATGGGGTGGTGTAGGTGATGTGTGGGGTGATGTATGTGTTGATGAGTG
This sequence comes from Pleurodeles waltl, assembly GCF_031143425.1. Taxonomy (NCBI): domain Eukaryota; kingdom Metazoa; phylum Chordata; class Amphibia; order Caudata; family Salamandridae; genus Pleurodeles; species Pleurodeles waltl. The sequence continues at coordinate 1,718,359,231 of NC_090440.1, forward strand.
TGGTGATGTGTAGTGGTGTGTGGTGTTTTGTGCGTGGAATGTTGTATGGGTGATGGTGTTGTGTGCCTCTGTGTGGTGGGGTTCTCTATTGCTGTGCTCTCTGTCTGTCGCCTTCGTCTATAGTTTTTGGTCGTAGGGGTTTGTGGGTGATGTGGGTGTGTGTTTTATATTGTGTTGGGTGTGTGGCAGTGGTGTGTGTATGTGTATCAGGTGTGTGTATTTTGAAGTGCCCAATGTGGCGTTGTTTTGGAGATGTGTGTGTATTTTGAGCGCTGCGGTGTGTACCGCCAATGGAATGCCGTGGTTGAAAGACTGCCACGTGAATTCGTGGGTCGTGATAGCATGGGCGTGTTTCTGTTGGCATGACGGTGGAGGTTTTGTTTTCGCCAGTTTATCACTGACCTTTGGTGTGGCGGACTTGTGTGGGTGTCTGAATTTCGGCGGATTCCGAGATGTGGGTCATAATAGCTGTGGCGGAATTCCACGGCCCGGCCGTGTATTGGCGGTCTTCTGCACGGCGGTAAGCAGCTTTTACCGCCAATGTTGTAATGACCCCCTAAGTGTGTTCTAATTACAAGTTTGAAGAGTTACTAATAAGATTGGTTGCTAATGAGATTATCGGAAATGACTATTAGATTATAACTAATAGGGAATAAATATCCTAACACCTAAATTTGATTTGGGTGGTTATTCATTTTGTGAAAGGTCATGGTGTGTTCACTTATCGATTCTTATTGAATGTTATTGATTAACTTGTTGATTAGGTATTGCGAATATTGCTTGACTTATTATCATATTGATTGTGATGTTAAAAAGATATCTCGCTCTGGGAAGTCTCCGAACATGGTCAAAAGGTTCATCGGCCTAGGCGTGTCTCCTTGTAAGTTTACTTATCAAGGTCCTGACGCGCTATCAACATCCTGGACAGCAGCAGTGTAACCTTTCTTGTAGAGTCCTGTTATGGTAATGAGACGGCTTGATTTTGGGTGGCAGCACCAAAGGGCTTGGGCGGCTGAGTCTGATCCCACACAGTGTGACAGCTTTCAGCCTAACTTTTTCCAGCTAGCTAGCAGCACCTCTCGAGCACCAGAGGTAGAAGTGGTTTGTGAGAGCCTAACGCATGACACTCAGACTCCTTAAGGAAGTTGTCATGGAACAGATCTTACCCCTTTCTCTCACTTATACAATTCTCATACATGCACGGACAAAACAGAAGCAGGATCTTGAATCAATAGGTTTTATTGAAGTAACTTCTTTCTATGTAGAAAGGCATGAATTGTGATTATGAGGATAATGAAACAGAGCACTATTTCAGCAGTGGCCAAAAGAGTGAAACACAAGAAGAGTTTCACCATATTGCCATGATAGTGTGCCTAACATTCCTACCTACACTATTAAGTTTGTACATGAGAGCAGGTGGTAGCCCTAATCCACCCTTCTGGTCCCAGGAAGGAAGCCCAACACCCATACCTTTGCAGCAGTAAACAAGAGGTCTGTTAGTCGGCTGAGGGTCCTCCCACATAGGCAGAGAGGAACCAAAAGGTTTCGGGAGAAACTGCGACGATGAGCAGAATGAGATGGGAAACTGGCTGAAATGTCCCCTCTAAGATGATGTGGGCAGTGTGATGTTTTGTAATGACATACCTGTTATTCTAAGAACTGCCCTGATGTGACAACATGTATTTGTCTATGCAGGGCAAACAATGTTCCATTTGGACTGGCAATACCCGGTAAACATTGTGTACAGCCTTAGGTTGAGCAAAGGTTGAAAATGTTGTGCAACAAAATGACTAACAGATTTTGCAAGGAAGGACAACTGATACAAGGAATAAAAAACATCTCCACTAAAATGAAGCTTTCCTAAAATAATACAAGGAATAAAAGTGAAATATAACTAGGTAAAGGGGCACATATCTCAGGCCCAGAGCTAAATTGGGTGCTTGTATGAAACCCACAAAGCTTCACTACATATCAGGCCCTTACAATACACGTAAGCTCAACCTCCATTTAGAACAGACACAACATGGCAGCTGTAGTGCAAATTATTATTGCTGACAGAACATGTACGGCATTGGGTGTAGGTTATGTACAGTTCTCTGAAGCAGGTGCTAAACCCATTGAAATGGATTTATGTGTGAAAGGAAAGTGTGGGAACGGCTGACACTCTCACCTAGGTGACATTCTTTTAGTATGTGCGTAGTCACACTTGTTTACGAAAATGCTGATATGGATGCTTCCAGCATATTCTGAAACTTTTAAAGCTTTCAATCTGATTCCTGCTGTTCCCACAACCCCTACTTTTTGCATGTCTTGGAGCGTTGTGGCTCTCCTTAAGTCTGACTTTCAATGCCTTCAGGTCTTAATGCTGCCATGCCCTGCACCTTGTGTTCCTGTCACTGCAAGTGGCTGTTGCTGTTATTCTGTACTATCAGTTCCTGTTGTGTTCACACTAAGGACTGCTGTCAATGGATATAGATCATGCTAGTTGCCTTGCTTCTTCAGCCCATCATGCACAATGCTGTTATCCACTGTTGATCCAGCTGAAAGTTCTCCTGCTGTCACCTCTCCAGGTTTGGTTGGGTCAGGCAAACCCAAAAGTGAGTGGATGGACGTGTAAACCAGAAAACCAGCAACAACAGCTAAACTTCAAGGGTACCCAAGGAGGAATTTCCTGCAGAATTCTGAGGCTCAATTCATTGTTCCCTCAGCAGACAAAAGTCTAGGTACCTCCCTAAACTGCTAGCTATTTCTTACATCTTCCCGCAAAAGATAATCAGGCACCTATAGAAGTGGAGCATGAGCTTCCCACTGGCTGGTGGTCAGAAGCCCACTAGCTGCGCTTACAGGAGCCCAGTGTGATGGGTGCAGCAGGTTCATGGGCATGCTCACACCTTTCCACATGCAGTCATCTATGCCCAGTCCTCCACATAGCTATACCTAGGTGTCTCGATCTAATTCTGCAGTGTCTTGTGCTGTTGTTGCTCACCAAGCTCTAATCTAATTTTTACACAACTTGAACTTCTTCATAAACATGGTTGCTGACATTATTTAGCATGATGAATTTCCAGTGCAGCATGTGCACATTTAAATCTTGTCATCCTCAGCCAACCTTCTTTTATTTGGAGAAAAAAAATGATTGAGTGCAGGTTTGGCCAAGGCAAGTTTCTATATTTTTAAAAGAGAATTAACCTACAGCTCACAAATCAGAAACTGGCTTTATAGATGTAATTTACAATGTTGGTGATTTCCTCTTTCAGCAGCACATAACCATTTCAAGAAAGGATTGCAGGGCCAAAGACTGTAAAAAAATCATCAAATCTTTGTACACTTCCTCAAAAGATAGAAAATACCACAGTAAAAAAAACACAGGTAATCGTGATCTGGACCATGATCTCCGAGATACATCACTATTGATAACCCATTACATCATTGCAAAATAGGTAATGTAATATTTATATAAACACTTTGGATGCAGATAGACAAACCTGTTGTGTAGCCATTTTAGTTATAGCTCCATACACGTTATTTTAGCAAACTAGGCCTGCCGCTCTACACTTTAAACTAGACATATTTTATTCAGCTTCATTTATTATTTTAACAATAGCCACATTTGCGGTCTAGTTTTATTTCTCTCTATCTAGCTGTTCTTTGCCGAGGCCAGCACTGTGTTCTTAAACAAGACATTTCTTTCACTCTGTGCTTTCTCAAGGCTGCTGTAAGGTAGGTTGCTGGTAAACGTGGTAATCCTTTGTCTCTGGTATTCATAGAAACATACACATCCTTATGTAGGGACATTTTCTCAGAAAAAAAGCTGTTTTATTATAAAAAACACTTCCCTGTCCCATACACGTTAGAGGAAGATTCCAGCCAGATGACCACGACTGTATGCTGATTGCTGAACGCTTCGCTACAGCTGCTTTTGTTGGCTATGGGCCTCTTGCTCAAGTATGATGGATGATGTCATCCCAGGGGAACCTGAAGGGCAGAACTAGAGCTCAACATGCTGTGCTCTAATATAGCCTAGGTAAGAATTATTTTAATGACTCTAGTGACAGCATGGTAACGTTATTTTCATGCTTTACTCTCCTTTTCACAATTTTAATCCTGTCATGCTTCATCGTCCTGGTTATTGCAGTACATGCTTTATTATCTTAGATGCAGTTGCTTCTTTAAAACCTTATTGAAACACACACTGCCTCTGCTTGCCCTTGCATATGTGAGACTAATGTAAATGTGGGGAAAGGATGTGATCTGAGTGACCACGATTACCCAATTGTGTCATGCGCTTGGCTGCCCAATCATCCCTGCTCTTGGGTGGAGATGAGGCACTGCTAATTAGCCGGAGCAAAACCCGGATTAGGCCGGAAGGTGTCACCTGTAGTGGGCTAGACTCAGTCCCCCATACCGCATGCTTTTCTGCCGCTCAAATCCATTATTCTCATTAGAATAATGGAAGCCTACGCGACAGACCTGATCCGAAATCTTAAACAAGAACCTTAATCTACATAGCACACAAATCTGCATTCAGTCAATTTATTAGACAGCATGGAGAACACAGCATAATGCCTACAGAAAAACTTTAAAAGAATATAAAGGTTCGCGAACGCTGGTGAATGTGAAGTTTTGGAGCATTTTTGTCTACATTCTACACTCTTTACCTTTTTTTTATTTTTTTAACATCAGCTAAGGAAAATGTGGTGTTACATCCCCACAGGTCCCCCACCCAATATCACTGAAGAGGAGGTGCCAGCAACTTCCAGTCCACCCCCAGAAGAGGCCCTCAGTGATGACAGCAGCTCTGGATGCCTGGAACTGGATGACCAACCTGGCCCATCAGGGATCTCCGGACAGTCGTAAACCCAGGCACAGTCCCACACCACCACAGAGCCTGCCCCCTCAGGAAAGACCAGCACTGTACCCACACAGCGGGCCCATACCTCTGTCCCCAGGGCACGTCAATCAGCAGTGTGTCCAACACTACAGGGACCCCAAGCCACCCACGAACACAGGACGATCAGGGACCTGGGGTCAGTGGCAGTGGGCACACGGTTCAGGGGACAGAGGCACAGGACACCAGGGAAGCTGGGAGGACTGCTGTGCGACGGGGGAGGACAGGCCCAGGGAACTGACTCTCCGGGAGGCACTCACCAATATCTTGGGAGCATCCCACCATTCCCAAGAGACGATGGGCCAGATACTGGACAAGTTGCAAGAGACCCAGCGGCTGCAGGAGGGACAGTACCTGGGGATCAGGGAGGACTTGAAGTCCTTTAACACCACCCTGGTCACCATTGCAGGGGTGCCGGCAGACATGGCCAACACCATGAGGGAGGCAGTGGCTTACCACCGGGCCCCTGACACTAGCCAAACTGATGAACAGCCTTCCACCTCCGCTGCCACTAGTGGGCAGGAGGCCCCGCCACAGGAACAACAGCCCACCAGCACCCCACCCCCTGCAGAAGGAAAACCACTTCACAAACGGTCCCTCCGATCCAGGCAGAAGCTAGAGAACATGGCCAAGACCCCCTCCAGGAAATAAGACTCTCCTGAATGCCACCCTTGTGTCCCACTCTGTCACCCTGTCCACCTTGAACTGCCATTGCTCCCCTTCCTATGCCCCCTTGGACAATACTCCTGTGATACAAATAGACTGGACTCTCCTCCATCATCGCCCCAGCCCATTGCACATCCCCCTCTAATCATTAGCACTTAAATAAACACGGTTTGAATAAATACAAGTATGGAGCCTGTCAAATCATTTAACCATGTATTCATTTAACAAGCTTTAAACACTGCAATATAACTGTACAGTATTGTATACATAGGAATGACCTGTAGTTGGCAGCAGTCAATACACCAGGAGCGATAGTGGGACACAAATATCTGAAAATAGAGATGCCAAAGGGTACAGTAAGTGGCCATAGAAGTTGGAAACTCAGCCTGCCAGTGACAATGTCAAATATAAAACTGTCAATGTAAAGTGTGATAACAGTGTCTTACCTGTGTGTCATTGGAAGTACTGTCTTATAATAGCACTTCTGTTGTCCTCATCATCATCCTCTGCCTCCTCATCTTTACTGTCCACAGGGTCCACTGCTGCCACACGCCCATCTCCAGCCTCATCCTTCTGCAGAAAAGGCACCTGGCAACGTAAGGAAAGGTTGTGCAACATACAGCATTCTACGATGATCTGGCACACCTTCTTGGGTAGTAGTACAGGGATCCACCTGTTAGATGGAGGAAACGAAACCTGGCCTTCAGGAAGTCGCATGTCCTTTCTATTATTCTTCTTGTTCACCCATGTGCCTCATTGTAACGTTCTGATGCCCTTGTCATGGGATTCCTCACAGGGGTCAGTAGCCATGAGAGGTTGGGGTAGCCAGAGTCACCTGAAAATATATAGGGACAACTGTTAGACACACACTAACCCTTAGGGCCCACACCATACCCATACACCAACCAACCCTTGGTGAGAACCAGGGCTCACCTATTAGCCACACCTGGTGCCTCTGGAGCTGAGCCATCACAAACGGGATGCTGCTATTCCTCAGGATAAAGGCATCATGCACAGACCCAGAGTATTATGCATTGACATGAGAGATGTACTGTTCTGCCAGGCACACTATCTGCACATCCATGGAGTGAAAGCTCTTTCGATTTCTGAACACCTGTTCATTTCTCCAGGGAGGGACAAATGCAATATGTGGGCCATCAATTTCCCCAATAATGTTGGGGATATGTCCCATAGCATAGAAATCAGCTTTCACTGTTGCCAAATACTCCACCTGGGGGAAAACGATGTAGCTGCGCATGTGTTTAATCAGGGCAGACAATACTCTGGTCAGCACTATTGAGAACATTGGCTGAGACGTTCCTGCTGCCACGCCCACTGTCACTTAGAAGGAGCCACTTGCCAGGAAATGGAGCAAAGATAGGACTTGCACAAGAGGGGGGATCCCGGTGGGCTGACGGATAGCAGATATCAGGTCAGGTTCCAATTGGGCACACAGGTCTGTGATTGTGGCCCTGTCCAGTCTATAGGTGAGGATAATGTGCCGATCCTCCATTGTTGCCAAGTCCACCAAGGGCCTGTACACGGGGGTATGTCTCCATCTCCTATTCATCGGCAGCGGTTGCAATCTACGGGGCAAATGGTCAGTATTCCATATTTCCAAACACTACACTGCATTGCATGTTGTGACTGTAACGCAATATTGTTGTATAGGCCCAAATGGTGCCTATGTGTACTGAGACGCAGTTAGGTGCCATGGCCTGCCCCCCCTGAAATGGGGTCCACCTGTCCTGTATGAAGGGACATGTGGAAATTAGGTAATTCCGCTGATCTTGTGCGCCGTTGCGGGAGGCAGTCGAAAACCGCTGTGCAATTCCTCATTGGATCCCATTGGGCCTTTGGAATGCAGTGGCCAATATTGATGTACGCTGGCAGTGACGGAACGCCCCGCCGAGGACGTGACCTCCATTTTCTATCTGTTCACCCACTTGCTACCTGACCTTCAACAGGAGAGGACCTACACTGCAAGTGCTGCTGTGTCTCGAACCTACCATGCCTCGTGTCACTGGGGAAAGAGCCCCTGCCTTCACAGCTGCGAAGTTGGAGAGGCTGGTGAAGGGGGTCCTACCCCAGTACCGATTACTGTATGGGCCTCCAGACCAACAGGTGAGTACACTGTGAGCACGATGCATGGGGCATGAATGCATGGAGTGCTGTGTGAGGTCCGCGTGTAGGGGAGTTAGTGGAAGGGCCCTGGGCTGCGTGCTGCATGTATGGTGGGCAATGTCTGTGCGGAAGGGGATGGGAGAGCTATGGTGGGACATGAGTGTAACAGGCCGCACGGTCTGACTGATACCTTTTGCTACGTGTACATTTCTGCAGGTCAGCGCCCATCAGAAAAAGGGTATATGGTATGCCATCACCAAGGACGTGCGGACGCTGGGGTTCTATGGCAGGCAGAGCACCCACTGTCGCAAACAGTGGGAGGACCTGAGACGCTGGGCAAGGAAGATGGCAGAGGCCCAGCTGGGGATGGCCTCCCAATGAGGAATGAGTGCCTGTCGAACCCTGACCCCACCAGATGGCCTGCATACTGGCGTAGCCTATCCGGAGCTGGCTGGGCACTTGAGGGCATCACAGCAGCCACAAGGGGGTGAGTACAGTTTCCCAATATACTACTTGCGCGTGGTGGGGGGTCTGTGGGTGGGGGATGTGGGCCTGTGGGTGCCCCTAGGCCAGGCCGGACATTGCAGGGTAGGTCGCAAGTTGGGTAGGGTATGATGTGAACCACCTCCAACCAAGCCAGTAGGCCTCCACTACTGGGCAGGGGTCTGTGGGTCTCAGGTATGCTGTTATTGGTGTTAGGTATTACTGTCCATAGTCTGGTGACTAGCATTATGAATGGTAGTGCGTTGCCCAATGCGTAGGGCTGTTCCCTCTGCTGTGTGTGGTGTTGGAGCAGCCATTAACCAAGTGTATCCTTTGTCTCTTCCCCCCCTTTTTGTTTTGTCACCCTGTCCTTCTGTGCAATAGCATCATCTGGCGGAAGAGCTGAGGCACCGGTGACGGAGAGAGCTACATCCCACATGGCCCTGGAGGCCGAATCCACCGAATGTGAGGGCACCAGTGGGACAGAGGGCAAGGGGAACTCCACGGCGGAGACAGGGCGGGACAGTTTGGACTCCTCCAATGGGAGCTCCCTGGTGGTGGCGGACACTTCTGTGTCCACCCCAACTACAGGCACAGCCGCCACCCCTGTACCCGCACCGCCCCCCAGCAGCCGCTCAGCGTGTTTCCCGTGCCCATTCACCCAGGAGGGTGGGCATCTCCTTCACCCCAGGCACCTCAGGCCCTGCCCAGTGAGCCCTGCTGCCCTGAGTGAGGAGGCTATTGACCTCCTGCGATCCATCTCCGTTGGGCAGTCAACCATTGTGAATGCCATCCAGGGGCACAAACGCAAGCACTCAGACACCCAACAGCCATCCACCTCACAATAGCACCCAGCCCATGCACCTGCACCCAAACACAGCAGACAGACACCTCCTACAAGCACTTCCTCTTCCTCCACTCCCAAACCTTCACCCTCTTCCCGCCCCAATTTGCCTAAGAAGCTTTTCCTCTTCTCCGTTGACCTCTTTCCTACCCCTCCCCCCGTCCTTCATGTCGGGCCATGGTGGTCAGAACCCAGGCGAGCACCTCAGCCACCCAGTCCACAGCTACAGTAGTGTCAACAGCTACTGCAGTTGGGAGAGGATCACGGGAACCAGCCAGCAGCACAGAAGGTGTGCCTGCGCCAGGTGCATCAAGGAAGGGAAGGAGGCACCACCAGCTGCAAAAGGGAAGGGCATGGAGGCACCACCAGCTGGGAAAGGGAAGGGCAAGGGGCCTGCAGGCAGGAAGGACAGAAGGCCTGTTGTTGGGACTCATTTGGAACCACCACCACCAACCATGGCGGTTCAGCACTCTGAGGCTGCAGGGGAAGGGCTGGAGCCTCCACCCACCACTGCCAGCACCTCCACCAGCACTGCCACCAACACCGCCACCAGCACCACTGCCAGCAGCAGCAGTCCCAGTGGGCAGCTGTCTGAGGCTGCAGGGGAAGGGCTGGAGCCTCCCCCCACCACTGCCAGAACCGCCACCAGCACCACTGTCAGCAGCAGCAGCTCCAGTGGGCAGCCATCCGAGGCTGCAGGGGAAGGGCTGGAGCCTCCCCCCACCACTGCCAGCACCGCCACCAGCACTGCCACCAACACCGCTACCAGCACCACTGCCAGCAGCAGCAGCCCCAGTAGGTAGCCATCTGAGGCTGCAGGGGAAGGGGTGGAGTCGCCCCCCCACCACTGCCAGCACCTCCACCAGCACCACTGCCAGCAGCAGCAGCCCCAGTGGCAGCCATCCGAGGCTGCTAGGGAAGGGCTGGACCCTCCCCCCACCACTACCAGTACCGCCACCAACACCACCACCAGCACCGCTGCTAGCAGCAGCAGCCCCAGTGGGCAGCCATCCGAGGCTGCATGGGAAGGGCTGGAGCCTACCCCCACCACTGCCAGCACCGCCACCAGCACCACTGCCAGTAGCAACAGCCCCAGTGGGCAGCCGTCCGAGGCTGCAGCGGAAGGGCTGGAGCCTACCCCCACCACTGCCAACCCTAATACCAGCCCTGCCACTGCCACCACTGAGCAGCTGTCACTGCAGGCGGGCAGTGTGTAGTCCTACTTCCATGGGCTGTAGTGCGTCCTCTACCCTGCAAATCCTATAGGTGTGACATCCAGGTGAGAGACTACGACCTTGCACTCCACAAGATCTACATCACAGGGTAAAATGCCCCCTCCAGAACCAGTGGAAGAAGCCATCCACTCACCCAATCCTTCCCAGGATGAAGCACACTGGGCACAATGCCTCCTCCAGAACCAGTGGAATAAGCCATCCACTCACCCCATCCTTCCCAGGATGTAGTACACTGGGCACAATGCCCCCTCCGGAATCAGTGGAAGAAGCCACCCATTAGAGAGACTGTGGCCTTGCACTCCCCAGGACCAAGCAGTGGGCAAACCACCCACCTGAGAGACGGTGGCCTTGCACGCCCCAGGGCAAAGCAGTGGGCAAACCACCCACTTGAGAGACTGTGGCCTTGCACTCCCCAGGACCAAGCAGTGGGCAAACCACCCACTTGAGAGATGTCCAAGAGTGCAAGCAGTATCCTGCAGCCGATGCAGCAGACTCCAGTGCTGCTGTATAGCACTCCATCCCCGTCGAGATGGCAGGACTGCGCGACCTTATTTAGTTAACACAGTTGTGCTGGCGGTGTACCAGCAGCGGTCCCATGACTGAGGGAGTTGGTCACAGGACTCGTACAGAATTGTACTATGGCTGTGGCTATTGGATGGATGCCAGCAGCTCACACCTGTTGTATATTGGGCAATTTTGAACACCTGCACAACTTACTATAAACATACTCCATTTCAGACCATAATCCTTTGCCATTCCACTGAAGAACACCATTTGCTGCTGAATTTGCCACAAACGACACAGGTTTTTCTCTGTTTTTTTCTTCAATTAAATTTCAATGTTTTTTTACCACGTTTTGGGGCGCTAGACTTATTTTTTTGGACACCCAGTATGGCATGGAGGAGGAATTCATGTTTTACAGAGGGAGAATTGTCAGTCATGGTGGAAGAAATAATTAGAGTAGAGACACAATTGTTTGGAGCACAAGTACAAAATACGACCATATGTTAGAAAAGGCAAACAAGGACCAGAACAGTGGACAGAGTAAATGGTGTAGCTAATAATCTGCACACATAGAAGGAAATTAGGAAGAGGTGAAATGGCCTGTAGGGGAAAGTACATTCCCTGGCAGCCAAGAGTGAACTTGGAGGCCAGGAGGACTGGTGGGGGTTCTCCCAGCACCCTCTTACAACTCTTTCCATGGGAAAAGAAGGTCTTGCAGATCCTACATCCTGAAGGCTTGACAGGAAACCGAGGTGAATTGGAGACTGGTAAATTGAACTTAGCAATGTCTCACTAATCACAAATGGATTTTTTGTTCTTAAGTTTGCTGTGCAGTATGTTTTAACACCATTATCAAGACAAAACAAATCTAAACTTAAATCTTTAATGTATCTTGTTTCATCCAAATTACTAGCATCATTGCTGTATCTCTCTTTTTAACAATGGTCAATATGTTTTATTAGATTGTGTGTTTTTCTAAATGGATCATCCCTTGCATTTGCCTAGTCCCTTGTTTTATCTCAATGTATGTTGTTGTACTAAAAAGGTTCAAAATTCCATCTACTTGCACACGAAGGAAAAGTGTTTGTGTTTTTTCACTTATTCACATTATTCACATGTGTGTACATATTGCAAATGTGTGTTCATTTTGACTGTAAAGATTTAAAGAGGTATATGTAACTCACATTTTAACAAGTATTCTCAATGGTGTTAACAAATGACTACTATAATGCCCTGGTTTTGTCTCTGGAAAAAATTGAGCAATGTGATGTTGCTCAACCTCCCTTTTCTTCCATACATGCACAAATGTCAAGGATTTATGTATTTGTCATTCACCATTTCATACTATGTATGAACATTACATTTGCTGTGTTGATCTAGTATGCTGTCACCTTCTTGTTATTCCATTGAATTGATGTAATTACTTACATAATTCATAGTTTGTCGATTCAAGGATTTCCAATCACATTTTGTGGCATTCTAAATATATGTAGCATTGAGTCATAATTTACTTTGCAGTGTTAATATGCCCACCAATACCATTAATTCTAATACATTGTACTATATATTGTGTTTGAGGCTGCTGGGCCTTGGAATGGTTTAGCTCACAAATACCCTCTCTATTGTGTTGGGCTTGTATGTCTGGTACATGTAATGTACACCTTCTAAATAACAGCTTTTTCTTCAGGACATCACTTCAACCCTTTTTCAGACGTTTGCATCTGTGTAAATTAACCTGCATATGTAAGATAATAAATTCACAAAAACGCCTCATCATTACATTAATCAAATTTTTTCTTTTAGGTTGCTTCATTTGTAGCTGAAGACACATTTGAAGTACACTTAAGACTTTCATTTTCCTCTTATTTGTAATTCATATTAGGTCCAGACCATAGGGCCAGTGGACCACCGTGTGCAACTAAAGACACCTCCACTCCAGACCAGGATCAAGTTTTAAGTGAGAACAGCACTCCTGCAAGTCTGGAAGATGTGGACCTGCCTGGTCCATCTGGTCTGTCTGGGCAGACAGCTCCAGTGAGTCTCACTTGGCCCACACCTACACCTCTCATCCCAGCTGCTACAACACCTCAGCATCAGGATACCTCCACTTCCTCTGTCCAGAGGAACACAACAACCATCTTATACCCACAGTCATGGCTACTGTCGAGCAACCACAACCTCCAGTTCTGCCAGGACCCAGTGGTATGGGCCGCACTGCCTCTAGGGCATAGGGTAGTGGGGGTAGGGGTCATGGGAGGGAATCTGTGGGCCAGCAAAGTGAGGCCAATGGGATAAATGTCTCCCAGACCACCATCAACCAAGCACTGAGGGCACTACAATAGTCCTAAGTCATAACAGAACTCCTGGAGATGAAACAGGTACAGAGGGAGCATAATCCGAGATGCAGAATCACAACTTTTTTATGCTCCCTGACTGGAGTGATGTATGATATCTATCATCGCATGTGCAGGGCTTTTTCAGTACCACTTACCCCATCTGTGGGCCTTCAACATCAAGCCAAACCTCACCTGCCACAGACAGGGAGGCCCTGGCACAACAGGAAAAAGTCTCACAAAACATGCATGAACCCAAATAGTCTGTGTCATTTAGAATTTGATGCTCCATGACCTTGACATTGTGGAAGAAGGGGAAATCATACAAAGAAACATATGAAATAGGCAAACTATTGTTGATTCATGTCATCAGCTTGAGCCAGACACCCTGCCTCACAATTTGAATTCCACATCAATTACACCAATATTTAGAAACATGACAGTACTACATTTTGTGGCCACAGGATCATTTCAATACACTGTGGCAGTATCTGGAGGCATGTCACAACCAAATGCCAGTGGTGTGCTACAAAAAGTTATTTCTACAATAGCAGCTTCATACACTCAGCACAAAATGAAGATCCAGCTAATTTGAAGGAAGACTTGTATGCTGTGGCTTGACATATACATGTAGTTAGAGCCAATTAAGCAGCACATATTGCCTTGGCGGCAACATCCAACAGAAAACATGTCTAATACAACCTCAAGAACTCCTATTCAATCACTGTGCAAGTTGCCTCTGTACAAGATCTGTACATCCATATTGTATGTCTATTCCAGGATCAACCTATGTCCCCTTTGCAGTTTCCAACAGCAACATATCAGTGCAAACGTCACAACTTTGAAATATCCAAATGAAGATAAGATGGTGAAGGATCCTAAAACAGAATGACAAGCGAAAATTAATGATTTCACATAAGATGGTTGACTCCAATGATAAATCAGGAGGACACATATACTTAGCACAAGAAAAGATAATCTATGCCAATAAACATAGTAGTCAATGTATAGAAACTTTGATCAACAAACATCTTGCCCTGGCCTTTCCTGAACTAACCATTACTACTAAATTACCATCACAGACTGATATGTTCACTATGTTACAATTTGTCCTGACATTTGATGTTACAATATGTAAGGGTAAACTTATACTCAGGTGAAGAAGTGGTCAATGGCATCTTGATGTATGCCAATTCCTTCCTCTTCACCGCTGTCATCTACATTGGGCATTTCAACATCCTTACCTGGACAAGCTTCACAATCTCCATCCTCTGCAAGGATTGGGATGTTCTGTCGCAGGACTATGTTGCGCAACATGCAGCAGACAACTGTGATTTGGCACACCTTATCGGGCAAGCAGAGGAGGGCTCCACTGGCCTCCATGTTCTTCCATGGGCCTCATTGAAGCGGACTTCACCTGGAGTTGCTGGATTCCTCAGCAGTGGTGACAACCATGATCTGTTAGGATACATTGAGGCACCTATATGAAAGAAAAAGATATATTGAGCAAAAGCATCTTATCCCATGTACATTCCTAAACTATGAATAAGGCAAAGGATCCTCATGTCATATTGCACTTACCAACAATCCAGGTCCTCTCTGTTCCAAGTTATGACTTTTGCATGGGTATGGTGCTGTTCCATAATACAAAGGCATCATGTGTTGACCCTGGGAAATGGGCACACACTTGAGATGTACAAATCAGGTAGGCAGGCAACGTGCATATTGATTGAATGGAAGTTCTTACGATTGTGGTAGACCTGTTCCCTTGCGGGTAGTGGCACCAAGGCAACATGAGTGCCATCTATTGCTTCAACCACATGTGGTACGCCACCCAAAGCATAATAATCTCCATTCACTTTGTCAAAATCCTGATGTCGTTGAAACTGGATGAAACTGTTGCTGTGTCTCATCATTAAAGAAAGGACTGCTTGAGGCACACCACCGAAAGTTGGTTGTGAAATGCCTCCAGATACTGCCACAGTGTATTGGAAAGATCCTTTGGCCACAAAATGAAGTACTGCCATGAGTTTCACTCTTGGTGTTATTGCTGTTGTATTGCTATTGTGAGGCGGAAGATCAGGCTCCAGCTGCTGACATGAATCCAGAATAGTTTGCGTATTCAATCTATGAGGGTCATTACAACATTGGCGGTAAAAGGCACTTACCGCCGTGCAGAAGACCGCCAATACACCGCCGCGGCAGACCGCCACAGCTAATATGACACACATCACGGAATCCGCCGAAATTCAGACACCCACACAATACCGCCACACCAAAGGTCAGCAATAAACATGCAGAAACAAATCCTCCACCTCCACGCCAACAGAAACACACCCATGCCATTACGACCCACGAATCCACGCGGCGGTCTTTCAACCGCGGTATTCCATTGGCGGTACACACCACTGCGCTCAAAATACCCACACATCTACAAAACACCACCACATTGGACAATTACAAATACACACACCTGATACACATACAAACACCACTCCCACACACCCAATACAATATAAAACACACATCCACATCACCCACAAACCCCTACAACCAGAAATTCTGAGAGAAGGCGAGAGAGAGAGCACAGCCATTGACAACCCCATCACACAGAGGCACACAACATCATCACCCACACAACATCCAAGCACAAAACACCACATACCACTACACTCACCACACTCATCAACTCATACACCACCCCACACATCACCCACACCACCCCATGTCACGCCAAAGACACCCGCTTCTCCGAGGAGGAGCTCAGGGTCATGGTGGAGGAAATCCTCCGGGTAGAGCCACAGCTATTTGGCTCACAGGTACAGCACACATCTATAGCCAGGAAGATGGAGCTATGGCGCAGAATAGTGGACAGGGTCAACGCCGTGGGACAGCACCCAAGAAATAGGGAGGACATCAGGAAGAGGTGGAACGACCTACGGGGGAAGGTGCGTTCCACGGTCTCCAGGCACCACATTGCGGTGCAGCGGACTGGCGGCGGACCCCCACCTCATCCCCCACAACTAAAAACATGGGAGGAGCAAGTCTTGACCATCTTGCATCCTAAGGGCCGCGGAGGAGTCGTTGGAGGAACGGACACTGGTAGGTCAAATCTTAACTATCACATCCCCCACCCTATCTGCATGCTATCACACACCCCCACCCTCACCCCCTTCCCTATCACCCAAACTCCTCACTAATGTACCCATGACACCAACCACCCATCCCAACCCCAAGCCCTGAATGACACAACTAAGCATGGACACCCATCACTAAAGCATGCCCACTGCACATACCCAGAACACCCCCCCAACCATCAGCACACAAGCCCCCACACAGGAATGCCTGCACTGGGGTTCACGCACACCCAACCATTGCACACCATGAAACACACACATGCAATAATTATGTTCTTATACCCCTGTAGAAACCCGAAGGAACGTCACCACACCAGAGGGTCCAGACAACACCACTCAACCCCCAGAAGAGGCCCACAGTGACGACAGCAGCTCTGCCATACTGGATCTTGATGACCAGCCCCGACCATCGTGGGCCTCAGGACAGTCGGTTCCCCTTGCCCAGCCACAGCCCAACACCAAACTTCCACCCTCTGGTAACACCAGCACAGCACCCACCCAGCGGGCCCAAACCTCCCTACCCAGGACAGGTCAATCAGCGGTGTGTCCACCATTTCAGGGCACCCAGGGTAACCCACCACCCCAACAACAACCGGGACCTGGGGGCAGTGGTAATGGGCACACGGTCCAGGGGACGGAGGCCCAGGAACATAGGGGAACTGGGAGGGCTGCTGTGCGACAGAGGCAGGACAGGCCAAGGGAACCTACTCTCCACGAGGCCCTCTCCTCCATCATGGGAGCAGACCACCACTTTCAGGAGACGATGGCAACGGTCCTGGCCAAGTTGCAGGAGACCCTGCGTCTGCAGGAGGAGCAGTATTTGGGGTTCAGGGAGGAGCTCAGGACCATCGACTCCGCCCTGGGCACCATCGTAGGGTGCTGACGGACACTCAAAAGACCTTGAGGGACACCGTGGCACTGCAAGGGGCCCCTGACACTAGCCACGACGATGAACTGCCCACCACCTCCGCCGGCGCTAGTGGACAGGACGCCCCGCCACAGTACCACCACACCAGCACCCCACCCCCTGCAGACGGACAACCACCACGCAAGCGGTCCCTGAGATCCAGAAACAGGACAGAGCAAGATGGCAAGACCGCCGCCAGGAAATAAGACCACCCTGATTGTCCCCCCACTGTCCCACTTTGTTACCCTGTCCAAATTGGAACTGCCCCAGCTCCACTTCCAATGGCCAGATGTGCAGTGTACCTGTGAGACTAATAGACTGGACTCTGCCATGGACATTCCTCCACCATCACCCATCCCCATTTTACAACCCCCCATCATTTTTTAGCACTTAAATAAACACCCTTGAAACACTAAAAAAACTGGAGTCAGTCTATGATTTGGAACTTTGTATTATCAATTACAGTGTCATAATGGGTTACCCATTGGAAGGCTAGCATAACAATGTCACACATCACAAGCCCTTCAAGGATGCAAGCAGTTGACACGTAGGTTACCACACTTGTGAAACTGAAATGGAAGGGGACAACTCAATTAACAAATAGTGAGTGAAATGTAGGTACAGGATAGAGGTAGACGTGTGAAAGTTAATGTAATGTTAAACCTGAAAATGTACTCACCTGTGTTTCACTGGAAATATTGCTGTATGACTGACTCCCTGTTGTCGTTTTCTTCTTCCTTAGCTTCATCCTCATCACTGTCCACAGGCTCCACAGGGTCCACAGCTGCTACAACACCGTCATCTGGATCATCCTCCTGCAGAAAAGACACTTGGCGTCGCAATGCCAAATTATGGAGCATGGAGCAGGCAATGATGATGTCGCACACCTTCTTCGGTGAGTAGAATAGGGATCCACCTGCCATATGGAGGCACCTGAACCTGGCCTTAAGAAGGCCGAAGGTCCGCTCGATTACCCTCCTAGTCCGCCCATGGGCCTCATTGTACCGTTCTTCTGCCCTGGTCCTGGGATTCCTCACTGGGGTCAATAGCCAGGAAAGGTTGGGGTAACCAGAGTCCCCCAATAGCCATACACGGTGCCTCTGGAGTTGCCCCATCATATCAGGGATGCTTCTATTGTGCAGGATGTAGGCGTCATGCACAGAGCCAGGGAACATTGCATTTACCTGCGAGATGTACTGGTCTGCCAAACAGACCATCTGGACATTCATCGAATGATAACTCTTCCTGTTCCTGTACACCTGTTCACTCCTGCGGGGGGGACCAGAGCTACATGGGTCCCATCAATGGCACCTATGACGTTGGGGATATGTCCAAGGGCATAGAAGTCACCTTTGACTGTAGGCAAATCCTGCACCTGAGGGAAAATGATGTATCTCCTTACGTGTTTCAGCAGGGCAAACAACACTCTGGACAAGACGTTGGAAAACATAGGCTGGGACATCCCTGATGCCATGGCCACAGTTGTCTGAAAAGACCCACTTGCAAGGAAATGGAGCACTGACAGCACCTGCACATCAGGGGGGATTCCAGTCGGATGGCGGATTGGTGACATCAGATCTGGCTCCAACTGGGTACATAGTTCCTGGATTGTGGCACGGTCAAACCTGTAGGGGACGATGACATGTCTCTCTTCCATTGTCAACAGGTCCACCAGCGGTCGGTACACCGAAGGATTCCGCCATCTTCTCATATGTCCCAGCTGACGGTGCCTAAGAAGGACAACAGTGAAGAAACAGTCACTATTCCTCCAGGTATGTACCCACAGTTGCACACAAGACTACACCAGACAATAAACCCTTCCTGTATGTGTGTTGAGTATAGGCCTAGCTATGTGTGACGCAGTAGTAAATGAAGCCATGTGGGCCCCTGAAATGGCGGCTGCCTGGCCTCTAAACTAGGACAATGGGATTGTGGGGTAACTGCGCTGGCGTTGCACACCGTCGCGGTAGGTGGTCGTAGACCGTGGCGCACTGCTGCATTGGTTAACATTGGACCCTATGGGTCCCAGGAGCCAATGAACAGGTGCGCCGGCGGTGATGATGCGCACCACCGCGGACGTCACCGCCATCTGTTGAATCACTAGATGCCTGACCTTCGACAGGAGAGGACCTACACTGCTAGTGCTGCTGTGACCTCGGTCTGGAAGCGACGATGGCTGCTGCATCTGGGGAAAGGGCCCCTGCCTTCACTGCACAGGAGTTGGAGAAACTTGTGGATGGGGTCCTCCCCCAGTACATGCTACTCTACGGTCCTCCAGACCAACAGCTTAGTACACAGGGAGCACGTTGTATGGGCGAGGCCTGGGTGGAGAGGGCTGGGTGGAAGAGGGAAGGGGCCCGAGTTCATAGTACATTAATGCATTGGAATGAACGGGCCTCATGGTCACAGTAGGGAGGGGGCCACTCACATTGACGGTGCAGCTGGTAATAACTGTTCCTCTTCCCTTGTGCATGTCATGTAGGTCAGCGCCCACCAGAAGAGGGACATTGGGCGTGCCATCGCCAAGGAGGTCCAGACCCTGGGGACCCACCAGAGACAGGGCACCCACTGCCGTAAGAGATGGGAGGACATTCGCTGCTGCAGCAA
The DNA here is from genome assembly GCF_031143425.1 of Pleurodeles waltl. Lineage (NCBI taxonomy): Eukaryota > Metazoa > Chordata > Amphibia > Caudata > Salamandridae > Pleurodeles > Pleurodeles waltl. Next base: position 1,718,378,959 of record NC_090440.1, read on the forward strand.
GAAGACGGCGGAGGCTCAGCTGGGGATGGCCTCCCAACATGGGAGGGGTGCCCGTCGCACCATGACCCCCCTGATGTTCCGGATCCTGGCGGTGGCCTACCCGGAGTTGGATGGGCATCACAGCAGACACAAGGGGGTGAGTACAACATCATTCTGCGGACTTTGCGTGCAGTGGAGGGGTGTGGGTGGGGGTGGTGGGCTGTGGGTGTCCCTAGGCCAGGGCGAGTTAGGTAGGCAAGGCCCCTCCGTAATGTAGTCCATGTAGCACTCTACCCCACCTCAGCAGAGTGCCAATTTGAGGTATAGTTGCCCCTGTGGCATCCATGTGCGCAGATTTCCACCCTTGCCATGTAGGCCATATCCCAGAAATTGCATGTGCAGAGGCCAGGAGCACGGAGTTATGCATGGGGCTGCTGCGTCTGTCTTGTCCGCCAACGGTAGCGGTATGCCATGCACTAAAACTCTCTTTGTTCTCTCTCCCACCCTTTTTCTGCTCTCCCTGTCCTTTTGTACATCAGCATCATCAGGCGGAGGTACAGTGGCACCGGAGCACGAGGGAGCTGCATCCCACATGGCCATGGAGGGCCACACCACAGACTCTGAATGCACCAGTGGGACGGAGGGTGAGGGGAGCTTCACGTCGGCCACCGGATCACCAACCAGCGACACAGACTCGTCCGCTGTGGGAGCTCCCCTGTGATGGCGGCACCATCTGTGCGCCCCACTTTTACAGGTATAGCCGCCACCTCCCCTACCAGCACCGCCCTCCCAGCAGCCCCTCAGCATTCGCCCCGTGCCCGCTCACCCAGGAGGGTGGGCATCACCTTCGCCCCAGGCACCTCAGGCCCTGTCCCTGTCACCCCTGCTGCCCTCAGTGAGGAGGCCATTGACCTCCTCAGGTCACTCACTGTTGGGCAGTCTACCATTGTGAATGCCATCCAGGGTGTAGAAACGAGAGTTGCAACACGGTAATGCATTCCTGGAGGGCATTCATTCTGGTCAGGCTGCCCTTCAGCGAACCCTGCAATCTCTGGCTTCAACACTGATGGCAGCCATTGTCCCTGTGTCCAGCCTCCCCCCCCTCCAACTTCCTCCACCGAGACCCAATCCCCTGTACCCCAGCCCATCCCAAGCATACCTGCAGACCAGCATGCACACAAGTCACCACACACAAGTAGCTCAAGCAAACATAGGCACCACACACACCACAGGCACTCACGCAAGCCTCACCCACATACTGACACAGCAACATCCACTGTCTCCACTGTGTCCCCATCCTCCTCTTCTCCCTCCTCCCTCCCAGTCTCGTCTACACACACACTTGCATGCACCACATCTACAGGCACTAGGACTCACACCAGGACAGCCAGCACCACAAGCCGCTCACCTGCACTCACCACCTCCACTGCCATTTACGCGTCCCCTGTGTCCTCTCCCAGTGTGTCTGTGACGTCCCCTCCCAAAGTACACAAACGCCGGCAATCACTCACCCAACATCCATCCACCTCACGACAGCCTCCAGTACCTGCACCTGCACCCAAAACACCTAAAGTGACACCTCCTACAACCACCTCCTCTTCCTCCACTCCCAGACCCCCTCCAGCTACCCATCCCAGTGTCCGTCAGAAACTGTCCCTATGTCAAATTGACCTTTTTGCCCCCCCTCCAATTCATCAGTCCCGTCATAGCGCCTCAGCCAAAAAGCCTCCAGTACCAGTGGTGCGTGTTTCAGGTTTTTGGAGTGCACCGTCCACCAGGGCAGGGAGTAGGACCCGGAGCCAAGGCACTGGCAGCCCACCCCCTGTATAGGCTCTGAAATTGGAGAGTGGACGACGGGACCGTGTCAAGACTCCTGGTGGGACAACAAGTGACATGGGATCGAAGGCGATTGGTGAGTCAGCTGTAACTCCAAAAAAGGTGGGGAAGGTCCAGAGGAAGTCTGCCCAGCCTGTTGTGAGTGTCACGGCGGAGAAGTGCGCCATCATTTCCGGCGGTCCAGACACAACCGCCAGCACCGTCGTCACTGGTCCAGAGACCACCGCCGGAGTCACAGCCCAGGAGGGCAGAAGTATCGTTACTGGTCAGGAGACCACCGCCAGAGTCACAGCCCAGGAGGGCACAAGTATCGTCACTGGTCCAGAAACCACCGCCGGAGTCACAACCCAGGAGGGCACAAGTATCGTTACTGGTCAGGAGACCACCGCCGGAGTCACACCCCTGGAGGGCACAAGTATCGTCACTGGTCCAGAAACCACTGCCGGAGTCACAGCCCAGGAGGGCACAAGTATCGTTACTGGTCAGGAGACCACCGCCGGAGTCACAGCCCAGGAGGGCACAAGTATCGTCACTGGTCCAGAAACCACCGCCGGAGTCACAGCCCAGGAGGGCACAAGTATCGTTACTGGTCAGGAGACCACCGCCGGAGTCACAGCCCAGGAGGGCACAAGTATCGTCACTGGTCCAGAAACCACTGCCGGAGTCACAGCCCAGGAGGGCACAAGTATCGTCACTGGTCCAGAAACCACCGCCGGAGTCACAGCCCAGGAGGGGACAGGATGCCACATCCCCGCTGGCCAATGATGGAACATCATGCCACACACCAATGCCCAGTGTGGAGATCGTCATGCCACACACCAATGTCCAGTGTGGAGATCGTCATGCCACACACCAATGTCCAGTGTGGAGATTGTCATGCCACACACCAATGTCAGTATCAGAACCGCCATGTCAAAGCACCGCTGAACAGTCCAGAACCGCCATGGCAAAGCACCGCTGAACAGGGCAAAGACCGCCATGGCAAAGCACCGCTGAACAGGGCAAAGACCGCCATGGCAAAGCACTGCTGAACAGTCCAGAACCGCCATGGCAAAGCACCGCTGAACAGGGCAAAGACCGCCATGGCAAAGCACCACTGAACAGTCCAGAACCGCCATGGCAAAGCACAGCTGAACAGGGCAAAGACCGCCATGTCAAAGCACCGCTGTACAGGGCAAAGACCGCCATGGCAAAGCACCGCTGAACAATCCAGAACCGCCATGGCAAAGCACCGCTGAACAGGGCAAAGACCGCCATGGCAAAGCACCGCTGAACAAGGCATGCACCGTGTAGGAATGAATGGACCGCCACATCAGGCATCCTTATCCCATGTGCAGCTGGGACAGTGACAGGACAGGAACTTTCACGGGGAGACTCATCCAGTCTGGGCAACAGTCCCCCTCCAGAACCAGTGGAGACCTGCATCTACTTGAGAGACTGTGGCTTTGCACTCCCCAGGATGGTACAGTGGGCAAACCACCCACTGTAAAGACTTGAGAGACTGTGGCTTTGCACTCCCCAGGATGGTACAGTGGGCAAACCACCCACTGTAAAGACTTGAGAGACTGTGGCTTTGCACTCCCCAGGATGGCACAGTGGGCAAACCACCCACTTGTGAGACTTGAGAGACTGTGGCTTTGCACTCCCCAGGATGGCACAGTGGGCAAACCACCCACTATAGAGACTTGAGAGACTGTGGCTTTGCACTCCCCAGGATACATCAATGGGCATGGAGCCCCGTCGTGGATCTGACTCCGCATTCATCTGGCTGAGGTGCCCCCCTTCCCTTCCCCCTGAGGTGCCTGTAGTGTTTCTATCTGATGCCCCGGCAGTGTTCTCTCGGATTTTGGTCAGGTATCTATTGTGGGACTCGCCCATGCTTTTTTGGACTGTTGGTGCACGGACATTGTTGTGTACATATCTGCACTACTTCTCAGACTGTATGCGTAAATAAGAGTGATTTTGAGATATATATCAGTATATTTTTGTATGACATGTATATTGGCACATTACAATGTTTGCCCGAATTTCGCATTGCCTTTGCATTCTTCCGGGGGGATTGTGGGTTGTTACTGTGATTTTTGTGAATGCATTGGTGTGTATGTTGTAATATGCGAGGGTGGGGGTGTTTGGTGGGTGTCCCCCTAACTTTTGCCTCCCCTTTGTCATAGGTGCAGTACTCACCGGTATCTTCTGTGCCTACGTAGCTGTTGGTCGTAAAGGAGCAGAAAGACAAGGTCAGGGAGTATTTGTAATTCCGGCTCCATGTGTCCTCGTTCCTCGTGGGATATGTTCAGGTGAGCGTTTTCCCATTGGAGAAACTGTTTCCGCCGTGTTTTTATCCACGGTGAATCCGCTCCGGAAAAGGTGGCGGATTGGCAGGTTGTAATAGTGTGGGCAGTACATTGTCTTCCGCCTGTATGTTGGCGGTATCCGCCGTGCTGCTTATCTGTACCGCCGTGGCGGGCGGTGTGTTAAAGTGGCTGTCTTTGTTGGCGGTTTCCGCCAGGGTCATAATTCCCTTTTTTTGTCCTCCGGCCTGTTTGCGGTATTACCGCACCTTTAACACCATCCGCCAGGGTTGTAATGACCACCAATATTTTTTATAATATCCCTTTCCTCATTGGTGGAAAAGGCCTGAAGACTTGAGGCTGTCTTCTTCTACCCCTCACTGGGTTCATATGTCTGTATTTAAGAAAAACAAAAATATCACTTGAAATGGACCTACAATACTTAGATAATCAACACACATCTCATGTCGTTGCAAAAATACATCTCTTTTTGTAACACCATGTTTATGTTATGTTTCAGCTTATAATGACTATTATTTTACGTTAAATTGACCACTTTTGTTCATGTGCAAAGTGTTGTGATTGGAGGGTAGTGAGCTGAATAATTTAGCATGGAACATAATGATGTTTGTCAATGTTTGAAAAGTCTGTAAATTGTACTGAAAAGTCATCTGAATGTATGAACTGACTTTTCTTTTCATTTTAGTCACAAATCCAGACTTCATTTGACAAACTGTATGCCTCTTCCTTCCAGTGGCTAGTAGACACTGTACCAGTAGTTTTAGTGAAAAATACAGACAAATGTCGAAATGAGAGAAATGTAAAGTGCAAGAAGAGACTTTCAAGTAAGGGAGTTGTCCGATGTTTTGGTTCCGATTTGAACTACATCCTATTTTCTGAAAGATAAATGCCTGTATGCTTTAGCAAGGTAATGGTGCCACGTATGGGGAAAGGCATACCCTGTGATGCAATTATAGGTGACACAGGCTCTCAATCACCCATACAAGTATGTACATTACAACATGCACTTTTTCCACACATCACTCAAAACCAGCTCTCACTGACACAGATGTTGGCCCTCCATACTACCCTTAGTCATAGTATCTGCCTCTAAAAAATGTTTTTTTTAAGCCAATGTAGCTGTGCATGGATCGTGTGCTTACATTGTATGAGTTGTTTATCCTTTAGTAGCTCACAATGATTTGTACTGGTCAGGAGTGGCTCTCACTACAGGAAAGGTTTCAGATCCCTGGCCTATATGATTTTTTGTTGCCTTGATTAGTAACATGAATAGAAACATTTTATATTGCTAAACAATATGTACTGACTTGTTAGAAATGCTTGTGTGAGATGTAACAAAATTGTGCCATGGCAATGAGGACAAATAAAAAGTCCAAAAACTATTTTGCCTTTGTTTTTTCTTATCCATACGCCCATCAGAAAAAGGCAATATTGAAAGCCATCACCAAGAAGGTGCAGACTCTGGGGGTATATCCGTGGCTTAGCATCCATTGGTGAAAGAGGTAGTAGGAGATATAATGTTGGACCAGAAAGTCATCAGAAGTCCAACTTGGCGCCGCACTCTGAACCCTCTGATGGCCAGCATACTTGTGGAGGCCTATCTGCACCTTGAGAGGCAGTTGACAGCTCAACAGCAGCATCATTTGGGTATGTTCTAGATTGAGTTCAACATGTTAAATAACTTATATTTTGTTACAGCAAATAATTTTGTCATCAACATTAAGGTTGACATGCGTTCAAGGCAGAAGAAGAGTCATTAAATGTGTAATATTTGCCAAAGATGTATGATGATGTGTTTTGTAGATTATAATTTGGCGATACCACCTGAATTGTGTTCACTAGCAAAGGACTGGTTTGAGCAGACGCATGCCTGTCTAAACAACAAATATAAATCAGGCACTTTGATGGTTAAAGGGAAATTAGTACCAGACAGGTCACTAGTCTTGATTGTGTGAGGTGTGATTCTCCTTTACTATTGTGAATGATGTTGCATTATCCCTATTACAGGTGACATAGCATAAAATGCTATTATGATTCAGTGTATGTTCCAAACGCCACAGTGGTAAGTTGGTTTTATAGACAAACAAGAGTGAGCTTGTGAACCAAAATGATTGGTAACATATGGTGAAATGGCTACATTTTAGATTTAAAACATAACAGTGATGGGTTTTGAAACAAAATTACTAGTGCCTTCATTTTATAAGGGACAGATTTGCAAGATGTCTTACTCCTTCACAAATGTTCATTCAAGCCAATCTGTTTAGTGATGATTAATTAAGATAGGCATACAACTTTTAGTATAACACAGACAGAAATGTGTACACTTTGGTGACAGAGTACCACATACAGTAAACCATTTTACAATATCCTTTGTTCTGTCCAGATGATATGTCAATGATGGTGATGAACGGGATACTTTAAGGGACTTTTGAAGATAGAAGGTTCCATTCCATATATGTTGGAGTATCCCATCTGGCAAGCTCAATATCAAGCCTAAATCATGAATTATTTTATAAATAGACAAATGCATCAGTGTGCAATCTGTTACCTTGTAAATAAACTGTACAAATGTATTTTTGGTTTATATCAATTTTGATGACACAAGTTCACTATTCTAAACAACAAAGCCTACACATTCAGAGGTGTTAAACCAATTCTGCCAAAAACCTCTAATGGATATGAGAGTCAAGGTCATACATGATATGGGAGCTATCATAGAAAATAGCAAAATGTTCCCTATATGCATGAGATGATGACTATAAAGAATCAAAGTTTAGAAGCCTTGAAGCAGGTGAAATATGCAAACCTGGAAAATGTATGTTGATCAACGGTCATGATGAGTTCTATTTACACAGATTAATTGAAACTGTTGTATCTGCCTTTTCAGCGTAATCCGGAGCCAGCGAAGGGGACATTGGCCATGTAGGCAGGGAAGCAGCAGACCACTGTGGTTGGGTGCTGAGACCAACAACACTGAGGGACCCAGTGGCACAGAGATTAAGGGGACTGGCATGGAAGTCACAAGTTTATCAACATCATCTTCGGAGGCCTCCACAGAAGACCAGTCCCTAGTGGTGGCGGACACTACTGCTACATTTCTACCTGCATCCCTGTCGGTCGTCCAGAGACCCATTTCCACCCACCCTCCTGTTCCCCCCATTTGGCCAAACCCACTCCCCTAAAAGGGTTGGTATCTCCTTTGCTGCAGGCACCTTCCCCCTGTCCGTCTCTCTGGCTGCACTGAGTGAGGAAGCTATTGACCTCCTACAGATCATATCTGTAGGTTAGACTGAACTACTGAATGCCATCCAGGGGCTTAGTGGCCAAATGCTAGCTTTCCTGGAAGGCATTCAAAGTGCTATGCTCGCCTACAAAGGTCCTTCCAGGGTGTAGCCTCCTCACTGACCGCAGCCTCACAACCATCCCAACCTCATGCCCCAACTCCTATCTATTCCCCATCCTAATTCCCTATTCCCAGCCCTGTTCAACACACACTCCCTAATTTGCATGCACCCACTCCACAACACACAAGCAGCACATCCACACATAATCATAAACACAGCAGCACAAAATACAGGCACACACGCAAGCAACATACAGATACCACACCCACCACCACCACCTTTACCACAGCCACTTCAAGCATACCCACAGACACCACACCCACCATCACACCCACATGCACAACCACCAACACCACCAACACACCCACAGATACCACCTGCACACCTGCAAACATCACACTCACCACCACACCCACATGCATCACCACCACCAGCACACCTGCAGACACCACATCCACCACCACGCCCACATGCACAGCCACCACTAGACACCCATGGACACCACACCCACATACAACAAACCTACATGCACAGCCATCACCACACCCACATTCACCACCACATCTGCAAGCACCACAACCACACCCAGCACCTCAACAGCACACCCATCCACACATACACATACATTAGACACAACACCCACTGTACACAGACACCCACACTCACCCATGCAACATACACCCAGGAAAAACACACACACACAAAAATACACCACATTCACCAGACCCACAGGCACCTGCTCCCTCAACAGACACATGCATATCATCCAATGCAACTCACTTTACCTCCCAAACCATCCCCCTGCCAACCATCCTACCCATTTCCTCAAAGTAGACCTTTTGTTTGCCCTGGCCTTGACCACTTTCACATCCAAACCCACCCCTCCTAAACGTAAACCCACCTATCCCACACCCAAAGCCACCCTCCCAAACCTAAGCCCTCCCAAACTCACTCTACCCAATCCCAACCCCCCAAATAAGATCATTGATGTGCCTTCTCCGTGCCCAATAGATACCCCTTTCTGGGGAGGTTGTACCTGGCACTGAAATTAGCAGCCCAGGACTCACCTAGTGGACTATTTGGACCATTTTTGCAAAGTTTTTTTTCTCATTCCTAATATATGAGAGAATTATATTATCTTTTGATTAAAATATATTTTATTTTCAATACCGTTGCCCTGGCAATATTTTTGTTTGTTATTAGTAATTGTTTGCTGATATCATCATTTATGCTTATTTGTATGATAGGCATTTACTCTAATTTCTGACAATGACAAGCACAGGTTTTATATTTGAAATATTTATAAAGTGCATACATTAATGTTGTACATTTGTGATGGAAATGTTAATTTTGGTGCAAGCATTCATCATGTTACTGGAAACTCACACTAAAAATATATAAGTATTTCTATTTTTGTGACTGGAGACGGCATGTGTGTTTATTTTACCATGATGTGTTAATAATATACACATATGCATTACACAGGGAAAGTGACACTTTAGACTTATATAACAACTAATGTTTAGCAGAAATTGCACAAACTAGGGGGACATGTGACTTTAATACATCTCTGACATGTTGGAAGTTTGGAGGTAGTATTAGTTATATATTCTGTGTACACCCACTTGCAGCATTGTGCAGTGCAATTTCTGCATTATGTTGGTTTTATGTGGTTCCAATTAGGAGTACTGTTTATGTATGTGAAATAGTAGTTTAGGGTAAATTATTACACACACCTTCATGTACATATTTCTATTGGGGATTCATGTGACTAGGTTAAGTAGGTGTCCATTATCGTGAAGGTAGCTAGTACTAGATTGGTGAGTGTTACTTATATATCGAGGTGTGTTTTAAAAACAATTTTTAAGTACCACATTACACACATATACATTGCACATCATTGTACTATTGCTTGCAAGTATTTTTCAAACATGCACAAGCCCAGTGCTAATGTACACCAATAATTACGAGGATCACGGGTAAAACAGTGACTTACTTTCAGTTCTGGCGGTGATGTGGTTGATTTTTGACTTGGTCCAGTAGCAGCATCAAGGGTAGGACTTCTACAATCTGGTTCTTGGCAGCAGAAAATGAGAAAACTCAAAAAAGGTATGTTTTATGCTTATATACCTCCCAATCTGTGTAATTAGGTATGAAGGTTTAGCCACTACAGTTAAGTTGGCACATCGTGATTGGCACGGCCGTAAAACTGGCTGGAGTCCCGCTGCTTTTGCTTATGGTGCAATCAACGTGTGTGTGCATCCCTGGCGGTGACGGTGGTTTGTCTACGGACTTTTACCTATGGACCCACCAACATCTAAATAGAGCAGGTGGACCGCCAGGTTGGAAGGCAGGAAATTTGACTGCAAATCGGCGCCGGGACCGATTCCACCAAGATCTAAACCAGGCCCAAAGTCAAAGTATCCATAATCAAAATAAACTAACCTTATGGGAAAAAAAAATCCTGGGTGTTTAGTAGTTTTCAGCAGATAAATATTATCAAAAACAATTCACATTCTATAAAAGTAAACCAAATAATCATGCTTTGTTGTAAAAACAAAGTACCCAAATTGAAGGATCTTTAACAAAGTTGTTTACAAGTTAACCTCATCAGCGCCTATGCAATTACAATTCAATCTGTTTTCCTGGCAGTCCTGGCGGAGACCTAGGGCATGCTGCTAAATGCAGTTTGCCAGCACGTCATCTTCCTTCTCCTGTTTTGCTGTCTCTCCTTTATTAGTATGCAGAAATGTCACAAAACACGAAGGGAGAAATTCTGGAGGAGCACCTAACAAGTGTCCGATCATTTGAAGTCAGGTCTGCGAAAAACCTCCTGGCCCCTAAAGATGAAACCACAGCTAAGTATACAGAAGTTGATGAAGCTACTGAGACTGTGATTAGTGACACTATCATCCCCTCCGATTGCAGCAGCATGGGACAGTTGAACAGATGTGGGTTGGAGTTCATTCATGTATTGTGCATAAACAAATCTAATGAGTCCAGGGCATGGATGTCATAAAGAAACCTAGGTTTGTTCATCAGGACCAAACCCTTTCCAATCAGCAAGATGTTAAACCATTTTTAGGGACAGTGTGGCATCTAAGTTATGTCGAACCTCATATTTAGAAGAGTCATCCTGCTCTATCAAGGGATAAGGTTGAGGAGCGACTTCAGGAGTCTTGTTCCATTCTTGACAGTTTTAAAAGTGAAACATGAAAACCCGGATGAATGTGCGTGTTTTTGTGTAACATCAGTTTCCTATAGGATTAACAACTTTGAGAAAAGGATAAGATTCAATATAAGGAGGTTTTAACTTATTACACATTTTAGCTATGTTTTTGGTAGACAACCATACTCGATCATGAAATTGCATAGGTTGGTACATCACTCCTCGCCTCATTTGCTTGTTCTTTTTGCTTTTTTAGTGATTGATATATTGGTCTGGGTTTGGATTTCCCTTAGTTTCTTAGTAAATTATTTGGCAAAGGGAGTTTGAACTGGCGCTATAGTGCTGTAACAGAGCAGTAGGATCTTTGAATGTTTGATCAAATTACTGTGGAAAGGTATCATCCCTGTACATGTATGCTGCACATTGTTGTAGGCAAATTAAAATAGCAGTAAATAATGAGACTAGTCAGCATGTTTAGAACCAATGAAACATCTGCGTTATTGTTCCCTGAACTGATTTATTGGCCCAGCTGTCTATTGGTTTGGGGAGTTGAAATGCAGAGGAGTTGGAATGTAGTTGGACACCTCATTTCTGTCTCAAACCCTTCCAAAATCTGTCTGTAAATTGCTCACCTCAGTGAATGAATGAATCAGGATGTTTTGTTTTCGGTGGCAGGAAATGATTTGCGGATGATTTGCGATGTGAGCCTAGTGGGGATATTTAGACAGAATTTCGGAAACAAAAACATCGTGGACCGAATATTGTGTTAAGAATATCGAGGACATAAATGTTGTGAAGGTAAGTATCTATTGGTAAGCAAAGTTTTACTATGTGTAACTCCCCATGTATGTACCTTGACGAGATACATATATATATATATATATATATATATATATATATATATATATATATATATATATATATCTTCCAGGTACGTAAATGTGGAGTTAAGAATAGTAAATGCATACTTATCTGTTTATCTGCTTGCACCTACCCACTCAATATGTTGGTCCTCGATATTTTTGACACAATATTATGTCCACACACTATTTCTGTTTCCAATATTCTGTCAGTGATCCCAAGAGGGCAAGGAGACCTCTGACAAGTGAGTAATTTTACTTGTTGTGATGCTCCAAATTAGTGCTTCTATAGAAATTCCTTCAATGGAAATTTCAAGTAGGACCAGCACTTTTCAGAGAAGAGTGTCCCCATTAAAACATCAACAGGTTGAGGATTAAAGAATTGACAGTGACATGCAACAGGGGTAAAGGTGATATGGATGTGGAGGGTTAGATTACTGTTGTGATTGTAGGGTCGCTGTTTGCGTTCTCGCTCTGTACAAGAAGCTTACATTTAATTAGGATTTTTTTTAAGACATCTGCTCATAGCTCTGAAAAGTGTTTCACATCTTAAACCACACACACTCTCTATTCCCTCACTGATGAGAGATACACATCCTCAGTCATGTTATGTACCCTCTAAAGTGCTGTGTACCCCTTTGGCAGTGCAATGTACCCGTCGGATAGTCACCCTATTTGCCAGCTCTGTGAACACCATTGAGCACTTCCCTGATTACTAACCAAGAAATGCTGTTCAACAATGTGGTGAGTCACAAATATGGGCCACTTCACTTTTATGCCAGATTTTACTTTTGGTCCTTATCCAACCCTGGCTGCTCTAACTTAGGCTTATTTTGCTGCTGCTGATGGATAACACTGGTTGGTACATTGCAAAATCTGAAGAAAAACTGCAGTATTTAACTCCAGTTTTTAAAATGTGTTTGCCAGAGGAACCACATTCCAAAACAACAAACTTTTAATTTGGGGCCTACTGGCTCTGCTTTCCTTGGTGCAATATCAGTCTGACATAACATTAGAGAACAAGCCTGCATTTGATTCCTGGTTTGCTTTTGCCTTAAAGTTCTGCCCATTATTGATGCATTATAGCTTTTATATATTTGGCAGTTGCAAGAAATTGGGTTTCTGATTGAGGGGTGTGAAACCCTAATCAAGCAGAAACTACAATCCTTGTCAAAGTGAAGGTAGGGGCCAGTGCTTCATTTGTAAAAGAATGAGTGCCAGTGCGCAAAGCTATGCTCAGAAGCTTGGGGCTAGCACTGTAAAATGTTAGCTCCCAAATAACATTGCTTTGCAGCCTTGAATCTGCTGCAGTCACTTTTTATCACTGCCAGACACCCCTTTCCTTTTATCTCACTCATACGAGTTCATCATTTCTTCCTTTGTGACATTTTTCTGTCTATCTAATTTTACGCTTTGTGTGTTTTTCCTTCTGCTGCTTTTGGGAAATGTCTGATGAGGGAAAATAAGTGATAGTCCCCAAAAATGAGTGCCTGTGGCCCCCACAAACAACCACCCGCTCAAATTGAGCACTGTCACAAGAAAACTTCAAATTAATCTCTGCTCAACCCGCTGGTAGTTTGACACATAGCAGTCAGGGTTGACTTAGAGGCAGTGTGTAAAGTATTCATGCAGCACTTCATACAGTAATAAGCTCAAAACATAACACAGGAAAAAAACCACACCAAGTTAGACAAGCATTTGCAATGCAATGGGTCTCGCATTTGCTCGAGTTAAAGCTATAAGCGTTCTAAACTCTTAACTGGACTTTTCTTGCCACATAAACTGAAAAGCAAAACGGTTTCACATAAGCGAGCTGACGGCCGCCATGAGCGCAGAGCAAACACACAAAAATAAACAAACGTTTGCTCGCAGTGAAACATATTGGCAGAAGTGTAATTATCAATATAACCGTCAAAGGTGCAATTATCTATATAACTGACAAAAGTGCAAATGTCCATGTAACAGGTTCGATGCAATGCAAAGTGTTCTACTACTGCCCATTGTGATCATGCTGCCTATGAAATAAAGAGACAAGGTAGTGCAGAAACTAAATGGAAAACATGGAGCCTTGTATGTTTTAGTAGTTGGCCGGTGTGCTGGAGGTGGGTTCAACACCGGACGTATGCATGCCTTTCACTAATTAAATCAAGCTAATTTTAAAAGGCAAGCCCATGAATCAACCAAACTGATGGGCTTGACATGGGTGTGGTTAAAGGTCTACAGAGAGATTACACCAGGGACAGGGCGTTTTGTGCTCGGCCCTAAAAAACAGAGTAGATTTCATTAAATAATGTAAGACCAAAACAACAAAAAATCCAATCAGTATGCAATTTTAAAGATGTAAATGAAAAAAGGGCACAAAGTGCCGACAGTGGATATGTGTTTGTGCTAGACCAGGATAAAGTGACAAGTGTAGGGTGATTGCGATGGAACACAGCCAGGTTAGAGGGAATCAGTTAGGCCCGCTGAAAAGATTTTACCTCAAATAATAGTTGCGAAGAGTTGCGGAGTTCAGCTCTGAGAATCAGTAGCGCAGTCAATGTGATGTGAGGGTCAGGTCCGAGATTTGCAGAGTCAGTTCAGAGGAGCGGCAAGGCTGTGATGAAAGGTCCTGCCTCATCGTCGGTGATGCCGTTGATGTGGGGCTTACGATGTGAAGCCCTGCATCAAGGATGCGTCATGCACTGGCTGGTTCTGAAGAAGCTGCAGGGCTTGCGATGCTGAGTCCTTACGTCATCGTTAAGGCTGCCATCAGTGAGAGGCTTGTGATGTGAGGGCCTGTGTTGGGGATGCATCACTCACTGGCTGGTTCCAAAGAAGCTGCAGGCTGCTGGGTGATGTGAAGTTCTTGTGTCGGGAAAGTCCAAGCAGCAGAAGCGTTACTTCGGTTCTGCTTAGGTTTGCACCGCGCAGCAGAGAAGATGCGTCAATTCTGCTGGGTCTTCAGATGGGCTGGATCTACTTTAGGGGTGACTTATATGTAGTAAGAAGGAAGGCATGGGCCTGGCAAAAGGATAATTTTGCCAGCTCCAAATGACAGTTAAAAAAATGTACACACAGGCTGCAATGGTAGGCCTGAGACATGTTTAAACAGAGCTCTTAGGATGATCCATGGGTTTAGGATGTCTGACAACATTAGAAAGGTGAATTTCTCCCTCTGCTGGCTAATAACTCAAAATCAAATTGCATCTGAGGGGGGATAGGATGAGCTTGTGCTATCCTATTGAGCCAGAACTTTATATTCTTCCAGTAATATTTTAAGACACGCCTCTGTAACTATCTTAATTTAGCACTGCAAAGGCCAATGTAAGACAGGCCTGTGCCACAGTCCATAGCTGACTGGAGGATTAAATAGTGGAAAAGATGGACAAGTGGTATTTTACCAACTAAAACTGTAGATGGCTGCTTATCACTGGAAATTAAAAGAAATGTGCCGATAATTATCGGACGCGGTAAATACCTTCAGACTCGTAATTCCGAGACACAGGTAAACAGGAGTTTACTCATGGGTCAGAATATTACGAGGACCTCGTAATCAGGTCCGTAGCGCTTAAAAAGTGGAAGCTATTTTGGCCAGCGTCCTCGAACTCAGCAAGTGCCTGTGCTACAGGAGCATAGTGAAGATGAGTGTCTAGCATGGACTTCCTTTTAAACCAAGAAAGTTCTCTGTGGGGGAGGGCCACACTCGAGTTAGAGCTATTAGCGTTGTAAACTCCTAACCGGACTTTTCGTGCCACACAAATTAAAAGAAAAAACAAACGCAGCACAATCGCGCTATGTAAAATGCAGCACGATCGCGCTGCTTGGAAAATAAACAAATAAAGTAGTCCAGAAGCCATGCTGAAAACATCGAGCCTGGTATGTTTTTAGTAGTTTACCGGTGCTGTGTAGGTGGGCTAAACACCAGAAAAGGCATGACATGCGCATGCCTTTCACAAATGAAAGCAAGCGGATTTTAAAAGGCAAGCCCACGAACCAATGAAAGTGACTGACGTGAAATGGGCATGGTTGCAAGCCCAAAGAGAGATTACAGCATGGGATGGAGCGCTTTGCACTTGCCCATAAAAAGCAGTACTGAGCAGGGTCCCTATCGGGCTCTCGATTTTTGCCCTCATCCTCAGGGTGGAAAAAAAACTCTTAACTCGACAGCAGTGCCACCCTTCACTGCCTTTCATATACCTCCAAAAAGACTCATCATAGTTCATTCACAGTCTCATAATTTCATTAATGAAGCATTTCCCACATTTTTTTACACAACAAAGCCACTGCTGTTGTTTATTTATCTTATGGAACTAGCAACCATTGACAAAGCCAATAGCCCTGGCTTGTTGTAGGTGTAATGTTACATGTTGTATTATGTAGCTGGGTGCAATGAGAGAAAGAAGCAGCAAAATACCAGTAAGGTGGCACACTATGTTACACACATATTTTTAGCTTATTTGTTTTTGAGCAACACCCCTTAATTACATCAGTTACACCCCTTAGAGAGAGACTACAGTTTTTTCATTCCAGTTAAAGCCCTAATTGTTCTGCATATGTTTCTTAGCCTCAGCCCTGGACCTGTTGCCAGGTAGCCTCGAGTGGAAGCTTTCTACCAGAGGATAGCGGCTAAGCATTTGCTATGCTTCTATTTGCCTGTGATATCCTTTTGGTTGGATCACTTTTTCCTTGTGTAAAAATTATCACAGAAAGTATGACCATCCACTTACAATATTTTGGGTGCATCTGACTCACATGTCCACACAACTCAGTACTGTGTGATATACTTTGAACCCATTTTTTGATGGTATGTCACTACATTATTCTCTCTTGATAGGTAGCTTACAATGGTGGATCTTCTTCACATTGTATTTTTTTATTATTATATTAATATTTGCACTATTGATACTAGCAAAGTGACTGTTTTCGGTCCTGATGAACGCTACACCTCATTGAGGGTAATACCAGGGCAGAAACATGCTGACCGATATGCCACTCTGGCATTCCTTTTCCTTCCCTGTTTTGTTTTTAATCATATCCTTGGAGACAGAATAAAGTAGTGGATTTCCACTAAGGGTTCACTCTTTTCTTCATTGCAAGATGCACCATCACCAAAACTCCTTACTCAAAAAAGAACTTTACATCTAGAAGAGCTCCTCCTGTTCTCAGCAGGAGCTGTAGCCCACTCTACATCAGCTTGTTATGGTATGAGGAGGAAACCTATGATGAAGCATGGCAACTAAGGGTGGGTAAGTGCAATGTGTAAATTCACAACTGATGATACTGCAAAGGAAATATTGCACTAGAGAACAAATCCACATTTTGGCATGATTACTCACAATAAATGTGTATACATATGCGGGGAGAAGGGAACTTCTATTCACACCCTGTGGGAGTGCCCCTATATAAAAAGGAAATTGGTCAGAAATAAAAAACAAGCATTTACAATGCAACAGGTCCTGCATTAGCTTGAGTTACAGCTTTTGGCGTATAAATTGGCCAACCCTTCTGCCTCAATTGGTCCTTTCTGCACCATAATTCTAGTAGCCTTGTATTCACTTCAGAAGTGTAAACAAGCCCATAGAGTTACAATGTCCTGCACTCCCTCTTCCTTTCAGCTGAATACTCTGTCCCTAAGGTACACAAGTGTGTGTTTCAAAAATGGAACAAATAAAGGGCAGAGAGTGTGAGCTCTGCCACCTTAGGTCGAATCATAAAAAGTCAGATTTAAAGACTGTTTCTGGGGAAACATCTGCCACCTTTGTTTTTATTACTGAACCCACAGCTACAGCAGAATAAATCTTAATGCCAAGTAACGTTACATTTCCCTGACAGATTCTTACCTTCCTTCTCCAGTAACAACACAAGATGAACCTGCACACAGAGGTTGAGTCAAATATCCTACAATATGTATTATCTTTATTTCTGGTGCATAGTTACTTGGTTTTGTAGCTTTGTATATATATAAATGTAAATTGTTTTGATTTTGGAGAAGACAATTTTGAGACAAGACCTTAGTAGCAACGACACAACGAAGTTGGTTTAACAATAAAGGAACGTTATTACCAATGACAATTACAATGTTTTGACAAGCCTTTTAACAGCCATTCAGCTTTGCAGTGTGCAAAACAAACGTACATCGAAAAACGGCGTGCTGTGTTAGTTTGTCTGTCAAAAACAAATTGCATAAGCAGCTGCAGAGATGATTTGGATTAGGAACATATTGTTACATTTGCATGCTTGCTTTTGGGGTTGCTCTTGGTGTTGCCAAGGACAGCAGAATCTAATCAGTAGGCTAGGTAAGTGGATTGCACGCTCGCTGTACAGATGCTTTAGTTATAAAGTCAAGGGTTCGAGTTCCTAGAGGGACTTTGCGAGCTCGACAAACAGGGGCAACTGGTTAGGATAACAGAACGAAGCAGTAGGTGATGTGTACTATATAAGCCTGTTGCCGTTAATGTGTACAGTCAACTGTACTGCTGGTATTGGCTTCAAGGATGCTCTTAGACCTCACCAAGCACATCACTAAATCAAGCTATTTAGCTGCATACAATCTGCCTTCTATGAAAGATTCTACTAGTATGACCTAGGAAGGACTCTGGTCCCTCTGCCTGCAAACACAACAGTTTTGAATTTGTATCTCCTGCTCTGGCTCCAAGGGTGTTCAATGTCAGTCAAGCAGCCTGGGCCACATCCACTCCCTAATGGCCGTTTAAAAGGAGAAATAAACACAGAAAGAAGAGGATTCCGGCTTCAAACAATTATCTTTAATGGCACACAGGACTACATTTTTCTAATTGGTTGGTAAAAAAAAAATTAAGCTAACGTAAAATGACAGAGGTTCGTAATGCAGCGTGCCCCTTTACGTCTTGTAACTACAGAGGGTTGCTGAACTCTGATGAGAAATGTGATTGTATCAACGTCTGTTTATTCGTCCCTACGCGTGTGTGTTGGTCAAAGTCACATCCTGCTATTACAAAAGTAGAAAAAACAGTGTCTCCCATTCAGCTCAAGAGATCCTAGAAATGTTTTAAGCTAAATCAATAATAACATTAAAATAGAAAAAATAGGGGTCCGTTGAAAAAAAACGGGATTAGAGTGAAGCCCTCATCTAACCAGAATCTGCAGTGATATCACCCAATGGCTTTTTGACAATTACTTCGTCCATTTTCTTTCCTAACATGTTATACCCCCAAACAAAGGACATTTCCATAGCTGCGCGATGCGAAGGGGAGAGACAAAAGTAGTTCGTCCACACAAAAGTATATGTGTGATTGTGCAATAATAATCCATGTAACAGGGTCAGTCTCCAAGGAAGTGACAAATCAGCCTCTAGGCGGGACAAATGCAAGCAGTGCTTAATTTGTTAATAAAAAGGCATTTAAATGTATGAGCACGGAATTCTGAGGCAGCTAATCCTGAAGCCATCTCGGGCCTCTTCAATCCATTTAAAGACACTTCCTGCACCTTGAGCTCACTCTTGCAGCTTTCTGCTTTCTCCCATTGTGACACTTTTTCTTTTTTCTCTTCCTCCATCTTTCCCATGTCTTTTGCTCGCAGCAAATGCTTGAGGCAGAAGAATAAACCCGGCCCTCAAAAATAAGTGCCAGTGGTCAGCACCAGAAACAATAAGCACAAATTAAGCACTGAATGCAAGGCATTTACAAACAACATCAAAGGATTTTTGAGAGGCAGGCCCATGAACGAATGAAAGTGATGG
The DNA here is from genome assembly GCF_031143425.1 of Pleurodeles waltl. Classification (NCBI taxonomy): domain Eukaryota; kingdom Metazoa; phylum Chordata; class Amphibia; order Caudata; family Salamandridae; genus Pleurodeles; species Pleurodeles waltl. The sequence continues at coordinate 1,718,398,158 of NC_090440.1, forward strand.
ACGTGAGGTGAACCTGATTAAAGTCCACAAAATGTCAAGAAAAGCAGCGTGCTCTTCTATGCTCGACCTAATAAGATTAGAAGTAACCACAGAGTTAGGAAAAAAAGATTGTCCCATTAAATGAGTTGTAAGGAGTTTGGGAAGACACTAATTCAACAAGGTATCAAAAACTACTAATGAATCAAAAGATTTGCAATTTTCAAAAGAAATATCACAAAAAATGGAGCAGCACAGAACTCTCGAGGATCTCAGGATGAGAAAGTAATATGGATTGTCTGCAGAAAAAGTCATCTATGAGGGTAAGGGAATCCCACACAATACATCAAACTATAGCACAATGGGAAACATGACTTTTGATCAACCCTTCCTCTGCCCCCAACCACTTTCTAATACCCTGCCCGCACCCTATTGCTGCAAAAGAGAAATAATGGGTGAAGATGGCACAAATGAACGGATTCCGGATGACTGAACATTGGAAAGGATCCCATTTTCGCTGTGTGTAACTTCTCTGCAGTTGGAGGGCGGGAAATGGATAAAGGAGAACAGCCGTGCATATTATTGTTGTTTTGTTTTGTACCTATGTGTTTATAATGAAGTTGTAATGCCTCACACTATAGCTGTGTCATGTTTGAAAATGAAAAATAAAACATATTACACAAATTGTACAGTACTAATTTTATGACGCAATTTAATACAGCCATACCACCAATCTCCAGAGAGCCCCCTATGTACTGTGAAACTCAGCCGAGCAAGCTTTCACCTAGGGGCACGTGTACCAGCATGTAAACAGAACCTGCCTAACTTGTTTGCGTCATCACAATGGATTCTGGCGTTGGCATAGGATACATGATCACGTGTGCAGAAGACGCAGCTCGTTTCGTTTTCCTGGAGGAACGCTGATGTGAAGAAACAAAACTTAGGGGGATGGTGTGAAAAAGCAAAACTTTTAATATCTGGAGGTTTTGGAAAGGCTGCAATCATGAACGTCAATTCACCAAAATGCTAGGGGAAGTGACATCACACGCCCTTTGACCTTCAATTTCACACGCGTTCTTACACACACACACACTTGCACGTATACACGTACCCTCTCACATAAACACACACTCACCTGCAAGCACGCACACAACATACATTTCAAAACAATTTTTTATTACCTCAGCAGCTAGGGAAGCCTATATTCTAACTAATTGTACTCCATTGTTCATTACACTAACAGCGAATAATGAAAGAGTGCACTAAAAACCTTAAGAGAAAACAGAGTGGAGCCCCCACCATGTCCGTAAGGACGGGCTACCACTGTGTTCCTGGCACTCATTTTGCCACCTCTGAGGCCAGAGGTCTCAGAGGGCAAGCCAGAGGTCAAAACTGGGACCCATGGTAACCCCAAATTACCTCCATGATTGCAATTATAACACTTGATATCTTTGAGCATACCTAGATATGCAAGTACATTGATACTGAGGGTGCAGAGGGAACATTGAGCTTATTTGATCTTCCATTTCCTTATGTTCTATGATTTTCTAAGGACAATTTCGTTTCTGGCTCTATCTTCCCTCTTACCTTATCTTTAAACCAGACTGTCTGTCCCTGAGATTCTCTCTCTGATTACACTCAAGGTGATTATTCCTGCTCAAGTAATAAAGAAGAATTTTGGGGGAAAAATCCTACCCTAAAAGCACATTTAGCAACCATTGTTCATGCTGCTGTTTATGTTCTGTTGCAGTTAGTGCTATTATACAGCTGGCAAGCTGCAACCTTGCTTCATTTTGGATGCAAGGGTGTATTTGTGTGTTTTGTGCTTAGAAACTAGCTCTAAATGCCAGGAGGGGAAACTGTTACACCAATTGCACATTTATTGAGCGCGAGCGGCTAGTGCAAAATGCATCCTCACATCCATTTTGGATACAAGAGTCGTATTTTAAGAAAATAGCTCTGAAGGCAAAATTAGCGTTCTCACATAATTCTGAGTAATCTCGCCAAATTGTTCGATAATGCCGCATGATTATACTACAAGGAATTACACAAGTTACGCCCACCCCTAATAATAGCAGAGCTTTCAACCTCACGCACAACATCATATACTACCCATACAGCTCACAAGAAAAACTCACACCGTTCCATCCACTGCACTCCTATTGGCTAGCATGCTATCCTGTCAGCAAATGGCATACCACCTTTGTACAGAATGTCTGACTCAGTGAAAGCTGTTGGTGCAGCCAATTAAGGTGTGCACATTGTGTTTACTTTGTTACATCATTTGCAGACATCTGGCCCACGGGCGTAACATGCTCACTGTGTGGTTATACTTTGCATTTTTGGTTGGGGAGGGGGTAAAATGGAAAATCTGCCTCTGTTCTTGCAGCAAGAGCACTATGTATGTTAGTGGGTTGAAGCATCTGACCCAGAATTTAGAGTGCAGCCAACTTGCTGAACCACAGTAAGAATGACTCAGGGTCAGACTAGGAAACAAAAGTACAGTCAAACTTGCATATGCTCTAATGAGACTACTGGGTTTTGAGTGGCAGAATCAGCTGCGGTGTGGGAGGATGAGTCCGGCCCACTGCAGGTGATACCTGCCACTCCAACTCGGACTTTGCACCGGCTAGCTAGCAGTGCCTCATTATTACCCAAAGGCAGGGATGATTGGGCAGCCGAGCGCATGACATAAATGGTTTCTCAGAGAAGCCGTGGTCACTAAGGTCACATCCATTTCTCTCAGTTACATCAGTCTCATATACATAATGAAAAACAGAGGCAGTATATGTTTCAATAGGAATTTGATGAAGCGACTGCATCTTATTTAGCAAAGCATGAGCTGCAATAACCAGGACGACACAACATAACGGTATTAGAATTGTGACGAAGAGAGTAAAGCATAAAAATAATGCTACCATATTGTCACTAGAATAAATAGACTAATTACTACCTAGACAATACTAGAGCACAGCGTGTTAAGCTCTCGATCTGCCCTTCAGGTTCCACTGGAAAGACATCATCTCCCATACCTGAGCAAAGGCCTGAATTCTGCATTAGAATCTGTAGCGAAGCATTCGGCAATCAGCATACAGTCATGGTTCTCTGGATGGAATGTCCCTCTAACGTGTAAAGGACAGGGAAGTGTTTTTATAATAAAACGGCTGATGTTCTGAGAAAATGTCCCTACGTAAGGATGTGTGTTTTCTATGAATGTCAGAGACTAAACTTATACAACATTCACTGGCAACCTATCTTTCTATAGCCTTGGAAGAAGCACAAAGTGAGCAAGAATGTCTTGTTTGAAAACAGAGTGCTGGCCTAGGCAAAATCAGTCAGATAGAAGTAAATAAAACAAGACCGTGAAAGTCACTACTGTAAAAATAATAAAGCAGAGCTGAATAAAACATATCTAGGTGAAAGTGCACAGCGGCAGACCTAGTATGCTAAAAAACCCTGCATTAAGCTTATAACTAAGATGGCTACACAGCAAAAGCAGGTGGTGCAAAATCTGCTACTCATGTTGCACCTGTTCAAGTCAAGAACCATTTCACAGAGTGGCTGAAGGCGGGGCTCCTAAATTCTTGCAAAGGCAGCTGGGTCTCTCAGCCTGCTAGTACAATGCCTCCTACAAGGCGTGTTATCACAGGAGAGGTGAGGCTGCATGGATCTCTCTTTATTCTAGGACCAAATCCAGATGTGACATCATTGTTCTCTTTCTCCATATGCTCAGGTTGATCAAGCCCCATGGATACCCTCGTCGGGAACGAAACTGTCTTACATTTTACAAAGTAGTCTAATCAAAAACTGTGACACTGAATTTTAAATGTAAAATCAAATGTACACCCTAATAGTTGACAAAAGGTATCTTGTCACGTGAGATGCTTTCAGCCTAAACTAGGTACTTAGCTATCAGTGGTTGCATTCTGGTTTTGTTTTCAAATACACTTTGGCCTAACGACATTTCAGTATCTAAAATGTTGTTGGCTAAAAGCTGGGACTAGTTGAACATATCACTTCCAGCTTGGACCCAGCAGGGAGCTATGAAATGTTCTATTTACTTTGTAGGAGTTCAGGCTCATTCTAAGATTGAACAAGTACCAAAGTCAAAGGTAGAGCTAACCCATGCTCTGTATTGGCCTTAAGAGCCAAAGTGCAAGCTCAGCCATCAAAAGAATGATCATGTAAACCACACAGATGATATGTAATAATATAAGATTGCTTAAAATAAAAAAAGTCAATGCTGCCAATCCCTAATGCACTCCACAACTTGTAAACAAAAATCATAGACAATTTACACATATAACTAAAATAATGAAAATTCAAATATTCTTCATAGATTTTAAATATATAACATTAAATTATTATAGATAAAAAATCTGTACATAACACCACAAAAATACCACAACACAAATATAAAAACATGTTAATTAATCATTATAATATTAAAACACGTATTTCACATTGCTACATTAATTTATAAACAAAATAAACACAATATAAACACATTAAAAACAATATTACCATAATAGTTTAATAAACAATATTATCGTGACACACAAATAATACATATACCCTCTCTATTTAAAATCTCAATACTTTTATACTCCAGATATTTTGACCTCAATATTATGGTCAAATGATATCCTGGAGTGCATATTCAGGAGCCATGCTAATTGATCAATGAACTGAGTCGCCATTTCCTTTGAGCTGTGCTCAGTGCATCATCCAGGTTCGTCCATTCCTCTATGGCTCACCTTATCTTCTTAGAGTACATTCTCTGTATGTTGAAAGAGGGTTCAGCAGGACCTTATGGTAAAGACATTTGTCCTCCTGGTTCTCTGCTCAGCTACGGCTTCCAGCCTTGCCCAGTTGGAAGTTTCCAAACATCATAAAAGTCTAAAGGTAAAACCCTAGGCTGATATAAGATTGCAAATCCATCCCACGTACGAAGCAACCTCAGTGGGTACGAAATCCAGCTTTGCTCAACTCAGAACCTTTAGTGCCGAAAACAACAGCATCATCAGAAGCTCGATGACAATATCCAACTTCAAGGGACCTTCATCAATCTCAGCCTTGGTCTGCTGACTTCTCTTTCATGGAGTAAGTCTGAAGGTAAAAACTTTGACTGGGATGACCTGCTTGATGTGTCCAGCCTTCACTCCATTCCAGTCAGCCTGGAATTGTGCTGAAATTGTGCTTAGGTCCTGGGCAACCATGAGCTGTCTTTTTTCAATGGTGCTTTACTTTTTCTGGGTGCTTTGTGACTTTCAAATGTGAACAGTCACAGTGCAAGTTCCCCTTATTCAATTTAATGATGTCTGTGTTTCTTTGATCATTAAATAGTTCTCTGTTTTCCTTCATTCATTTGGTGTTGTGTTCTATGCTTTGAAGTTGTTGGCAATGCTCGAAAAATACACATACATGCCTCTGTGGATTGCCTGGTGCTGTGCCATGGCTATGAGCCATTGTGCGGAGATTCTCTAAGAACTGTGTTTTGGCCTACCCAGAATGTGTTTATAATGTGGTAAGAGTTACCCCTCCCAAATTAACACATCCAATTTCTGACTTTTGCTGTGACAGAGACTGCGTGAGGACTGACACTCCTGTCACATAGGGACATAGAATGGAACCTTGAGACAACATGAGGCAGTCTGCTGATCTTGCCCGCCACTAACACTCCGTTGCTATCTCAGAAGGGGTTTATGGTAGATGTTTCATGTTGTTATAGTTATATTTACTAAGCAAAACAGAAATAGACATGTAAATTGAAAAGAGAATTACTAACTCTCCTACAGTTCAGTTCACACAATAAGTATGTTGAGATATCTCTCAAACAATTAAAAAACAGCAGATAGAGAAACCAAGTGAAAAGTAGAAAAAACATACAGACACCATAATCACCAGCATGTTAATCCTCCCTCATGCCACATATATTGTTGCCATTCAATGACTTACATAGCATGTGATGTAACTTGTACTTGCAGCATCTAGCTCTGCTGTAAAGTTATATTCTGTTGGGGAAACAGCCATTACAACGCAGTAATACCATGCATGACCGTTACCACGACACAATTACAATGCATATACCTTTACCACTAATGCCTTTATCATGAATATGCCTTTATCACGCATGCCTTTACAAGGAACGTAGGTAAATCATTTTGGGTTCCAGAGTAGCGTGCTACTCGCCGAAAAACACTTTGGCGCCTCATCAGGAGTAGTAAGGGCTATATAAATACAATTACAATTGCAATGACCATATGCTTGGTAAAGGTTTTAGAGGTAAGTATTAATTTTAAAAAAAATTGTAAAGGCATGAATGGTAAAGGTTTTACAGGTAAGTTCAGGTAAGTATTAAAAGTTAAATATACACACATATATAATATATGCATATATATATATATTTATATATATATATATATATATATATATATATATATATATATATATATATATATATACAAGTTTAGGTATAGGTTTTTGGGTGGTAAGGGCATTTTTAGGTTTCGGGGTGGGTATGGGTCCTTGGGTGGTAAGGGCATTTTTAAGGTTTAGGGTGGGTATGGGTTTTGGATGGTAAGGGCATTTTTTAGGTTTTAGGGTGGGTATGGGTTTTTGGGTGGTAAGAGTGTTTTTAGGTTTTAGAGTGAGTATTGGTTTTTGGGTGGTAAGGGCATTTTTAGACTTTAGGCTGAGTATGGGTTTTTGGGTGGTAAGTGGTTTTTATAGGGCTTAGGGTGGGTATGGGTTTTTAGGTGTCAAGGGCATTTTTAGGTGTTAGGGTGGGTAGGAGGTTTTGGGTGGTATGCGCATTTTTAGGGTGGGTATGGGTTTTTGGGTGGTATGGGTATTTTAGGGTTGAGGATGAGTAAGGATTTTAGGTGGCAAGGTGATAAATATATACATATTTCCATAGAAAAAATATTTGTTGACTTGCCTATATCTTTGCTACCGTTTGACGCATCTTCACGAAAACTTCCAAAAAAGTGTTAGGGTGATTCTTGTTGTGCATGGAAAGTTTCGGGGTGATCCATCAAGCAAGGGCTGAGAAAAAAAAGGGGCGGTCAAAAAAGTTGCATTTCCAATCTTAATTCCCATAAGACCTTTAGACACATCTACAGCCTGAACCACTGGATGGAATTACACCAAATTTGGCAGAACGAAGATTGATCTTTTGCTTATTTGGTGTAAATTCCTTCAGTAGATTTTGAGAAATTTAGGGAACTCCAAAGTTGTATATCTCTGGCCGCAGTATCTTTGCGAATAATTCACAAAATTAATGATTTTTTTCACGAATGCGCATGCGAAAGGTAGCGCTGTACTTCGCTAACAGAAACCTGACTAGAAAGTTGCAGCCATCATCTTATTTTACAGGACATGGTCCCTAGAGTGAAAATCCTAATAAAAAGTGGCATAAGTGGTCAGGGCGCAGGTACCCTGACCCCAGGGGTGTGATATAGGTGTGTTTTAGGGACAAATTATGGGTTTCAAATAATTTTGTGGATTATTCCTGAAATTCTCTGTGTACTGCTAATTACTCCAAATATTATATCATTGATGAGATCTTGTATGATATCTTAGATATTAACACTGTAACATTTGCAATACAATTAGCTATAAGAAAACTGTGCATGGCAAGGACACGAGTTATAGTTACCTTAGGGTGCGAGTTATAGTTACTTGAAGGAACTCTAACTATAACTGCTGAATTTCTATAGTTTTGTATGAATAAATTCAGAACCTAACAATAACGTACCTGTAACCTTTGTTTTTTTCAGTGAATGTATATATATATATATATATATATATATATATATATATATATATTCCAAAACAGACAGTTAATAATAATTGCAACACTGCACTCTAGGAGAAACAATTTTCTCTTCTCTTTATTTGCAGTAAAAAAAAGTCACCATCCATCACCACCGACTACACTTCAAGAATGTGCACTCACCTTCATATAAGTTTATTCACGCCCAACTACAACTATACAACTTGACCAACGTGTTTCAGCTACTAGCCTTCCTCAGTGTCATGACATTATGGTCTTGTTCACAGCAGCTGAGTCTATTAGTCTTGGTGATCTCTACAATCAATAATAAACTAAGGACAGCCTTACAATGATAAGGTGAGTGTGTGCCATGGTGAAAACTGTCTTCCACATTGATGCGACCCTATAATTGTTTGGGTTCATAATACATAATTTTGGCACAAGAGCAATTAGAGGAGCCTAAATCACATTGGGATTTTAAATATTTGATGCTAAAGAACAGAAATGAAGCTGGTTGAAGGTCACTACTTGGACTGTTTAACTGTGAAATTGGAAAGAATTAAAATAGGAAGGAGTATTACTGCAAACTTTAACATGGACATTGTGCCAAAAGGACTAAGGCCCTCATTCCGACATTGGCGGGCGGCAGGCACCGCCCGCCAAGCGGAAACTGCCATTTGGCCTCTCCGCGGTCAAAAGACCGCGGAGGCCATTCTGGCTTTCCCGCTGGGACGGCGGGCGCCCGCCAAAGGAGCGCCCGCCGGCCCAGCGGGAAAGGCCCTGCAACAATGAAGCCGGCTCCGAATGGAGCTGGCGGAGTTGCAGGGGTGCGACAGGTGCAGTTGCACCCGTTGCGATTTTCAATGTCTGCAATGCAGACAGTGAAAATCTTTATGGGGCCCTGTTCGGGGGCCCCTGCACTGGGAAATCCGGCGGGAAATCGACGGATTCCCTTTTCTGACCGCGGCCCAGAATGGGCATTGAAGCACCGCCAGCCTGTTGGCGCTGCTTCTGTGGGCCCCGGCCCTGGCGGTCTTGGACCGCCAGGGTCGGAATGACCCCCTAAGTGTAGACACTTTGCTATACCATCATGTTGATGACATCTTGAAAGGATGAACCCATGTTTCATTATTATTCACAAATAATTGTGTGAGTCCAGCAGTGATGGTAAAGGCGAATAAGAACTGAACTACAAGTACCAGAATGCCCATTAGTGTTAAAAAGGCATGTGCACACACTTTGGAACTTGGTAATAGACTCAGCTGCCGTGATCAAGACCGTGATGGTTGCAACGCTTGGTGGCGTTTCTGTGCAATTGCTGGTGCCAAATAAATCTTTGTGAACCTAATGCCCCTGGGAGTGCAGTGTGTTTTGGTTTTTGCTTACAAACTATTTTGGGGATACTGGTCATGTCCCAACACAGACACCAGCAGTTAGGGCACCGCGCTTCACGACTGGATTGTTTTTCAAATATATATATTTTATATACATATATATGCACATACACACACACATATATATATGTATGCATCTGTGTATATAAATACATATTTATATATGAAATATATATAAATATACACATATATATATTTTTATATGAAATATAGATATTATCCTTACCAATTACATTTTATAATGCATTGCTGTAGGAAGTTGGCTCTGTATGCACTATTTCAAAGTAATGAATAGTATGCACAGAGTCCAAGGGTTCCCCTTAGAGGTAAGATAGTGGCAAAAAGAGATAATTCAAATGCTCTATTTTGTGGTAGTGTGGTCGAGCAGTAGGCTTATCAGAGGGTAGTGTTGAGCATTTGTTGTACACACACAGGCAATAAATGAGGAACACACACTCAGAGACAATTCCAGGCCAATAGGTTTATGGGTAGAAAAATATATTTTCTTAGTTTATTTTCAGAACCACAGGTTCAAGATTTACAAGTAATACTTCAAATGAAAGGTATTTCAGGTAGGTACTTTAGGAACTTTGAATTAGCAAAATAGCATATACAGTTTTCACATAAATGGCATACAGCTATTTTAAAACTAGACAGTGCAATTTTCAACAGTTCATGGGGGAAGTAAGTGTTTGTTAGTTTTTGCAGGTAAGTAAACCACCTACGGGGTTCAAGTTTGGGTCCAAGGTAGCCCACTGTTAGGGGTTCAGAGCAACCCCAAAGTTACCACACCAGCAGCTCGGGCTGGTCAGGTGCAGAGGTCATAGTGGTGCCCAAAACACATAGGCTTCAACGGAGAAGGGGGTGCCCGGTTCCAGTCTGCCAGCAGGTAAGTACCCGTGTCTTCGGAGGGCAGACCAGGGGAGTTTTGTAGGGCACTGGGGGGACACAAGTCCACACAGAAAGTACACCCTCAGCGGCACGGGGCGGCCAGGTGCAGTGTGCAAACAAGCGTCGTGTTTTCAATAGAAAGCAATGGGAGACCAAGAGGTCTCTTCAGCGATACAGGCAGGCAAGGGGGAGGCTCCTCGGGGTAGCCACCACCTGGGCAAGGGAGATGGCCACCTGGGGGTCGCTCGTGCACTGGAGATCGGATCCTTCAGGTCCTGGGGGGCTGCGGATGCAGTGCCTTTACCAGGTGTTGGGTCTTTGAAGCAGGCAGTCGCGGTCAGGGGGAGCCTCGGGATTCACTCTGCAGGCGTCGCTGTGGGGGCTCAGGGGGGTCAACTCTGGCTACTCACGGTCTCGCAGTCGCTGGGGAGTCCTCCCTGAAGTGATTGTTCTCCACAAGTGGAGCCGGGGGCGTCGGGTGCAGAGTGCCAAATCTCACGCTTCCGGCGGGAAACGCGTGTTGTTCCAAAGTTGCTTCTTTGTTGCAAAGTTGCAGTCTTTGGTGAACAGAGCCGCTGTCCTCGGGCGTTCTTGGTCCTTCTAGATGCATGGCAGTCCTCTGAGGCTTCAGAGGTAGGTGGTCCCTGTGGAACGCATCGCTGGTGCAGTGTCTTTAGAAGTGGGGAGACAGGCCGGTAGAGCTGGGGCCAAAGCAGTTGGTGTCTCCGTCTTCTCTGCAGGGTTTTTCAGCTCAGCAGTCCTCTTCTTCTTAGGTTGTAGAAATCTGAGTTCCTAGGTTCTGGGGAGCCCCTAAATACTGAATTTAGGGGTGTGTTTAGGTCTGGGGGGTTAGTAGCCAATGGCTACTAGCCCTGAGGGTGGCTACACCCTCTTTGTGCCTCCTCCCTGAGGGGAGGGTGGCACATCCCTATCCCTATTGGGGTAATCCTCAATCTGCAAGATGGAGGATTTCTGAAAGTTGGAGCCACCTCAGCCCAGGACACCTTAGGGGCTGTCCTGACTGGCCAGTGACTCCTCCTTGTTTTTCTCATTATCTCCTCCGGCCTTGCCGCCAAAAGTGGGGCCGTGGCCGGAGGGGGCGGGCAACTCCACTAGCTGGAGTGCCCTGTGGTGCTGTAACAAAGGGGGTGAGCCTTTGAGGCTCATCGCCAGGTGTTACAGTTCCTGCAGGGGGAGGTGATAAGCATCTCCGCCCAGTACAGGCTTTGTTACTAGCCACCGAGTGACAAAGGCACTCTCCCCATGTGACCAGCAACATGTCTGGTGTGTGGCAGGCTGCTAAAACCAGTCAGCCTACACGGGTAGTCGGTTAAGGTTTCAGGGGGCACCTCTAAGGTGCCCTCTGGGGTGTATGTTACAATAAAATGTACACTGGCATCAGTGTGCATTTATTGTGCTGAGAAGTTTGATACCAAACTTCACAGTTTTCAGTGTAGCCATTATGGTGCTGTGGAGTTCGTGCATGACAGACTCCCAGACCATATACTCTTTTGGCTACCCTGCGCTTACAATGTCTAAGGTTTTGCTTAGACACTGTAGGGGCACAGTGCTCATGCACTTATGCCCTCACCTATGGTATAGTGCACCCTGCCTTAGGGCTGTAAAGCATGCTAGAGGGATGACTTATCTATACTTCATAGGCAGTGTGAGGTTGGCATGGCACCCTGAGGGGAGTGCCATGTCGACTTAGTCGTTTTATCCCCACTAGCACACACAAGCTGGCAAGCAGTGTGTCTCTGCTGAGTGAGGGGTTCCCAGGGTGGCATAAGACATGCTGCAGCCCTTAGAGACCTTACCTGGCATCAGGGCCCTTGGTACCAGGGGTACCAGTTACAAGGGACTTACCTGGATGCCAGGGTGTGCCAATTGTGGAAACAAAAGTACAGGTTAGGGAAAGAGCACTGGTGCTGGGGCCTGGTTAGCAGGCCTCAGCACACTTTTAAATCAAAACTTAGCATCAGCAAAGGCAAAAAGTCAAGGGGTAACCATGCCAAGGAGGCATTTCCTTAGAATTGCCTTTACCAGCCATGCCTTTACAACATTCTCATTGTTAATGCATGTGTGGTAATGACGCATGCGTTGTAATGATGACGTTGTAAAGGCATGCATGGTAATGCAATGCGAGTTTCCATCATACAACCATTCAACTTACATTGCAAGAAGAATTTAATTTATCTCGCAGGCCTGTTTCAGAACCTGTAGGATCAGATGTTTTGATGATCAGGAATGTGTTGTTGCTCTAGATAGTGATTCGGCTAGAAGGTGTTGAATGTGAAGAACAGAATAAGCCTCTGGGTATAATGAAGTCATGACGTTTGACATCAAATCTGTAGTTAAAGCCTGGGCAAAAAATCAACACCTTGAATTAAAGGTCCAACTTTTTTTAAAAGAGATTAATGATTTGTAAAATGCTGAAAGTTGTTTTTGCATGGCTGCAACTTTGTGTTGCAAGAAGGACTGAAAGGCCAACTTGTCAGAGCTTCTCATTGTGGGCATTTAGCCACAATGTTCACTTAGAGGACATTGAGGAAAACATACTGAACATCAGGATTTGTAGACATAATGTACCCCAAGAAGATATTGAGTAGAAAGTGATGGCTAGGGCTAGACCTATGTGTGGAGAACTTTTTGGTTGCTCCTACTACTGATAGTCATTGGATTTATGAAGAAAGTAGTTTTATGCTGTAGAGCTAATCTTAGTTACGGACAACGGTGGACAGTTTGGCGATGTTTAGCCTTGGCTGTAAATTTTACTTTGATAATGCACACTAAGACCATGGCACATGAGAGCAGTACTAACTTAGATGTCTCAGAAACATGGAACCTGTTATAGCTCAGTCAGGTCTAAAATGAGGTATGTCTCGCTAAAAGAATAATTACATGCAGCAGCGTGCCTCACCTATTGTTCCCCATATCATGAAAACATCAACGGGTTCTGTAAACCCAAATATAGCTAAATGTAATTCAAAAATGGCATGAATGTCTACAATGCATTGTAAATTAACACTCTTATATTGCTGTCCATAAAAATACGATCAATAGTGAACAATAATCTTATCAGAGTAAAGAACCTCTCTTACTTAGATGCCATCCCTCAGCATCTGAGTTTCTAGTCTGGCATGTCCATCTTCTAGATTTCCGCCAGTCCCCTATTACTTTCTATGAAACCCACATCAATGTACACAGTTATGAGTCAAGATCAGTCACTGTTTTTCTACTTAAATTCAACCTTCCGCTGCTGCCCTTTGACATGCACTCTAGGGCCCATATTTATACTTTTTTTAGCGCCGCATTTGTGTCATTGTTGATGCAAAAGCGGCACAAACTTATAAAATATAATTGTATTTTGTAAGTTTGTGCAGCTTTCACGTCAAAAAATGACGCAAATGCGGCGCTATAAAAGTGTAAATATGGGCCTAAGTGTTCATACATTCGCCCAAAACTATCCTGTTTCATCTTTTACTCACTAGTTTGAGTGCATGTACACTTTGCTTAGTAAGCCTTGCTTTTAACTTACCCACTGTTAACTCAGCTCATCTCACCGTAGTGGTGGTGGAGATGGAGCATAGGCAGGTTTTCTTCAGGACCCTCTTTTTTTTGTAAGTTGAGGAGGCCTTGTCTTATTTGACGGTTTTCTTAAACTCGGTCCACAACCCATGGGGTATAAAAGCAATGTAAAAACTCTGTTGTCAAAAGAGGTTTGAAGCATAATAAGAGTGTTACCATTCAGAGAAGTCATGGTAACATATTTAGACATAAAGTGGCCTGTTTACAAAGGCATTTAGTACTCTTTTACATATTCTCACGTTTTCAGAATATCTAATAAGAGGATAAAATGAAAATATTTGGTGAAATTCATACACAATGAATAAAAACAAAATGACAGTTCTCTTTTTCCACAATAGGGAATTGGACGTGGCCGGGCTGATTCGCAAAGGTAAGTAAGATTATGTAAAAATGTACTCTTGCAATCCTACTCTTCAGAACCATTGGTTTTGTGAATTGACCCCACAGTTTGTGGATTTGATGTATATAGAAAGAAAAGATGGGCAAGGCGAAATAGCGGGACATAGAAGGTAGGGTAAGGAGCACACATTAGATTTTCAATTGGATGACATTCTGTTACTTTTCACAAAAACAGTACTCGGAGACTTGGGTAAAATTATAATGGGATCAGAAGAGTGAAAGTATGAGTGAAAGACGGGTGATGATTGTTGAGTACAATGTAATAGACCTTAGATCTCTGGAGCCGATTACAACCCCCCCCATCCCCCCCCCCCCCGATAAATGTATATGGGACCAGGTGCTTTCCGTGGGTATGGTGTAGTGTCCATCGATTTCTCAATGAATTTTTACATGTGCAGAGAAAAAAACGCAAACACACTCTGCCACTCTCTGCTTTGAAAGTCTTCAAAAATGTTGGTTATTTTAGAAAATATTGTGTTTCCTCTCACTTAGTGGCTCTAACAATTTGGATTTGGCTCCCTTTGAACTGCCCCTTTAGCCCCTCTATTGTGCTCTGCTTGTCCTATAATGTATTTTGACATCATATGCCAGCGTGAAAATCTGCAGTGCAACCCACCCCACCGACCAAGCTACTGCTATGGTTACAAATCTAACAGAAATGTTAAAACAGGGAATTCTTATACTTTCCAAAGACCATAGAATTTGAATAACGTGGAGAGATGGTATTTCATTGAAAACATGCTACAGAACATTTAGACCTTTAAAACCTTCCCCACGTTTTACAGGACAACTCTGCTGTCCTATACGTCTTGTAATCCTGATTCCTGAAAATGTTCACATTGAGAACTAGCAAATTGAAGCGTATACTCACATGACTGACCACTGAGTTAGGTGGTAAGATTGCTTGGTGTGCTTAACATTGGTTGCATAGATCTTTGTAACCCAAAGGTCATGGGCTAGGATCTTTCGTTAGCAATGCAATGAGTGGCCTTCACTGAGGACCATGCTGGAACCTGTTATTTATTTACTGTGTGACATTGACACATACCAAGGGTCTGAACCATGCAGAGTTCCTGTGAGTAGGTGCGGCTTACGCCTGACTTACTTTTGGAATTACCATTAATCACACCTGCTTGTACAAAAGAGGTTTGTGAATCATGCCTATATTAAATATTGTTATTATTGATCAAGGAATGTAATGTCATGGTTTAGAACACATCCACTGATGATAGAGGTTACCATCTAATAGAAACCGATTGTCAGAGATGTTTACATTGTGTATTTGATTTCTTGGAATAATTCGAAGAAAAAGCTTTTTGTGTGATGATTGTAAATATTTTGTTGACCTTCTTTGTAGGTGTCTTCCAAAACCCATAAAAAGTTTGAATTGAAATTGTCCATTGAAATCCCTTTCGCAATTAGCTGAAATGTATTTATTTTCAATTTAGTTTCCCGTGTAATATATTTCATGCAGAATGCAAAATGCCTTATTCTTCATACACTAGCTGCGGTAAGCAACACTATTTCATTCTTTCCTCTTAGAAAGCCGCAGTGCTACTTAAAGTGATTACTTTTTTCTGCTGGTAAAGATATTTTATTCTGGAGGGCAGCCAAGGTCATCAAACCGCCCACCGCTCAGCTTTGATCAATAAAAGTAAAAGATCACTTGTTGCAGGGACTGTCAAACTGTCTCCCTTTGCTGCACTGCTTGGCGAGGACGCTCAGAGGTCGATAAAAAGGACTCGGCAGAAATGCTAGCACACTTGGTTGAAATGCAAATCGTGCCAACTTTTTATCGAATTAAAGAGTAGGCAAAAGGCCTCACACATTTATGAAGGTTGATGGTTGCTACAACGTCCTGGTGTGGGAGAGCAGTGGAATAGCTCAATGCTTTCACAGGGAGCTTGAAGTGTGGGTTCAATATTTCATTTGTACACGTCTTTAACATTAATTCTTTTTGCTTTCAATCCCCATTTCCACTTACCCTATCAGAGAATTCTTGTATTTTACATTTCTATGTGTATTCTTTAAATGGACAATATTTGGAAGGCCTGGAATCAGAACTGACAGTTTCATTCTTAGGCCATGTTATTCTGATAGGGGTATATTTGGTGTCATATTCATTTAAATGCAATACCTGAGACGTCCCATTGCTCTCTGTTGTTGCTCACACCTGCTATCTAGATCTAGTGAGATCAAGCACATTTACTGCTTCCTACTATAAAGACTTTTAATGGCTCATTT
The DNA here is from genome assembly GCF_031143425.1 of Pleurodeles waltl. Taxonomy (NCBI): domain Eukaryota; kingdom Metazoa; phylum Chordata; class Amphibia; order Caudata; family Salamandridae; genus Pleurodeles; species Pleurodeles waltl. Next base: position 1,718,414,427 of record NC_090440.1, read on the forward strand.
GGAAAAATCTGGATAGGTACTCTTCGACTACTTTCGTTTTCTCTGCCCTGTTGAGTGTGTGCAGAACTGGGAGATCTTCAAAGCAAACATTTAGAAGGTTCAGTGAGACATAATCAGATGCTTCAAGTGTTACCAATTTTAGAGAGACTGAATTCAGGCTTTACCACATCTGATTCTAAGTGTGGCTCTGGTGAAATTTTTGGTATGCTGGTGTAATCTCACAATAGTTTCACAAATGTTGTTTTAGGTTTTGCAAAATTATTGAAATTACATCATTACACGGGGACAAACTGGCCTATAGAACAGTCAGGCAGTGCCCGAAAGGCTGGTCTGATATATCAGTGTGTGGGCTATCTTTAGGTCGAGCCCAGGCAGGGCACATGCTCTGTCTGCAAGACCTGCTGTATTCAGCAAAAGGACTTTGATCCCACCTGCTGCTTACCATAGGTTAACTGCAGTGTCGCTCTTCTTTGCATCCTCCTAACTGATTTGCACAGCCAATACCTCACTTCCGTTCTTGGCTGAGGAGCACAGGCGAAGTACCGTTTCCTTATGCTTTGATGGCTTTTCTGTTGTTTGGGGGAACTCTTGTTTTGATTGTTTCCTGCCTCAGCTCGTGTTCCGATGTACATGTTTCTACCTCTTTTTTCAAAATCATTTTCTCAGTAAGAGCTCGTGTTCACAACTTTGGTGTTTTCCAGCTGGCTAAGCTTCTCACGCGCAGTTTGTTTTCTGCGTTTGCCATTAAGTTGTTCATTGCTTTACCTAGTCAGAAACTGCGTGTAATTGTGTTTTTGTGTGTGTGTTTTTTTTATTTTTTTGTGGTTTTATATAGCACAAAATTGACCCAAAAGTTTTGGAGTGCTTGAAACGAGTCAAGAAAAACATAACAGCTTTTCCGCTTCTGCCCCGCCTCAGCAGCTAATGTTCCTGGGAATCGGCCGATGTTTGCTCGTCTCTTGGGACAGCCACGCTTAAAGCAGTCCAAATATACCCTGAGTGCTGTTTACAATGGGGCGTTCGTTTAGCAATTTAGAAGCCTTTGCAACCTGTCTCTGGCCTGTTTAGCTTCACTTCAAGTTAACGCAATAGAAGGACATCTCAAGTCCTAGCACCACATGAAAACACTACTGACATACACGGACTGACAACACACACCCTCCAGACAAACATTGAAAGGAACATAGGCCCTCATTACAACCCTGGCGGTCGGTGTTAAAGCAGCAGTAAAACCGCCAACAGGCCAGCGGAAAAAAAAATTGAATCACGACCATGGCGGAAACCGCCAACATAGACAGCCACTTTAACACTCCGACCGCCAGGGCGGTAGAAACAAACTCCGCAGCGTAACCGCCAAAGGTTACAAGGTTCCGCCCACTGTATTACAACACTGTATTACAACACACCTATCCGCCACCTTTTCTGGGGTGGTACCAACGCCATCAAAAGCACAGCAGAAACATTACTTGGAACAGAAACCACTCACTTTTCAACACTTTACGAACAATCAGGATGCCATGGAGCCCGAGTTACAGGTACTGCCCATGCTGGTCTACCTCCTGTTGTATCAGGAGCAGCAAAGATGTCGGCGACGACCATGGTGAGTACTCCACCTAGCACACAGGGGAGGAAAAAGATAGTGACACACACACGCAACACGCAACACCCCCATCCCCACCCCCACCCTCACCCACAACAGCATACACACAAATACATGCAACAACATTACATATACACCCCGTCATCCCCTGGAAGAATGCAAGGACAAAAGGAAATTATTGTAACAAGTGTAATCATTGAAATATCAGATAGGCCAAATTCAAATATCAGCATATACAATTATGTACAGCAACTACACAAGTCCGGATATGATTGAAATCATTGTCCGTGGATCAGTGTCCCAAAATGCATGGGTGAAGCCCACACAAGTTACCTGACTCAAAACGGAGAGAACACTGCTGGGGCATCAGATGCTAAATAAACAGGCACCTCAGGGGGAGGGGTGGCACCTCATCCAGATGAATGGACAACGCCACTGCTCCACGAGGGGGCTCCATGCCCACTGCATTATCCTGGGGAGTGCAAAGTCACAGTCTCTCAAGTCTCTCCAGTGGGTGGTTTGCCCACTGCATTATCCTGGGGAGTGCAAAGCCACAGTCTCTCAAGTCTCTACAGTGAGTGGGTTGCCCACTGCAATATCCTGGGGAGTGCAAAGCCACAGTCTCTCAAGTCTCTCCAGTGGGTGGGTTGCCCACTGCATTATCCTGGGGAGTGCAAAGCCACAGTCTCTAAAGTCTCTACAGTGGGTGGTTTTCCCACTGCATTATCCTGGGGAGTGCAAAGCCACAGTCTCTCAAGTGGATAACAGTCTCCACTGGTTCTGGAGGGGGCTTTGTGCCCAGAGCACTTCATCCTGCCAAGAACTGAGGTAGTAGATGCCTTTCTCCACTGGTTCTGGAGGGGGCTTTGTGCCCAGAGTGCTTCATCCTGCCAAGGACTGAGGTAGTGGATGCCTTTCTCCACTGTTTCTGGAGAGGGCATTGTGCCCAGAGTGCTTCATCTTGCCAAGGACTGAGGTAGTGGATGCCTTTCTCCACTGGTTCTGGAGGGGGCTTTCTGCCCAGAGTGCTTCATCCTGCCAAGTACTGAGGTAATGGATGCCTTTCTCCACTGGTTCTGGAGGGGGCTTTGTGCCCCGAGTGCTTCACATGAAGTGTGGCAGGTCCCATTCCCTCACCTGGGCATGTGTGCCCATGAGATTGCCTGGGAACAGGTAGCATGATACTCCATGGAAGCTGAGACAAACTCCACCCTGCTGCGACTTCGCCTGCCACCTGCAGGTAGAAACAGTGCTGGGAGTCATGCCTCATGTACGCTGGCCAGGGTTCAGGACGTCTCCTGCAGCCTCGGACGGCTGGCCACCGGGGATGATTGCCATGTCAGCTGTGGTGGCAATGTCTCAGCACGTTGCAGGGCTGGTGGCGGTGGTTGCGGCGGTGTCTGTGGCGGAGGTGCTGGCGGTGGTGCATGTGTCTGCACCTGTTGAGGGACACAGCAGGACGTCTCCTGCAGCCTCAGATGGCTGCCCACTGGGGATGATAATGGTGACTGTTGCTGAGGCAGATGTGCAGGTGGTAGTGCAGGTGGCGGTGCAGATGCGGTGCAGGTGGCGGTGCAGGTGACGGTGTCCACCGCCGTACAGGTTGATGCTCTGGTTGACAGAAGGGGTGACTCTGGTCCTTCAGCCGGAGCCTCCGTGCCAAGTCCTGACCTGCTCTTCGGCTTGTGTCCCTTCCCTACCTTTGATGTCGCTACTGGTGCCTTACTATTGTCCCCTTTTGGCTTAAAGGAGCCTTGGTTGCTGGTAGGTGCAGCTTCTCCCTCCGGCATGTGGGCAGCTTCTTTAACTTGGCAGGTGGAGGAATGGCCTCCTCCTTGGCCTTGCTAGGTGGCACACTGGCAGCCTTGATGGGTGCCACCCGCGATGTGACCGGACTTGCTGAGACCACAGTGCTGCATGATTTGGTGGCTGAGGTGCTGGGCTGGGACCTGGACAGCCTGGCCCTAGGGGAAGGATGGGGGGGAGGTGTAGGGAAGAGGTCAAAGTTTGCAAGGAAGAGTTCTTAGACGCACTTGGATGGGAAGTGGAGGAAGAGGTAGTGGTTGTAGGAGGTGTGCGTCTGCTGAATTTGGGTGAAGGTGCATGGGCTGGAGGCTGTTGTGAGGTTGATGGCTGTTGGGTGGGTGTGTGCCTGCGTTTGTGTACTTTGGGAGGAGGGCTCACAGACACACTGGGAGAGGACACAGGGGATGTGTGAATAGTAGTGGGGGTGGTGAGTGCACGTGAGCGGTGTGTGGTGATGGGCATGCTGGTGATGGAGGTAGTGGCTGAGGATGTAGTGCATGCAGGTGTGGGTGGAGACAAGATGAGACAGGGAGGGAGGAGGAGGACATGGAGGAGGGGGACTTAGTGGAGGCAGTGGATGCTGATGTGTCTGCATGGGTATGATGCTTGTGTGAGTGTGTGTGGGATGTGTGGTGCTTATGTTTGCCATGTCACCTCTTGTGTGTTGATGAGTGTGCATGCTGGTCTGATGGTGTGCTTGGGATAGGCCGAGGTACAGGGTATTGGGTCTGGGTAGAGGAAGTAGGAGGGGGGAGGCTGGACACAGGGACAATGGCTGCCATCAGTGCTGATGCCAGAATGAATTTCCTCCAGGTATGCATTTGTTTGCTGCAAATGCCTCTCAACACCCTAGATGGCATTCAAAATGGTTGATTGCCCAACAGTGAGGGATCTCAGGAGGTCAATAGCCTCCTCACTGAGGGCAGCAGGGCTGATTGGGGCAGGGGCTGAGGTGCCTGAGGAGAAGGAGATGCCCACCCTCCTGGGTGAGCGGGCACGGGGGAAACTCGATGAGGGGCTGCTGGGAGGGCGGTGCTGGTAGGGGGGGTGGCTGCGGTACCTGTTGATGCGGTGGGCACAGAGGTGACCGCCACCGCAAGGGAGCTCCCATCAGAGGAGGAGTCACTGTTGCTGGTGTCTCCTCCTGTCCCCGTCGTGGAGCTCCTCTTGCCCTCCGTCCCACTGGTGCCTTCGGACTCCGTTACTTCACCCTCCAGGGCCATGTGGGATGCAGCTCCCTCCTGCTCTGGTGCCACTGCTCCTCCACCAGATGATGCTAATGCACACAAGGACAGGGTGACAAAACAAAAAGGTGGGGGAGACAGAAGAGACACATGGTCAATGCCTGCAACACCACTACCGTTGGCGGACACAACACACAGGGAGCAGCCCTGTGCACTAAGTCATGCACTGCCAGGGCAGAGGAAAAGCACATGCCCATAGGGGACTCTGTCGAGAACCATTTTATGCACAGCTGGAAGCCATAGGAGCCTGACTAGGTGTAGAGGGCAAATACCACCTTTGGGGTTGGACTTGGAATGAGGCTGCAAATCAATGGCTCTAGCTTTGCGCGTCTGCCCTGGCCTAGGGTAACCCACAGCCCACCTCCCCCACCCAGACAACTCGTCAAGCGTGCAGAGTCAGCTGAATGAGAGTGTACTCACCCCCCTGTGGCTGCTGTGATGCCCTCAGGCGCCCATCCAACTCCAGATATGCCACTGCCAGGATCAGGTACATCAGGGTGGTCATGGTGCGACGGGCACCCCTTCCGCCTTGGGAGGCCATCCCCAGCTGAGCCTCCGCTGTCTTCTTGCTCCAACGGCGCAGGTCCTCCCATCTTTTCCGGCACTGGGTGCTCCGTCTATGGTAGACCCCCAGGGCCCACACTCCCTTGGCGATGGTACTTCAAATACCCTTTTCTGGTGGGCACTGACCTAGAGGATAAGTGGAGCAAAAGTGGATGTTACTCCCCCGTACATTTCTTCTCACACATTGGCAACAAACCTCCCACCATGGCCCAGAAATACATACACACACCATCCTCACATGCTGGCCTGTCACCTACCCCTGTCTCTTCCATCCACAACACTCCATACAATCATGTGCCATCCACCATGCACACAGTTCACTCACCTGTTTGTCTGGAGGACTCCCTCCACTAGTCTGTCCAACTCCTCCGAAGTGAAGGCAGGGGCCCTTTCCCTGACACTGTAGCCATTGTCGCTTTCAGACACAGGTCACAGCAGCAAGTGCAGTGTAGGTCCTCTCCTGTTGAAGGTCAGGTATCAAGTGAGTGAACAGATAGAAAATGGCGGTCACGTCCGCAGTTGTGCGTACCGTCACCGCTGGCGTACATCGTCATTGGCTCCTGGAAACCATTGGGCGCAATGATAACCAATGCTGAATAGCGCAGCGGTCTTCGACCGCCTACCACGGTGGTGTACAACGCCAGCGCAGTTATCTCATTTCCCATTGTCCCACCTTACAGGACAGGCATCCGCCATTTCAGGGGGCCACATGGCAGGCCAACTAACTGCATCACACCTATTTAGGCCAGGAATACGGACAGACAAAGTCACATTGAGAAAATTTAACGTTTGTGCTAAACAGCCTTGTGAAACCTATGTGGTTTAATATAAGAGCGGGGAGGGACCGGGAGATTGATTGGTCCAGTGTACACTCTCCCTACAATAATGCAATATAACAAAAGTACACTGTTCCATAAAGAAGAAAAAGGTTAGAAATGACCTGAAATATCAGGAGCAAGGACCCTCAAGCATCATAATAGATGTCTGGCATCATCATTGGGTAATACTCCTCGTCAGGTCGGCAGTGCAATACCTGACGGGCTCCCCACAAGGAGGAGCACTGAACCGTAGTGTTCTGATAGTTACAGATGACCACGAACTATCTAAGGGGATCAGTATTATCATTTGAGCATCAGAACCCAGTGGAGAGAACAAGAAGGTTAAGGGTAAAATTGGTAAAACAGCCCTACATATATCATCATTTTAATCAATAGTCAGGGATGTAACCAAGATTAAAAACAGGGGAAAGTAATATAATGAGTATCAATGCTCCATTACTTTCGATAAGCAATAAACTAAGAGGAAAAACTATTAGGAATCCTCCTAAAGCAAGGTCAACATGTTTCGCGTCCTGTGGTCCCTGCGGATCCAATGACGCTTCATCAGGACCAAAATATTAATGTGCTCTTCTCCAATCAAACAAAATCATACTCACAAAATCGTTTGCTTGCTTAGTGGAGTAATAGGTTAAGTCACGGTCAGGTCGCCCTAGGAAATATAATTAGAAACAAAGCACCAAATTGTGCCCAATAGTAGTCAAAAAATATAATAATTCATGCAAACATTGTGCAATCAATCAAGAAAAGAAAAACAGAGAAATATAAAAAGTTATGATGACAGTAAGATAGGCTTACCACCCCTAAGTCGGGAACGGGCTCCTTGGTAAGTACGTCCCCAAGACTCAGCTATCAGCTAGACATAGCAAGTAGGTGTCATTAGTACAAGTGTTCATCAATGATCTGGTGTAGAAGTTTACAAATGCATTGGAAAACAACATATCGTTCTAAAAATCTTATTCAAGTATAGTAAATATTATTCACCGTTCAGCTAGTTAAAGTAATAGTAGTACTGTGTCGAGTTTATAATGAGCTGAACGCTATTAATATTAACGATGTGTAGAAAAATGGTTTATGACCACCAACGGTCAATGAAATATTCAAGCGTAAGTAGAAATGATGTTAATCGGTACGTAATAGAATCACCAAATCAGATAAAGCGCCATTCCGCTTGTAGAGGCATCGTCAATGCCTTAAATTAGTTTAGGAAATAAGGGCTCGTACAAGAGAAAGCGCGTTCAAACAACATGACAGGAACGCGAGGGAGCCCGTAATAATGTCACCAAGTCGAATGAAGTGCCATTCCACTTGTAGTGGCACTGTAAATGCCTTAAATTAATTTAGAAAAATAGGGGCTCTTAAAGGGGAAGAGCGCGCTCAAACAGCATGACAGGAGCGCGAAGGAGCCCGAGCGTGACATGTAGGTTAAAAAACAGGACCTCCACAGAGGTCTTGCAATTTACTCACTGTGTGCGCCGAGAGTCCAGATTCTGGACCTACCCAACGGGACGTCGAACCGTAGACAAACGCGGTAAGACTTTCTCGGTGTATTTCAAAGTATCGACGACCCGGAAGTGAGGTCCGGTCTTGAATCTCATAGGACTTCCCACAGTGGTAGAAGTCTAGTTGACATAGAAGAGGGCCTCAGAAAATTTGGCGGCCATCTTAAATGAGGAAAATTTCAATCGTTTTTAGCCGAAGAAACACTCCCATCCTGTAGGTATATTTCAAATATAGATCGAAGAAAGCACTGACCATTACTGTTATCAGTCACCAAAGAGGCCTCTTTGAAAAAGTCTATTGTGAATCCAGCGATGTAAGTTAGTGGGTCTGTAATAAAATATCTGGAAAAACAAGACAAAAAGCATCTAAATGTCTTATGGATGCAGTATATGAAAAAACCGGTTACAGAGTGTGTGTCTATTATTCAATACATATAAAGATGTCGCAGGTACCTATGAGGGCCAAACAATATGTTAATGAGGTCGGAATAAATACATATGATTTATGCTAATGATGTCCATGGGATGTCATCATTAAGACCCCGTATGTTAGTTCCCAATTTGAAAACCCATCTTTGTTCTGTCCTAAAAAGATGTCCAGGATCGTTAGGTTTTATTTTAGGTGATTCCAAAACTAGCCACCAAAGGTCGTCAGGGGAATGTTTTACCGCTAGGTAATGTGTACTAAGTTTTGTAGTGATCTTATTGCACCTGATGTTACTGCGGTGTTCATTAATACGGTTTTTAACCGGTCTAGTCGTCATGCCAATGTAGCGTAGATCACAAGGGCAAGTGATCATGTAGACACAATTCTTAGTGTTACAATTGGTGTGTTTTCTGAGGTGCCAAGTACCTATCGGATCTAGGTTTATTGATGATACATTCTTAGTGAATACACAAACGTTACAGTTTCCACACGGGTGATGTCCTATAACTGGAGGAAGCCCCCACAATGTCTTCTGAGTGTGGGTGTCGGTTGATGGTCGTGGACGGGTGTGAATGACCATATCCTTAATATTGGTTGACCGTTTAAACGCGAATATGGGTCGTGAAATGTCATGTCCACCACTGGTCAAAATAGACCATTGTTTGTTAATCAGTTTCTTGATTGAATTGGATAAAGGAGTGAAAGTTGAAACACAAGTAATTCTCGACTGGGGTGTTTTATCAAAAGTAGCCAGTAGAGACTCCCTATTATTATTTCTTGCCCGTTTTCGTGCCTGACTCACAATTCTGGAGGGATAGTGGCGTTCCAGAAGTTTATCTTGTAGAGTGTCAGCTTGGTGGTCAAATTCCAAAGAGGAGCTACAGTTCCGTCTAAGTCGTAAGAATTGACCAATCGGTAGATTATCTCGTAATGTTTTTGGGTGGTGACTTTCATACAATAACAGAGAGTTCCGGTCAGTGGGTTTATGGTAGATGGAGGTAGACAGTTTACCATGATGGATAGTAATCATCAAATCAAGGAAGGGTAACTGAGTAGCAGAAACGGTGGACGTGAATCTGAGAAAAGGATCAAGAGTATTGATCCAGGTCGTGAAATGGTCCGCAAGAGACAGGGGACCATTCCATATGATCAGGATATCATCGATGTAACGGCGCCATAATGTTACATGGTTTGAGAATAAATTGAACGGTGATAAGATGAATTTTTTCTCAAAATCGTACATATATAGGCACGCCAAGCTTGGGGCAAAGGTACTGCCCATCGATGTACCCCGGACTTGATGATAGTATTGGTCATCGAATTGAAAATAATTTTCAGTCAGAGCCAATCTAGCTAGTTGCATTATAAAGCCAACTGGAGTAGAAAGTGTATCAGATACATCATACAGGGCTGACTCTATAACTTGTAGAGTCGCTTCCTGTGGAATGTTGGTATATAATGCTTCAACATCCATAGTGATTATACCTTGTACAGTATCAGAGTTGTTAACTGACTCAATCAAGTTAAGAACATCTTTGGTATCCTTCAAATAAGTGGAGGAATTCTTAACAAGAGTCTGTAGAAAATGATCACAGAACATTGATAATGGTTCTAAGACCGAACCTATCCCCGAGACAATAGGGCGTCCTGGTGGTGGTATAATACCTTTGTGAATCTTAGGCAGGCAATAAAAATACGGGACACGGGGATGAGAAGTGTCAAGAAAATCAGCCTCCTTAGGTGAGATCCACATATTATTCTTAGCTTCTTCGATCAGGATCCTAATCCGAGTCTGTAGTCTGGTGGTGGGATCATCCATAATCTTAACATAATAGGTGGCGTCACTTAACAAGCGTAAGCACTCTTGCTTATAATCAGACGTATTCATAATAACAATGGCGCCTCCTTTGTCAGCCTGTTTAATAGTGATCTGTGGATCAGAAGCTAGATCAAGTAAGGCCGTCTTCTCTTTGTTGGGAATGTTAATGAATGGGTGTTTGGGGCATAATTTGTTTAAATCAGTAAGTACTGCTTTTTCAAAGGTTATAACTTCACTAGGCATAACCATTTGTGGAGGTACAAAGGTGGAAGGTTTTTTTAGACCTGAGTCACCCTGTATTGGTTCTGCTCTCTTGTCCTTAAAGAAGAAATTCAACCGGATTTTCCAGAAAAATCCAGCCATTTCAATATGTAGTCGAAAGAAGTCTTCCTCAGGTGTGGGGACAAAACCCAAACCCTTGTTGAGTACGTCTGTTTCTGTAGATGTAAGTGGTCTAGATGATAAATTGACCACTAGGTTCTCACTGAGGGGCATCTTTTTAGGACAGAACAAAGATGGGTTTTCAAATTGGGAACTAACATACGGGGTCTTAATGATGACATCCCATGGACATCATTAGCATAAATCATATGTATTTATTCCGACCTCATTAACATATTGTTTGGCCCTCATAGGTACCTGCGACATCTTTATATGTATTGAATAATAGACACACACTCTGTAACCGGTTTTTTCATATACTGCATCCATAAGACATTTAGATGCTTTTTGTCTTGTTTTTCCAGATATTTTATTACAGACCCACTAACTTACATCGCTGGATTCACAATAGGCTTTTTCAAAGAGGCCTCTTTGGTGACTGATAACAGTAATGGTCAGTGCTTTCTTCGATCTATATTTGAAATATACCTACAGGATGGGAGTGTTTCTTTGGCTAAAAACGATTGAAATTTTCCTCATTTAAGATGGCCGCCAAATTTTCTGAGGCCCTCTTCTATGTCAACTAGACTTCTACCACTGTGGGAAGTCCTATGAGATTCAAGACCGGACCTCACTTCCGGGTCGTCGGTACTTTGAAATACACCGAGAAAGTCTTACCGCGTTTGTCTACGGTTCGACGTCCCGTTGGGTAGGTCCAGAATCTGGACTCTCGGCGCACACAGTGAGTAAATTGCAAGACCTCTGTGGAGGTCCTGTTTTTTAACCTACATGTCACGCTCGGGCTCCTTCGCGCTCCTGTCATGCTGTTTGAGCGCGCTCTTCCCCTTTAAGAGCCCCTATTTTTCTAAATTAATTTAAGGCATTTACAGTGCCACTACAAGTGGAATGGCACTTCATTCGACTTGGTGACATTATTACGGGCTCCCTCGCGTTCCTGTCATGTTGTTTGAACGCGCTTTCTCTTGTACGAGCCCTTATTTCCTAAACTAATTTAAGGCATTGACGATGCCTCTACAAGCGGAATGGCACTTTATCTGATTTGGTGATTCTATTACGTACCGATTAACATCATTTCTACTTACGCTTGAATATTTCATTGACCGTTGGTGGTCATAAACCATTTTTCTACACATCGTTAATATTAATAGCGTTCAGCTCATTATAAACTCGACACAGTACTACTATTACTTTAACTAGATGAACGGTGAATAATATTTACTATACTTGAATAAGATTTTTAGAACGATATGTTGTTTTCCAATGCATTTGTAAACTTCTACACCAGATCATTGATGAACACTTGTACTAATGACACCTACTTGCTATGTCTAGCTGATAGCTGAGTCTTGGGGACGTACTTACCAAGGAGCCCGTTCCCGACTTAGGGGTGGTAAGCCTATCTTACTGTCATCATAACTTTTTATATTTCTCTGTTTTTCTTTTCTTGATTGATTGCACAATGTTTGCATGAATTATTATATTTTTTGACTACTATTGGGCACAATTTGGTGCTTTGTTTCTAATTATATTTCCTAGGGCGACCTGACCGTGACTTAACCTATTACTCCACTAAGCAAGCAAACGATTTTGTGAGTATGATTTTGTTTGATTGGAGAAGAGCACATTAATATTTTGGTCCTGATGAAGCGTCATTGGATCCGCAGGGACCACAGGACGCGAAACATGTTGACCTTGCTTTAGGAGGATTCCTAATAGTTTTTCCTCTTAGTTTATTGCTTATCGAAAGTAATGGAGCATTGATACTCATTATATTACTTTCCCCTGTTTTTAATCTTGGTTACATCCCTGACTATTGATTAAAATGATGATATATGTAGGGCTGTTTTACCAATTTTACCCTTAACCTTCTTGTTCTCTCCACTGGGTTCAGATGCTCAAATGATAATACTGATCCCCTTAGATAGTTCGTGGTCATCTGTAACTATCAGAACACTACGGTTCAGTGCTCCTCCTTGTGGGGAGCCCGTCAGGTATTGCACTGCCGACCTGACGAGGAGCATTTCCCAATGATGATGCCAGACATCTATTATGATGCTTGAGGGTCCTTGCTCCTGATATTTCAGGTCTTTTCTAACCTTTTTCTTCTTTATGGAACAGTGTACTTTTGTTATATTGCATTATTGTAGGGAGAGTGTACACTGGACCAATCAATCTCCCGGTCCCTCCCCCCTCTTATATTATTGTCACGGTTTCGGGCGGGGCTGATCAGGACTTTGGTTGGGACACCCCTTGAGGTCACCGAATATCCTAAAGAGGTAGTACACTGGGGCAGAGGAGCAGCTAAAGGCATACACGGAATGGACAGCTACAGATAGGCACAGGAAACAGGAAAGTAAAAGCAGAGCAACCCTTGTGTGAACAAACAGGAAACGGATTACCAGTGGACAAACACGCTGGGGTTGTACACAGAGTAAGGCGCAGAACCTCCCACAGTGACAGGGAATCTCAATGCCTCTGTGCAGTTTGCTCTTACAGATAGTCACCCTGCCAGCCCCATAGAAAGGAGGCAGCAGAAGTGATTCTGTCTCTGGACCCTGGAGCACAAACAAGGATAGTACTTACATACACAGGACACGCTCTTGTGGGTCCAGCTGGAAACACAGTGGCGATTCCTGAGAAAACAGCAATAGCACACTGTCACTGTTAGGCACGAAATACAACGTATAACACTGGACAAGGATGGGGGCTGGAATTGCCTCCTGGAAACCAGGAGCCAACCCCAGTACACAGGAGGACACGTATACACTGGTGAAGACTGATAGAACACTTACCAGACACAAAGAACCAAGAAGAAACAGAAGGGAACAAACAAAGAGGCAGAGGCAAGAACTAGGAACAGGCTCAGGCTGAAGCAAAGGCGGGTCTAGGACTTGAAAACAGGGCGCAAACTTCTGTCTGGGACAGACAGAGACAGGACTGGGAAACTGAGAACCGGCTCTGGCTGGAACAGGCAAGGACAGGACTGGAATACAGGGAGTAGGAAATGAGCAGTAAACAGGACTGGGAAACAGAGAGAAGGTTCAGGCTGAAACAAGGCAGGAGCAGGGCAGAGAAACAGGGAGCAGGCTTTGGAAGAAACAAACAGGTACAAGGCTAAGAAGTAGGGAGCAGACTCTGGCTGGAACAATCAGGAGCAGGGCAGAGAAACAGGAAACAGGATCAGGCTGGAACAGAACAGGAACAAAACTGGAACACCATTCGACAAGGGGTCTGTAACACAAAGGAATTGAAGTCCGATGCACGACAGGGAGCTTGAGGAAATGGCTGCTTATAAGCAGTTCCAAGCTGGGCTGCACAGGAGAGGTTTCAGGTGTGTGTGGTTTCGGACACTTGCAAGTCCTGGAGGAGAGGATCCAGTGAAAAGGAGCAACTGGACTTCTCCCATTGAAAACAATGGGAAACAGAATCCGGGTTTTACTGACTACCAAGCTGTGCATTATGGGATTTGCAGTCCCAAGAAGCAAATGTAGTCCTACACAAGTGTACCATGGAGCAAAGAGAAACAAACAGGAGTCAGCAAGGGACTCTAGATAGGTGTTCAAGGTGATTCCCAGGCTTCTGACAGTCCCCTTACAGCGCCCCGTGGAAATGGGACGACCGAGTCGTAACAGTATACCCCCTCCCACCAGTCTGCTCAAGAAGAGAAGGTGATCCTTTGGCTGAAAAAAGTTGAAGAGGAAAAGCCACAGCAAGAAAATCCAACACCAACATTGGTTGATAAGTTTACAGTCCTGCCACAGATGAATCATCCAATGAGCAAAGCATGTATTAATACCCATATGGGCTCCGATGTCTTTCCTCTTTATTGTTCGAGTGATACGGGAGGAGTGCATGGAGTTGGTTTCTGGTGAAGTGGATTCAGGAGCAAGGAGATCTAGAATTGCATCATGGGCGGTATTCTTTAGGACATTAGTTTCCTGTTCAGTACTCTCTTCTTTGGAGGAGATAATTGGCGTATTAGTAACTGTCAGGTCTGTAACTCCTTCTGACAAGCAGGATATGTCTGTTTCTGCAGCAGTATTTGCTTTGATTGTGGTCTGAGGCTTGCAAAGCATAGAGACTTGGGAGACATGGGTAACTGGTGTTCTCAAGGTAAACATGAAAAAGTCAGAATTTTCTTTCGTCTTGGATGACTTCGGAGTATCAAATTCAGGAGCAACAGGAGTTTTCATGTCTTTAGAAACTGGATTAACATCTGAAAATGTAGAAGTTCCACAAGCTAATTCTTTAGGGTGATCTTCAGACAAGACTGGGATTTCTTCATTGCAAGTGCTCTGTGGTGTGTTTGTGGTATCATAAATGGTTTCTTTGCAAGGTGTTTGTACTACAGGTAGTTGATCTTCAACTCTGTTAACATTGAAAGGTTGTTCTTTGGAAAGAAATAGAACTGGAGTCTCTTCAAAAATCACCTTTACACTGTTACCTACATTTTCAGCTCTAGCCTTTGAATTGATGATGGTTTCTTGCAATAAAACACTAAGAACAGTACTTATCATCAGATCTTCGAATACAAGATTCAAATTCAAGTCTTTAGTTTTAGTGGGACATATTATATCTTTCAGTACTTGAGCTTCGGTTTCAGATTGCTGGTTTTCAGGAGTCATTAATTTCAGAGACACAGCAGGTGGCATTGGTGTGGCTGATTTTACATCAAAATCAGATACCGGTAGATCAGAGATCTGTTCTTCACTAACCGTTGAGTTGGAAACAGGCAACGCAGTGGCAGGGAACAGCAAGTCAGAATCAGTGGTTGAGGCTGCAACTGTGTCCTGTTCTAGGCTCTCATTTCTTATGACAGGCTGTTTAGTTTCAGATTGCTGGCTTTCTTCCTTTTCTGAAATCTCCACGGTTTGCTTTGACACAGAAGAGATTTTTAAACTTTCTGAGAAGTCCATTACAATCTTAGTAACTGCGGGTATGTCTTCACAGTCAGAATAATCCATGAATTCACTTGAAACAGGAACTGTCTCTTCATTATCTGAAAATTCTATGATATTGTTTGAAAGAGCAGGCGTATCTCCACAATCTGAAAATTCTGGTGTGTGCATCATTTGAACAACACTATCTGCAGGTTTGTTCACTGTAAGGCAGGAACCACTGTCATCACTAGATTCAGATTCTTCAACACTGTTGCACAACTTGCCATTAATCTCCAGTAAAGTCATATCTTGGTTTCTTAAGGTGCAGCTATTGGAGTCTGCATCAGAACTCTCTTCTTCCTTTGGCTTTATTTGTTCTGATAGAGGGGCTGAGACACTTCCTTCTGAAGACTCTGATCCATCCTTTGAATCAAGAGGTGTCAAATCTCTCAGAGATGTCAGAGATTCAGTCAACTGCACAGGGATATTCTCTGGAAAACTACAAGCTGAGAGAGAGTCTGAAGAAGAGGCTGATATATTTATAACTGGAGCTGTCTTTTGACTGTCATTAATAAAAGGGACAATCTGCTCTATAGAAGTCTTTGGAGAGGCACACAAAGTAGCATACTGTTCTTTAAGCCAAAGCTGGTGATCATTTTCTTTTTTCAGGTTTTCAAATTGCCTTGCAGTAGTTTCCATCAGCTGCTCTGTTACTTTTTCTACCTTACAGATAAACAGAATGTCTGGTTCTGGCAACAGTGAAATATGTATTGATGAAAAGAGCCCATGTGCAAGATTTCTTGTGTATGTTACAACATATTCATCATAGAAGTCCGATATCTGCCTTTTAATCTGCCAAAACTGCTCTTTTAGTGTGTGTATGTCCATATTGTTATCTAACCCACTCGGAATAGAAAAGGGTTTAGCAGAGCTTTTAGGGATTGAGACTGGTATATTATCATCCAGTTTGGGAAGAGCACAAGCTTTTTGAATTGAACTAAGGAATCCCACAGTCTTTACTGATCCCTTTGATACAGGTTCTATCCTGCTCACTTGTAAGCACTGAGGGACTGGTAGATCTTTACACGAGTCAGCACAACACTTAGGAATTGAGACTGATGTACTGTCATCCAATTTGGGAGGAGCACAAGCCGTTTGAGTTGAACTAAGGAATCCCACAGTTTTTACTGATCCCTTAGATACAGGGTCTAGCCTGCTGACTTGAAAACTCTGAGGGACTGATAGGTCTTTATAAGAGTCAGCACTGCACTTTGAATTCTGAGAAACTGGCCTAGATGGGCTGAAGCACTCAACAGAAAACAAGGGAATCCCTAGTGTGGCTTCTTGAACAGTGTCAGGGTTCTTTGTTTTGGCAGAGTGCTGGAAGTGAATTTGGGATGCGCTAGCATGAGGCAAGGAATTAACCAGTTTTTCTTGAGTGTGAGTGTCTTGTGCAGAGGTAGCAAAAGCACTTCCACGGTTACGAACATTCTTACTGGCTTCAGCTAATAGATATTGCAAAAACTCATTACGTCCTTGTAATTCTTCTACAGACAGGGACTGGGGGTCATAGCCACAAATAACATAATAGTCTATCATTGAAAGATTAGCAAGCCACTCAGTATAGTACTGAACTTGCAAGTTATGGTTTTCTTTAACAAGTCTATCCTTTAAACTAAGGTCTTTTTTGGAGGATTTCAGAGAATGTATAGGCATAGAAAGGGGTGTCTTAACATGATAGGAAAGCCCTTTAAGTTTGTGTGTGCCTTTACTGCCAGAGGAGCTTGAAATGTTTGGGTCGTGCATTCTGTCACGGTTTCGGGCGGGGCTGATCAGGACTTTGGTTGGGACACCCCTTGAGGTCACCGAATATCCTAAAGAGGTAGTACACTGGGGCAGAGGAGCAGCTAAAGGCATACACGGAATGGACAGCTACAGATAGGCACAGGAAATAGGAAAGTAAAAGCAGAGCAACCCTTGTGTGAACAAACAGGAAACGGATTACCAGTGGACAAACACGCTGGGGTTGTACACAGAGTAAGGCGCAGAACCTCCCACAGTGACAGGGAATCTCAATGCCTCTGTGCAGTTTGCTCTTACAGATAGTCACCCTGCCAGCCCCATAGAAAGGAGGCAGCAGAAGTGATTCTGTCTCTGGACCCTAGAGCACAAACAAGGATAGTACTTACATACACAGGACACGCTCTTGTGGGTCCAGCTGGAAACACAGTGGCGATTCCTGAGAAAACAGCAATAGCACACTGTCACTGTTAGGCACGAAATACAACGTATAACACTGGACAAGGATGGGGGCTGGAATTGCCTCCTGGAAACCAGGAGCCAACCCCAGTACACAGGAGGACACGTATACACTGGTGAAGACTGATAGAACACTTACCAGACACAAAGAACCAAGAAGAAACAGAAGGGAACAAACAAAGAGGCAGAGGCAAGAACTAGGAACAGGCTCAGGCTGAAGCAAAGGCGGGTCTAGGACTTGAAAACAGGGCGCAAACTTCTGTCTGGGACAGACAGAGACAGGACTGGGAAACTGAGAACCGGCTCTGGCTGGAACAGGCAAGGACAGGACTGGAATACAGGGAGTAGGAAATGAGCAGTAAACAGGACTGGGAAACAGAGAGAAGGTTCAGGCTGAAACAAGGCAGGAGCAGGGCAGAGAAACAGGGAGCAGGCTTTGGAAGAAACAAACAGGTACAAGGCTAAGAAGTAGGGAGCAGACTCTGGCTGGAACAATCAGGAGCAGGGCAGAGAAACAGGAAACAGGATCAGGCTGGAACAGAACAGGAACAAAACTGGAACACCATTCGACAAGGGGTCTGTAACACAAAGGAATTGAAGTCCGATGCACGACAGGGAGCTTGAGGAAATGGCTGCTTATAAGCAGTTCCAAGCTGGGCTGCACAGGAGAGGTTTCAGGTGTGTGTGGTTTCGGACACTTGCAAGTCCTGGAGGAGAGGATCCAGTGAAAAGGAGCAACTGGACTTCTCCCATTGAAAACAATGGGAAACAGAATCCGGGTTTTACTGACTACCAAGCTGTGCATTATGGGATTTGCAGTCCCAAGAAGCAAATGTAGTCCTACACAAGTGTACCATGGAGAAAAGAGAAACAAACAGGAGTCAGCAAGGGACTCTAGATAGGTGTTCAAGGTGATTCCCAGGCTTCTGACAGTCCCCTTACAGCGCCCCGTGGAAATGGGACGACCGAGTCGTAACAATTATACGTTAATACAGCTGCTTGCTGTGGGACCTCCTATCATTATTAATTTTTGTAAGCTAACCTCCTGAGACTTCACAATGGAAGACTTTCAGGGCCTTAGCTACGGTGATGACATGGTATCAGCTATTCTACAGGCACCCTCAATCCTTAACAATGAGGGGTCTGCCTCAACAGGTAGTCTAAAACCGGAATGGGATAAACTTTCAACTTTGAAAAAAGAACTTATAAAGACGATCATGCATGGGACCATCATGACAGAATACCTACTAGCCAATATTGCTCCCAATGGGCTTTTGGTCTCCAATATACCACGAATATTTCTACAAGATTTAGCCTTTAGAAGAGACTGGGCTCAAATAGCCTGGAAATGTACCAGGGATTGGTTGGTCTTAATTATCAATACCTCTAAGCGTTTGGCTGACACAATCATCATTCAAATCAATACGATTGAGAACAGTCTGAAGACCACCATATCATTAACTGCGTTTAAGAGCCGACTTGCAGAAATTACCACAGAATTAAATGAGACAAAGGAGTTTTTGACACAACAGAAAATAACTAAACTCCAAAAAGATATAGTTAGATTCAATAGAGAAAAAGTATACCCTTACATTAAGGATGACTATGAGGCTGATAATCAGTCCAGATCCTCTGATGAATCTACAACAAATTTCAAGAAAACCCGTTCTTTTAGTAGCGGTTCTTCTTCAGATGGTTGGAGTACGGATGAAAATTCACCACAACCTTTCTATAGTTATCCACCTTACCCAGTACACCAACCTATGCCTTGGCAACCTCCTTATCCCTTCTTTCAACCCCGCCCCATGATGCCATATGTGCCTTTTTTTAGGCCACGGCCGGGGCAGGGGCAGAGGCAGAAGAAGAGGAAGGGGCAGACGGGTTCAATGGTCCAGAGAAGAACCCCAAATGGTGACCAGGAGTCAAACAAGGAGCCCCTCAGTGAGAACCTAGTGGTCAATTTATCATCTAGACCACTTACATCTACAGAAACAGACGTACTCAACAAGGGTTTGGGTTTTGTCCCCACACCTGAGGAAGACTTC
The DNA here is from genome assembly GCF_031143425.1 of Pleurodeles waltl. Classification (NCBI taxonomy): domain Eukaryota; kingdom Metazoa; phylum Chordata; class Amphibia; order Caudata; family Salamandridae; genus Pleurodeles; species Pleurodeles waltl. The sequence continues at coordinate 1,718,433,811 of NC_090440.1, forward strand.
TTTCGACTACATATTGAAATGGCTGGATTTTTCCGGAAAATCCGGTTGAATTTCTTCTTGAAGGACAAGAGAGCAGAACCAATACAGGGTGACTCAGGTCTAAAAAAACCTTCCACCTTTGTACCTCCACAAATGGTTATGCCTAGTGAAGTTATAACCTTTGAAAAAGCAGTACTTACTGATTTAAACAAATTATGCCCCAAACACCCATTCATTAACATTCCCAACAAAGAGAAGACGGCCTTACTTGATCTAGCTTCTGATCCACAGATCACTATTAAACAGGCTGACAAAGGAGGCGCCATTGTTATTATGAATACGTCTGATTATAAGCAAGAGTGCTTACGCTTGTTAAGTGACGCCACCTATTATGTTAAGATTAGGGATGATCCCACCACCAGACTACAGACTCGGATTAGGATCCTGATCGAAGAAGCTAAGAATAATATGTGGATCTCACCTAAGGAGGCTGATTTTCTTGACACTTCTCATCCCCGTGTCCCGTATTTTTATTGCCTGCCTAAGATTCACAAAGGTATTATACCACCACCAGGACGCCCTATTGTCTCGGGGATAGGTTCGGTCTTAGAACCATTATCAATGTTCTGTGATCATTTTCTACAGACTCTTGTTAAGAATTCCTCCACTTATTTGAAGGATACCAAAGATGTTCTTAACTTGATTGAGTCGGTTAACAACTCTGATACTGTACAAGGCATAATCACTATGGATGTTGAAGCATTATATACCAACATTCCACAGGAAGCGACTCTACAAGTTATAGAGTCAGCCCTGTATGATGTATCTGACACACTTTCTACTCCAGTCGGCTTTATAATGCAACTAGCTAGATTGGCTCTGACTGAAAATTATTTTCAATTCGATGACCAATACTATCATCAAGTCCGGGGTACATCGATGGGCAGTACCTTTGCCCCAAGCTTGGCGTGCCTATATATGTACGATTTTGAGAAAAAATTCATCTTATCACCGTTCAATTTATTCTCAAACCATGTAACATTATGGCGCCGTTACATCGATGATATCCTGATCATATGGAATGGTCCCCTGTCTCTTGCGGACCATTTCACGACCTGGATCAATACTCTTGATCCTTTTCTCAGATTCACGTCCACCGTTTCTGCTACTCAGTTCCCCTTCCTTGATTTGATGATTACTATCCATCATGGTAAACTGTCTACCTCCATCTACCATAAACCCACTGACCGGAACTCTCTGTTATTGTATGAAAGTCACCACCCAAAAACATTACGAGATAATCTACCGATTGGTCAATTCTTACGACTTAGACGGAACTGTAGCTCCTCTTTGGAATTTGACCACCAAGCTGACACTCTACAAGATAAACTTCTGGAACGCCACTATCCCTCCAGAATTGTGAGTCAGGCACGAAAACGGGCAAGAAATAATAATAGGGAGTCTCTACTGGCTACTTTTGATAAAACACCCCAGTCGAGAATTACTTGTGTTTCAACTTTCACTCCTTTATCCAATTCAATCAAGAAACTGATTAACAAACGATGGTCTATTTTGACCAGTGGTGGACATGACATTTCACGACCCATATTCGCGTTTAAACGGTCAACCAATATTAAGGATATGGTCATTCACACCCGTCCACGACCATCAACCGACACCCACACTCAGAAGACATTGTGGGGGCTTCCTCCAGTTATAGGACATCACCCGTGTGGAAACTGTAACGTTTGTGTATTCACTAAGAATGTATCATCAATAAACCTAGATCCGATAGGTACTTGGCACCTCAGAAAACACACCAATTGTAACACTAAGAATTGTGTCTACATGATCACTTGCCCTTGTGATCTACGCTACATTGGCATGACGACTAGACCGGTTAAAAACCGTATTAATGAACACCGCAGTAACATCAGGTGCAATAAGATCACTACAAAACTTAGTAAACATTACCTAGCGGTAAAACATTCCCCTGACGACCTTTGGTGGCTAGTTTTGGAATCACCTAAAATAAAACCTAACGATCCTGGACATCTTTTTAGGACAGAACAAAGATGGGTTTTCAAATTGGGAACTAACATACGGGGTCTTAATGATGACATCCCATGGACATCATTAGCATAAATCATATGTATTTATTCCGACCTCATTAACATATTGTTTGGCCCTCATAGGTACCTGCGACATCTTTATATGTATTGAATAATAGACACACACTCTGTAACCGGTTTTTTCATATACTGCATCCATAAGACATTTAGATGCTTTTTGTCTTGTTTTTCCAGATATTTTATTACAGACCCACTAACTTACATCACTGGATTCACAATAGGCTTTTTCAAAGAGGCCTCTTTGGTGACTGATAACAGTAATGGTCAGTGCTTTCTTCGATCTATATTTGAAATATACCTACAGGATGGGAGTGTTTCTTCGCCTAAAAACGATTGAAATTTTCCTCATTTAAGATGGCCGCCAAATTTTCTGAGGCCCTCTTCTCTGTCAACTAGACTTCTACCACTGTGGGAAGTCCTATGAGATTCAAGACCGGACCTCACTTCCGGGTCGTTGGTACTTTGAAATACACCGAGAAAGTCTTACCGCGTTTGTCTACGGTTCGACGTCCCGTTGGGTAGGTCCAGAATCTGGACTCTCGGCGCACACAGTGAGTAAATTGCAAGACCTCTGTGGAGGTCCTGTTTTTTAACCTACATGTCACGCTCGGGCTCCTTCGCGCTCCTGTCATGCTGTTTGAGCGCGCTCTTCCCCTTTAAGAGCCCCTATTTTTCTAAATTAATTTAAGGCATTTACAGTGCCACTACAAGTGGAATGGCACTTCATTCGACTTGGTAACATTATTACGGGCTCCCTCGCGTTCCTGTCATGTTGTTTGAACGCGCTTTCTCTTGTGCGAGCCCTTATTTCCTAAACTAATTTAAGGCATTGACGATGCCTCTACAAGCGGAATGGCACTTTATCTGATTTGGTGATTCTATTACGTACCGATTAACATCATTTCTACTTACGCTTGAATATTTCATTGACCGTTGGTGGTCATAAACCATTTTTCTACACATCGTTAATATTAATAGCGTTCAGCTCATTATAAACTCGACACAGTACTACTATTACTTTAACTAGATGAACGGTGAATAATATTTACTATACTTGAATAAGATTTTTAGAACGATATGTTGTTTTCCAATGCATTTGTAAACTTCTACACCAGATCATTGATGAACACTTGTACTAATGACACCTACTTGCTATGTCTAGCTGATAGCTGAGTCTTGGGGACGTACTTACCAAGGAGCCCGTTCCCGACTTAGGGGTGGTAAGCCTATCTTACTGTCATCATAACTTTTTATATTTCTCTGTTTTTCTTTTCTTGATTGATTGCACAATGTTTGCATGAATTATTATATTTTTTGACTACTATTGGGCACAATTTGGTGCTTTGTTTCTAATTATATTTCCTAGGGCGACCTGACCGTGACTTAACCTATTACTCCACTAAGCAAGCAAACGATTTTGTGAGTATGATTTTGTTTGATTGGAGAAGAGCACATTAATATTTTGGTCCTGATGAAGCGTCATTGGATCCGCAGGGACCACAGGACGCGAAACATGTTGACCTTGCTTTAGGAGGATTCCTAATAGTTTTTCCTCTTAGTTTATTGCTTATCGAAAGTAATGGAGCATTGATACTCATTATATTACTTTCCCCTGTTTTTAATCTTGGTTACATCCCTGACTATTGATTAAAATGATGATATATGTAGGGCTGTTTTACCAATTTTACCCTTAACCTTCTTGTTCTCTCCACTGGGTTCAGATGCTCAAATGATAATACTGATCCCCTTAGATAGTTCGTGGTCATCTGTAACTATCAGAACACTACGGTTCAGTGCTCCTCCTTGTGGGGAGCCCGTCAGGTATTGCACTGCCGACCTGACGAGGAGCATTACCCAATGATGATGCCAGACATCTATTATGATGCTTGAGGGTCCTTGCTCCTGATATTTCAGGTCTTTTCTAACCTTTTTCTTCTTTATGAAACCTATGTGGTGTCTGACTCCCTGCTCACCGTTCTCCTCCATAGGGCACGTCCGCTGGGGCAGGTGATGAGATGGCGGCATCCTCCGGTATACAGAACCCCTGGGGGACCTGTCGACAATGGAAGACAGACACATCATTATCACTTACAGACTTGATCGTGCAACAATCCAGGAACTGTGTGCCCAGCTGGAGCCAGACCTGATGTCAGCTATCCGCCATCCCACAGGAATCCCCCCTCTAGTGCAGGTCCTGTCAGTACTCCATTTCCTGGCAAGTGGGTCTTTTCAAACAACAGTAGCCATGCCATCAGGGATGTCACAGCCAATGTTCTCTAACGTGTTGTCCAGAGTGTTATCTGCCCTGCTGAAACACATGCGCAGCTACATCGTTTTCCCTCAGGTGGAGGATCTGCCCACAGTGAAAGGTGACTTTTATGGCCTGGGACATATCCCCAACATCATTGGTGCCATTGATGGTACACATGTGGCATTTGTCCCCCCTCGCAGAAATAAACAGGTGTACAGAAACCGCAAAAGCTACCACCATCATCGTGGCCTGCTGTATGTTGCACAACCTGGCTTTGCGACACCAGGTGCCTTTTCTGCAGGAAGATGGGACTGATGTTGGTCTTGTGGCAGCCGTGGAGCCTGTGGACAGTGAAGAAGAGGAGGTAGAAGAAGAAGATGTAGACAACTGAAACTATGTCATCATGCAATACTTCCAGTGAGACACAGGTAAGAGGATGGAACAGCTTCACACATTTCATATTATTGTAGGATCTAGCATAAGATCTCTGCCTTTTGACCTTTGTGTATGGACCCTGACTTGTCATTTTGGCTTTCCATTTCACAGATCTGGGTCCCACTAAGTGCCCTCTGCTATGTTTATTGCTGGCCTACAACTGTGTAACATTGGTATGTTAACAAGTACATTGACATTGCTATATTTCAGAGATGTTGCAATTACACATTTGTGAAAGCACAAACTGACTCCAGATTGTTTTGTGATTCCAGGGTATTTATTTCTGTGCTAATAACTGGATGGGGGTGTGCAATGGGCTGGGGTGATGGTGGAGGACTGTCCATGGTAGAGTCCAGTCTCTTGTTCTCACAGGTGCATAGTCCAATGGGGCATAGGAAAGGAAGGGGAGCAATGGCAGTTTAAAGTGGACAGGGTGACAAAGTGGGGAAGAAGGTTGACATTCAGAAGGGTCTTATTTCCTGGCGGGGGTCTTGACAATGTTCTCTGTCTTGTTCCTGGATCTCATGGACCGTTTGCGGGGTGGTTCTCCTTCTGCAGGGGGTGGGGTGCTGGTGGCCTGTTGGTCCTGTGGCGGTACCTCCTGTCCACTAGCGTTGGCGGAGGTGGAGGGCTTTTCATCGTCCAGGCTAGTGTCAGGGGCCCGTTTGTGTGCCACTGTGTCCCTCATGATGTTGACAAGGTCTGCCAGCACCCCTGCAATGGTGACCAGGGTGTTGTTGATGGACTTCAAGTCCTCCATGATCCCAAGGTAGCGTTTCTCCTGCAGCCGCTGAGTCTCCTGAAACTTGGCGTGTAACGTGCCCATGGTCTCCTGGGGATAGTGGTATGCTCCCATGATGTTGGAGAGTGCCTCGTGGAGTGTCAGTTCCCTGGGCCTGTCCTCCCCCGTCGCACAGCAACCCTTCCAGATTCCCTGTTACCCTGTGCCTCTGTCCCCTGAACCGTGTGTTCACTGCCACTGACCCCAGGTACCTGATTTTCTTGGGTTGGTGGGTTTGCCTGGGTTCCCTGTAGTGGTGGACACACTGCTGATTGACATGTCCTGGGGACAGACAGATAGGCTCACTGGGTGGGTGCTGTGCTGGTGTTTCCTGAGGGGGGAGGATCTGTGGTGGCTCGTGAAAGTGGCAGGGGAACCGACTGTCCAGAGGTCCCTGAAGGGCCGGGCTGGTCATCTTGAGCCAGGCGTGCAGAGCTACTGTCATCACTGTGGGACTCTTCTGTGAGGGGGCTGGATATGTCTGGCACCCCCTGTCTGATGATGTTGGATATGGGTCATGTTGGGGTGTAAATGCATAGTTTCAGTATCTGTGTGTGCCATCTTGTGCATTGGGTGAGGTACCCTCTACTCCTGTGCTTGCATAATTGTGTTTGCCCTTTTGTGATAGTTGGTTTGGGTTCTGTGTGGGTATCTGTACTGGACATGCTTTGGTGATGGTGGTCCATGCATAGGTGTTGCATGCAGGGCTTGGTACTGGGATGGGTGGGTTGTGATGGTGGGGTATATGTGAGGTGGTGGAGTGATGGGGTGAGGGTAGGGGTAGGAGTTTGTGATGGTATGCAGGTGGGGTGGGGGTTATAGTAGTAAAAATATGACTTACCAGAGTCCAGTCCTCCTACTACTCCTGCGAGGGCCTCAGGATGCAGTATTACCAAGACTTGCTCCTCCCATGTTGTTAGTTGTGGGGGAGGAGGTGAGGGTCCACCGCCAGTCCTCTGTACAGCAATCTGGTGTCTTGATACCACTGAACTCACCTTCCCCCGTAGGTCATTCCACCTCTACCTGATGTCATCCCGTGTTCTTGGATGCTATCCCACTGCGTTGACCCTGTCGACGATTCTCCGCCATAGCTCCATCTTCCTAGCAATGAAGGTGTGCTGCACCTGTGATCCGAAAAGCTGTGGCTCTACCCGGATGATTTTCTCCACCATGACCCTGAGCTCCTCCTCTGAAAACCTAGGGTGTCTTTGAAGTGCCATGATGTGGTGTGGGTGATGTGTGAGGTGCTGTCTGTTGTGATGTGTGGGGGGATGTGTTGGTGTGTGTTGTTTGAGGTGTGTGGATGTTGTATGAGTGATGATGTTGTGTGCCTGTGGATGCTGGTGTTGTGTTTGCTAATCTCTCTCTCTCTGGGCTTCTTCCAAAATTGTTTGTTGTAAGGGGTTGTGGGTAATGTTGGTGTGTGTTTTATAGTGGTGTGAGTGTGTGGGTGTGGTGCGTGTATGTGTGTCAGGTGTGTGTATTTCGAATTGTCCAATGTGGTTATGTTTTGTAAATGTGTGTGTATTGTGAGCACGGCGGTGTGTACCGCCAATGGATTACCCCAGTTAGAAGACCGGTTGTAAGACTGCTGCGTTGATTTGTGGGTGGTGATAGAGTGGGCGTATTCTTGTTGGCGTGACAGTGTAGGTTTTGGGATCGCCAGTTTATGACTGACCTTTGGTCAGGCGGACTTGTGTGGGTGTCTGTTTTGTGGCGGATGAATATGTGACAGAACAACTAGGTCCTAAACAACTATAGCCTAAACCACTACTGCTAAACAACTCAAAAGTCTCTACAACTAAGTACTGAACAACTACTGTCTAAATAACAATTGTGCCTGAATACCAATTGCCTGAACAACTAATATATATATTTTTTCTAAACAACTATTAAACCATAAAAAACAAAAAGAAAACCTTACCTTAAAATTAGTTGTTCAGGCAATTGTTATTCAGGAACAATTGTTGTTTAGACAGTAGTTGTTCAGTACTTAGTTGTAGAGACTTTTTAGTTGTTTAGCAGTAGTGGTTCAGGCAAGTAGTGGTTTAGACCTAGTTGTTCAGGATGTTTCCCATGGCGGATTCCGAGATGTGGGTCGTAATGCATGTAGCGGAATTCCGCCGCCGCAACAGTATGTTGGCGGTCTTCAGCACAGCGGATAGCGGGATTTACCACCAGGGTTGTAAAGAGGGCCATAGTGCTATATGTTCCCAGCGGGAGAGATGATACCACAATATTCACTGCACTCCGGAAACTTGCCCCATAATGCTTTGCAGGCATTCCTTTTACAACACATTTTTGCCCATAACGCAGCCTGTGGTAGTCCTAAGACAATGGGACCACCACCAAAACATTCAGTACAGCGTCCTCTTTCTGTCCAGGTCATCTTCTGTTTTACAGCTAGGAGTAGGGCCTTGTTTGTAATAATATTCTAGCATACCTGCTAGGCCTGAAAATGTCTAATGACCTATGCCCTCTTGGGGCTGAATATATGGTTACGCTGCAATGCTCTCTGCCATTCTCTTTTCATGTGGTTATGCCCCCTAGGGGCTGACTATATGGTTACATGACCATGTTTCTTCCAAATGTTTTTTTTTTTGCAGTGCCCTCTAGGGACTGTTCTGGCCATTACATTCGAATGCCAAGTACGAAGGAATGCACAAACACAGTTTATTTCTGATAAAGGTTTAATGTTTGTTTCTGTAGCTCAATGCCTGTTTGTTTATCATTGACTGTCAGTATGCCTAGGCTTTTACTCACATTGTGTGCTCTGTGCCTAGTGTGTGTCTCTTTGTGTCACTGGGTCCAGATGCATCAGCATTTCGCTGCCACTCACACTTGGACATAGCTGTTTGACCATGTGTCATGCGTGTTTCTCTTTGTTTCCTTTTCATATCTAGAAACCTGTCTATTATGCGTCTTTTTCCATCAGTCTCACCTTCACACTGATTATCGATCTTAATCTCTATTTGTGCTCATCTCTTTGAGGGTCTGGCTTGTGCCTGTGGTGTGTCTGTCAACCCTCGGGTTCCACAACTAATGATTCCAATACAACCCACATAATTACACTCCACACCACATATATCCACTCAGCTCCAAACCAAAACACATGGGTGAAAGACATTGTCATTTACAGCGCCAATAGCTCTTTCTTGCAAATGCCAGACCCATTAGCATTGCCACTACTTGTTTAGCAGTTGTGTGATGGTTTATAGCCAGGTGGTCTGGTTTTAACCGTTCATTTCCCTGATATTACCACTTTTTAGCTACATATACGCTTTGTTAATGGGGCCACTTTTATATTAGTTCCCAGTCCTATTTTTTGTCCCAGCCTGACCCTGCCATTATGCCACATTCATGGCAAAATTCTAGCAAGGGAACAACTCAAATGACCGGAATGGGAGCAGCTCTTGTTTCTGAAACTTGTTCATTTTTAGCTATTTTTAGCATACAACTTGTTCTAAAATATAGCATGAAATGCCAGGTTTGCATTTTTCATAATATTTGCTGAATTTCAAGTAATTACATGAATTTCACACGCCCCTGGTCGGCACATTGCACCGAGACACAGTCAGGACAATTTGTGACTCATTAAGCTTCACCTCAGAACGAAATTGTTTGACTGTGTATGTTACTGGCATCAAACAACGTGTTTCAAAGAAATCGGCCGTGTCCCTTTCATAGTGCTTAATTTGAGCTGGTGGTTTCCGGTGGGGGGCACCAGCAGTTATTTTTGGGGGCCGGCACTTATTTTTCTGCATCAGGCATCTACTGCGAGCAAAAGACATATGAGAAAGATAGAGGAAGAGCAAGACTGAAAAGCTCACAAAGGCAGAAAGCAGAAAGGTGCGAGGGTGAGCTGAATGAGAAGGGAATGGCTGTAAATGGATTAAAGAGACACAAGATGTTTTAAGGATTACGCTGCTTTAGTATTCTGAGCTCGCACATTAAAATGCAGCAGCTGCGTGTTTCAGAGGACAGCTTTGGACATCGGCAGGTTTTAATTTGCAATTTACGCACTGCCGTCTCAAAACTTTTTCAATAAATGTTAGTATCACATGATCCTAGACTATTACAGAGTCAAACGCGCACATACTTCATCTCCCAACGATTGTTATAAAGGATCATCTCTATTAAAGTACATTACTTACACACCTAAGGTCAGCACTGGCCTTATTTTCCACTACCCTTGTACAGGTCACATTCATTAACACCTCAATCATCACCAGCCCTGCCCATCCTATCTTGTATTTAGAACTTGAAATGGAAAAATAGAAGTGCAGGACCTGATTGTTTCTGAGAAGTGCTGGGACTCTCCAATTAAAAGTATTACCTTTTTCTTGAAAAGTACAGATACTCTCTCTCTCAAAATAAAAAAGTGCCGGTTCTCAGTACCGGACAATACCGGCCCATTTAAAGCACTGCTTGTACTAATATTGTTAGTGCTTCACGGTCCTCATGTTCTGTGAAGCATGACTCATGCTTGGCAAAATATCTCCAAGTGGTTTACCTGGATTTGATTTTGTTCCCTACTTGCCATTGTTGTGAAGCTCACATATCACTTTGCTTTTTTCAGGTGTTTGAGTCTCAGTAGTGAAATTTATTTTCGCCAAGTACTAGTGCTGAACTCTGGCCCAGGCAGGTTTGATGTGTTGATGCCATTGTTTTGATCAACGAGCAAGGCCATCACAGCAGGGTAGAGCCAAAGATGTAGTTTAATGGCGCCCTCTGAAGTGTTTGAAATAATAAATAGATTAATGTCTGTGTTGCAAAGAGCCTTTTGTGTGGTCTGCCGTCACAAGTAGCCTGAGGGGCTACATATACATCAACACTATCACACTTAATGTAAAGAACTGAATAAATCAAGAGATTTACAAGAGATCAGGCTTCAAGATGCGCTTACAATTAAGGTGGGTAATCTTCCCTGAGCCATAGCACTAATAATAATTTGTTCCAAACTTCAGTGATATGCCTCAAGATGCCTCTACCTCTTGACCCTCAGGGTCACTGCCGTCAAAACGTGGGTACTTTACTGTCATGAACCATGGTCTGTACTCACTTATGTGCCCAAGGCATGTTGGGAGATATACTCCTCCAAGATTCTAAGGTGTTTGAGTCCTCAATAAAGGAAGCCTTCAGGGGTGCTCACAGTATGAGTGCCACTTGGTTCAAGGCTTGGGGTTGCAATGCTTGCATTATGCAAAACACACAAGTTGAGTCAAAACAGACTACATAGCCTATTGTACTGTGGAGCTCTCATGAGACTTGCAATGGTGGCATTCATCTTGGAATCATGGGGTGTAGGTTCCTCATGTTTTAAAGCATTCCTTGCTAAACATTCAAGCTGCAGCAGGACCTTTTGCTGCCTGGGATTGGAACCTAAAGCATCGCCACTTGGAGTTATCAAACACTTAAGATGTACTGGACACAAACATTTTCTGGAACAGTACTTGAGATAAAGGATTTAGACTTTGATATTTGCAGACTAAAATCTGGAGTCATGCTTTCAATGATTATGAAATCTAACTCATACTTATTATTCCACTAGAGAAACGAAAAGATTCTCATCTTGCACTGACTTTGTTTACAGTGGCTTTTGAGCAGTAAATGTTATTATGGTACTGAAAGAAGTGTCAAAGTATTTGCTTATTGTCACAAGAATACGTAATTATTTAGCTTTTTATGAATGTGTTACATTACGAATCATGCATAACACAAACTTTATTTGCAAAACCTTTAAGGTAGTTAGCTTTATAGAATGTGATTATAGTTCTGGGTATTCCTTGCACGTACTGTCTCTAGGAAATCCAAAGTTTCATCCAACTATAGACAGTCAGAAATACAGAGAATGCCAGAAGATGTATCATATGTCACATTAGTAATAGTGAACTGGAATCAGAATGAAGAATTAATAAAGAACTTCTCATTAGATATCAATGCTTCTGTAGTGCAGGTTAAGTTAGAACAGGCAAAGTGAAGACATCCATTGTCTTTGTTTCTCTTTTTTGTCCCATTCCACTTTCGATGGTACTACTGTTAATAAGCACAGTATCCTTCGTATGGTTGGAAATGGATATAGGGTAGTGAGGAGGTTAACATAACTCGTGTTGGGTCTCGGTTGCCAGGTCAGTGAGCAGCTGAGGCCAGCCTGAGCGGATAGGCAGGATAACATTGATGAAACTTTCAAAAGAGAAAAGGCTTACCTAACTCATTTAGGGCCAGTGCTTTAAATGGGCCGGTACTCACCGGTACTGAGTACCGGCACTTTTTTATTTTGAGAGGGAGAGTACCGGCATATCTCAAGATATACATAATACTTTCAATTGGAGAGTACCAGCACTTCTCGGAAACAAGCAGGTACTCTATCACAGAGTACCTGCACTTCTATTTTTCCATTTAAAGCACTGTTTAGGGCCATATGTACGAACACATTTTCCCATTGACACAGAATGGGAAAAACCCTTTGCTACATCTGGCCCTTACTGTCCTATGGATAGCACCTATGACCATCCATAGTACCAAATACAGAGAAGGCAAAGTGGGTGTGATATTGTCACAGTGACTGCAAAGAAATACCAAAAAAGCTGCTGTATCAAGAAGGGGGCAAAGGAATTGCAGCAAATAGGCTGCAAAGTAATCGTAGTAAGTATTCTGGGAGGCCAAGTAAATTTGATTAGTATAGGGTAGCAAAGAAATTACTGAGACCAGAATTGATGAAACTTTTTGAAAGAATTAAACACGTGAATGTCGATGTAGATTTCAATATTTCCATTTGCAAAGCTCCAAATGGCAGGTGTATAAATCTACAATGGGTCAGTCTGAAGTGTCTACGACGTGGGCACCAGAAGGGGTAGCCAGATGCAGCAGCTGCCTTTTGTTACCCTTGGCCTTGCCTAAGATAGCAGTGGTTTCTGGAGCCAAGAAGGCAGAAGGACCAGGAACAAAAACCAAGGGGCACTACAAAAGCCCAATTTACGGTAGCTTTCGTTGAGGCGAGGAAGAGGCAGAGATGTACGTTGAAGAAAACTGGTGATAAGAAAAGGGCCTGTGGGTATTTGCAGCTGGTATTTACTCGTGATAATCTGACTGGTGGCATCACTACTAAAATGTTCCTTATATTGCAACAGGGTCCTGTTGATTTTTACTCAATGAGAAAAAAGTATATTGCTGGTTCTTTTTGGCGATGCCCTAACTGAAAAGAGTATGGTTCAGGTACTGCACGAAGTTCTGTGAGTTATATTGCAGTGAGCCATTGACTCGCATAGTTAAAAGGCACCAGGGCCGGCTTTAGCGCTGGTGGCGCCCTGTGCAACAGTCCTTTTTGGCACCCCCCTAATACTACGGCCCCTGATTCCCTCACTACCACCCATTCCCTCCAAACCCCCCTTTACCACCTCCTCTGATTCCCTTAGTACCACCCGGCAAATATGCCCCTCATCTCTCCAAAGCCCCTGGACAAAACTCATCTCTCTTTACCTAGCAAGAGCATTAATCAAACGAGTTATCTTGATATTTCAATTGTTTTCTGAAGGCTGGACGCACAAGGAACTTTCCAGCAGGTGCATTTAAATCACAAGGTTCTTAAGTCTTTGCTAAACACAGCGCCCCCCCTCCTGAGGTCAGCGCCCCCCAATTTAGGCCGGCACCCGGTGTGGCCGCACCGCTCGCACCTCCCTAAAGCCGGCCCTGAAAGGCACCACATGCCATGCTTCAGTTACTTCTCAAGCTGCAGTGTCTGGGTACAGCCCTTCCCACTGCTTAGGCGTCAGTGTGAAGAGATAAATAGGGAATTCGTGTGTGAGCCTTCGTCAACAGTCACAGTAGTGCACACTGAAAGCCTGCACGGTCCCATCTCAGTTTGGGGTAGGGGTAATGGGAAAATTATGATGATTAAAGCAGAGGCTTTAAAATACATACTGTGAAACGAAACAAATTGGTTTTTTTTACTCCACACTGTGAGCCATTATGATTGGCGTTACTCTGATAAAAGGTTTCATTCATTTCATCCCATTAAAAATATCGACAAAGTACTTTTTATGTCATTTAACTGAGATTTGTTCAGCGTTGTGTTATTATTATGACTCTGGGGATGGGACACTTGCACACACGCATCTCGTGGATTCCATCACAGATTGGAGTCTGTTTTCTAATTGTTTGATTTAAATCACAAGTAGAATGGGTCTGATTCATAAGCTGCTTTCATGTATAGGTTTGGTTGTTTTTGTGTTGTGCTGTTTAATTTTGTTTGTTGTGTTTAGCTGGCGGTGTTTACCAATTCCAGTACACACCATTTGGGAAGACCGGTATGTGCATTGACTGGCTTGAAGTATGTTTGTCTGAGGTAAATGAGAATGTAGCATCTTGTTAGGGTCCAGAGTATTTCCTACTACACTAAACTAGTCCTGCTGTGTATGTTTTAGTGTGTCGTTATGGGGTTGTATGTTATCTTATGAAGATTATAGTAGTCTGTTCTTTTGTCAGTTGTGATTGGTTATTTATTGTTTGGTTTGTACCGGAGTGAACTCTGATATTCAAATATATGGAATATCTGAGCTATTTTGTAAAGTGGCTTGGATGTATTGCTGAATATTATGTCTTGTGTCTTAAACAGACCTGCTCTTTTTTGAACGGTGGCATTTCTCATTTGCAACAGCTCTGAGTTTGTATCCATCCCAATTACTGCACTGTTTAGAGAATTACAGATTAAGGGCCAGATTTATGGTGGCCTTACGCCATTCCAACACCACATTAGCGTCATTTTTTTACACTAATGTGGTGTTGGAAGGGAAAAAATGCTGCACCATATTTACAAAGTGGCGCAATGCTTGCAACCCCTTGCACCACATAATGTCTGTGCCAGGCATAATGTATGCAACGGGGGTGTTCCAGCGCTAGAGGGGTCATATTGGCGCAAAGGAATCTTTGAGATTCCTTTGAGCCATTTTCATCTGCATTTCTTAACGCCTCCTAAGTGCAGGCATTAAAAAGAGGCTCCCATTGATTACAATGGCCCTCTGGTGCTTTGAAGGATTAGCGTCATAATTTTTTAAGCTAATCCTGCAAAGCTCTGGACTTGCATAAAAAAGTATGACGCTAGTCAACCGAACTATCATCATGGTGTGGTGTATTTTAAATACAGCACTACCATGGTGGGGCTAGAGGGCCGCCAAGCGGTGCAAGAAAAGTGTCACTGCCCTAGATGCAGCACCACGTTTCATAAATCTGCCCCTAAATTGTAGTTGTGAGCTTGATGTTACATAACTACATCGAGGTTACATGTCAGAATGTCAGTAACATCATCTGACATAAAGAATGTATTATAAATATCATTCAAAAAAATATTGTCCCATTGGGTTTAGATTTTCGGTTATTAACTCAACCAGGTGATTTGGATATGTGTTTAAAGTGCCATCTAATTGGACTGTTTTGATCTTTGTGTATTGTTTTTTGGAAAGAGGGTTGTTGTCAGCACAGTGATGCTCAATTACTGTATATTGTTCCAAATAAACAGGGTAACCAAATATTCTCCTTGGAACTGGGTAATCTAAACTGTAAAACACACAATGTTCATGGAGGATTCATTTGCATACAAATATTTCAGTGATATTAAATAGTATTAATGTTGTAATTAACCATAAATCAAATTTGATAAATGAATACATCCTCAAACAGTGTGTACTTTTTTTCTGGAAAAATGAAGAATTTTTATATGTTCACTAATAATATACTCATCAATATAGCAAAGCAACAGAGATTGTTTTGTGTTTTTATACAAATGCACTGGTGACCCCTGTAGTCCACAATCCCTTTACATCCAAGGGAAAGAAGGAGAGCACCAACCCTTCTGACGCTCAGATCACAAAAGGTTTGAATCCTATATGCAGTCTTTCGAACAATCAGAAATCACTGCTAATGAACTCCAGCAGCTCATGCAATGAATTGCATCATGGAGAGCATAAGGTCGACGTTTTGGTCTCCCGAGGCTCAAACCATCCATGAGACCATCCTTAGAACAATGTGTCAAAGTAGATTAAATCACAATAATTGTTGCTTCCAACATCTACTTCCTAGAAAAGCACTGCTTAATCCTTTTCGTCAGGCACATCCAATGCAAGTCAGTTACTCCACTATAAAGAAAGGATGATGTAATTTCACCACAGATACGTGAATTATGATTGATTGGAGCCTGGTGGGAGTTTCTCTAAGAGCTTGTCTCCTGTTTCTGAAGTCTCAGGGATGTCAAAGACTTCATCTGCATCTTGCTACCAGGACCTAGGCCTCTCTGCTGTGACTCATGCTCTGCCAAGTGGTGGCATATCCAGTCCTGGGCCCTTGGAGGTGAGTGTGGTGCTGCAACACAAGATCTGACACAATGACAATGGTGTGTCACTTGGAATGGGCACATCCCACTGCAGAAACGCCACTTTGCCACTTGCTGCACCTAAGCTGCAGACACCACTCACCGGTTTCGCAACACAACAACTCCGACTTACAATGCAGACCACCTTAGCCGACGCAACAGAGGCACATCACAACCAGTACTCATCACTTCTAGACCTCGATGCATCACCGATGTTGCCCTATTAGGAAATGAAGCATCACCTGTGAGCGCGATGCATCCCCTCCTTGGATCAACGCATTGTCACCAAGTCTCAATGCAACCAAAGTACTGTCAGTGTGTCAGCATGACTCCTGGCCCCTGCTCCATCGCAGTTGGACTAAACTTTTGGATTTGGCCTGGTCCAGCAAGACCAAATAGCCCCGAGTGGGAGCTATTGTCTTCTAAGTACTACATTATGATTTAATCTTTGAGAATTCACAACTTTACATGTGTATGTTGAATTTTTGTTGGCTTGGTTTGTTTGACTTAGATAAATATTGGCTATTTTTCTAAACTGGTGCTGAGTCCATTTTGTGGTAATTTCACTGTGTTACTGTAAGCGTGCACCAATACTTCACACATTGCCTCTTTAGTTTTAACCTGACTGCTCTGTGCCAAGCTACCAGAGGGTGAGCACAGGTAAACGTTTAGTGTGTATCTTACTCACCCTGACTAGGACTGTGGTCCCTACTTGGACAGAGTGCAAACCTCAGCAAACTAGAGACCCAATTTCTAACATTGGTGGTAGAGGTGGGATAGGACCTGTATTTGAGCATTGCATACAGTTATTTGCATACAATTCTTCCATATCTCAGACCATTATGTACCAATATACTTTATGTTTCTCTTTGGCATCTTTTTGAGTATTTGCAACACCAATGTGTCAATCTGGAGAACCAGCAGCTGCAAAAGCAGGAGTACAGTTTGATCAGAAGAAATTGGAAACCTACACGCTGTCCCTGCTCAAAGGTTTCTGCCGGGAATTCAAGTGCTCTTTTAGAGGCCTTACTCTACAAAAGGTGCCGAGGGCCTGGCTGGCAGCAAGGGAAGAAACTGTGCAATGAGAGGAGAGCAGTGTTGTGGATGGCAAGGAGGATATGCATCTGGAGATGTATGTTAGTCCAGAGCTACCTGTGGGTTAAGGGGCCTGTGTCACTGGAGAGAGGATCATCCCTAAAGCAGGCAGCAATATTCCCTCCAGAAGTCTGTCCTCAGAGGAGATTGAGCACCAACGGGAACCCAGGAGTCTCAAGATGGAGCTAGCAAAGCTCAAAATGGAGAACGACAAGGGCGAAAGCTCTGGAGGAAAAGAGATTGGCCATTAAGGAAAATAAAATTCTTATGGCTCATGAGTTGAGTGTGAAGGAGGTGGACCTGAAAGCCCAGAAGGCTGAGTCCAGTCCAGATGGTGGCAGCATATCTTTAGTGTCCTATGACAGGAGAGAACATATTTCCAAGAATTTCATAGCTCACTACAAGGTGGGGGAGGATATAGATCGCTAGTTTTAGGCCTACGAGATTGTTTCACAAGTGCACAGGATCCCTCGGGAGGGTGATGACGCAGAAACAAAGGTTTTTCATTTATTAGCGCATAAACGTAGTGCCGCAATAATCAAGTGTGACTTTAACCGAACTAATAAAGATTGTACGGGGACAAATGTGCCCTCAGAGTAGTTCGCCAACATTTATAAGCGTGCTTTATATAACGTGATGTATTAGAATTGTACTAATCTGACATAACCGTAAACGTGTGCCATGATTTGCTTGTTTGAAATGTTTTAACTTAGCATAACTTTAGTGGAGGCTTCGGCCTAGTTGCCTTGTCTCACGGTTTAGATGCTCGTGTTTTTCTAATGTGCTAATAAAACGTGTATTCTTGCTTGAAGCTGTACTTTTCCAGTGAGATCGGTTCACATGCTTATCTTTAAGGTTTCGTGCCAGCCTGGCATCTTCTTCTTTGCTCCAAGGTCAATCTGCAGGTGCAGACAATGGAAGCTCTGAAAGTGAGTTAATTGGTAAAATATGTTGCAACTTACGTTCCCGACTCCAAGGATAATGTATGCCTAGGTAGAAGCTTGTGAATTGTTGTTTTTGATTGGACAATTTGAAGCCAACCTATGAACCCTCCAATGGAAGACCCTACTGGATTTGAACTGTTGTTTATTTAAACCTGGTGCACAAGAAGAAAGCGGCCATTACCTATTGCACCCATTGAGGACATTACTGCTCATTGCAGCCATTATGGCCCATCTTGCCGACCTCGTCATTTTGCCATCTTCTACGATGCCAATTGATGTTCGACGCCATTTTTGAATGAGACTTTGATGCTTTCTCTAATCGAGAGAAACAGACTTTAAGTAATTCTCGCCCTAGAGACTTTAACTTTGATCTGCCCCTTTGCATAAAGTAGTAGTTTTGTCCTTTTATCTTGCCGCTGTGAGGCAATTGCCCCCGTCCACCCTGCCCCTTTGCCCCCGTCCCATGCTGATCGAAACCGGTACCTGTGAGACGAAGACTTCCTTGAATGCTGATTGAATTTGGTAAATATGAAAGGAAAATGTACAATTGCATTGTGTTTCTTTTTAGGTAACCAACTGCTGATTTTTGATAAGAGCCCTAGTTAAGAGTTTTTCCAAATTAATGTTGCTAAATTGTTTTTGCATGAAGTCCCACATGCAGATGCTAATTTGAGGTTAGATGAGGATTCATTTGTTGCACGATGCAATTTGAGACCTTGTTATGCTGACTAATGTATGCAATTAGCTCATTACAGATTATAGTTTTAGTGGTTTGCGTTGCTATTATCGAATGCATTGTTATTCAAATGCTGCATAGATTGCATCTTTTTCGCCGTTATGGACAGCTATTAATGTTCATTTACATATATCATTTGGTGTTGAGACACATTTATATCGTGCTAGCTTTGTTAATATAGGGAAATAAATTCATTAACTTTGAATGAACTGGTGTGGTTATTCATGGCCGAAAGGTCATGGTTCGCCGAAATGTTTTCTGGATTAATTGTGAAGTGTTATGTTGATCAGGGCATTGCTTATGTTCGTTATTGATTATTGATTTGATTAAATTGACTAATCTCAGGTGAAGAGAGCCCCACTTGGTCAAAAGATTCATCGACCCAAGAGCGTCCAAATACAGGTAATTTATTAGGACGGAACGCTCTATCAGTAGATGGTAGCAGAGGACGGTTTCGCCCTTTGGGACCCCACTCGAGAGGACGGTTTCGACTTTGGGACCCCACTCGAGAGGTAATGGTTACGCCCTTTGGGACCCCACTCGAGAGGTAATGGTTTCGCCCTTTGGGACCCCACTCGAGAGGTAACGGTTTCGACTTTTGGGACCCCACTCGAGGTAACGGTTACGCGCCCTTTGAGACCCCACTCGAGAGGTATATGGTGTTGAATTAGATTTTTTCTTGGGTAAAACAGATTGAGAGAATGATGATGCCCTAAGTCCCCCGCGACTTTCCCGGGATCTCGGAGCTTGCGAATGGAGAGAATGGAGGTGTGAAATCGGCGTGACGACTAGTGACGGTATGAGTGAAGTCAGGGTTTTGCGCTTGCACAGCTTATTGCCGCAGATTGTTTGAAAAGGTTGCGAGGATTTTAGAGAATAGCGGAGGTGCGACTCCAAGTGTGAGAGTAGGGAAGTCGTCGAACTTCATGTGCATGTGGCGCTTTGTGCAGAAAAAGGTCCACGTGGTTGTTGTTGTTGAGACGGGCCCTGCGAGGTCAAGAGACTCCGGAGTATGTTGAAAAGTGTATGAGACACTTGTTTTATGTTGTGGTCTGGTCGGTTTAATAGGTTGACCGGGCGTGGTCAAGGAGTCGGTACGTGTGTTAAGGGAGTGAAAGAAAACTTCGACTTCGGGCTTTGACAGATTCGAAGTGCACTAGAATAGATCATTGACAAGTTGAGAGCAGAGTCTGCGGGTCAGGATTTGCTTGCGAAAGTGGGGACCGAGAAAGATGGAATAACTGCCGAGGCTAGTGAAAAATCCCTAAGGTCCTGAAGCGATTGTGTTACCCTTCCTGTAGTAAACTGACAGATCTGTTTTATTATTATTTGGTTGCTCGCGATACATGCCAGAAGTTGTTACGAGAGGAGCTGAGTGAAGGAGGACAAGCCGCGAGGCTTTGTCAGCCGCAGTGTGTGTGAGTGTGACGTCACTAGGAGCCGCGCTGGGATAGGTTGGTTGCAGAGAAGGGTCGCGCACGGATTGGACGCAGTCCGTGGGGCTCGATTGGAAGGGGAAAGGCAAGCGAAGAGTATTCCGGGAATTAAAGTCACTTATTGATTACAAACTTTGTGAAATAAAAGACGAGAAAATGAAATTTTTTAAAGCATTAAAGAGTGCGATGAAGGGGGAGTCTTACATTAAAGCGAGCGTAGGAGAGGAGACGCCACCCGAAGGTACACCAGCTTACATTGTAATGGAGGAAAGGGGGGTAGCTCCGTGCCTTTGGCTAAAGCAATGGCACAAGCTGACAGAGAGACATGGGAGCGTAGCGTTCCCGATCCATGGGACATTCAATATAAGGATCCTAGAGAATTTGAGATTCGGGATGTACGACGTGAAGGTACCTCCAAGGCCAGCACAGTTTGAGGCTCTAGCGATTTGGGAACTAATGGCTAGACAGCAACAGCAAAAGAAGTTCGAGACCAGGATAAGAAAGGTAGAAAAGACACTAGCGGACGCTAGGTGGGATAATGCACAGAAGGTGTGGAGGTCAGATATATTGCAGGAGATAAAATTGTTTCCCGCAATTGCTAAGGAAGAAGAGGCGACAGGCAAGAAAGCTACCTGTAAGACAAACAGGAGGTGTTCCAAAGATAGAGAGGACGAGGAAAAGTTAAGGAGAGAAGAAGAGTCAGAGGATGAGGAGTTCATCATGCAATTGCTGAACGACCGTCCACCACCTTATGCAGAGAGTGAACAAGGTCCAAGTACCAGTTCTGCCCCTCCGGCACCGGTACAGAATAATGAAACTCCGAGTTCAGAAACGCCATCGGGATCTAAGGACCCGAGTTTACTGTTCACCCCGCAGATACCGCAGGTTAGGAGAATATATCCAGATGTGCCTATATTGAAAACAGCAGAAAATTATCAGCCGCAGGTCCCAAGGTACTACAGCAGTGACAACAGTACGAGAATGACTCTAGATCCAACCGTAATGGGAGTACAGAATGGTCGCAACCCAACATTGGCACAAGCTGAATCAACCCAGTTTTTGATGCCTCAAAAGCAGATGCAGGGGGGAACCGCACATGCTCAGATGACGGGGAGTCAGACGGGCATGCCGGCAATGATGACCCATAGTGTGGGAATGAACATGCCTCAGAACTTGGGGAATGGACAGAACCCAGATGCGATATCCCTACCCATTACTGTAGGTCCACCGGTACCTTTGTACATTCAGCCTAACTCAGGTATGAGCGGTCAAGGATCAATGGTGCAGAGTGGGACGGAAAGGAGGTGCATAGAAAACACTCCAGAGACAACTCCGATAGCGGCTCAGCCAACTGGATCTGGGTCCTTGATGGAGTTTAGTCCCATATGTGCTCAGTCAACAGTGGTGAGGTCGAGTCCCCCACTAATGATACCGCTATCATCGAACACTGAAAAGTTGCCGCAACCATCAATGGCAGTCGATGTGAATGCTACACTGATGGGGTTGAATGCGCAACAGCTGACACAGTGGTTCAACAGTCTGAATTCCACACAAAGCTCAGCCAGTGGGGAGGGAGAAGACTATCTGAATAAGGTCAGGTTGAACATGGAAGCAGAAGAATTGGTGGAAGGGACTATGGGTTTGAATAGGTTAGAGTCCTACTCGGAAGAAGAGCTGAGGTATCTATGTCCTAGGATTACGAGAGAAGTGAACAAGGTACATAGAAGGTTGCAAGAAATAGCTGACAAAAACGGGGTTGAGATAGACAAGACAAAACACTTGAGCAGGAGCTATAGATTGGATTTCGGGACCACAGACTTTGAACACATGAGGTCAGCAGGCATGAAAACACACCTTAGAGAATTGCTGCAGAGTGCACAAGTGTGGAGGTGCTTAGACAAATGGGAAAGCAGATGGGCAAAGAAAAAGGAAAAGAGGAAAGACAGTGTCCCAGAGCACAATGAGAAAAGATCACAGAGTAGTGATGCAATAACCATGTTACCAATGAGGGAGACAGCAGGGGGAAAATTAATACATGTACCGTGGCACAGAAGCGACATTCAGTCTTTTACGGATGATTTTCCCAAACTGAGAGAGAAACCGATTGAATGGTATCAACAGACCGATAGGTTTGTGAAGCTTGCAAAATGTCTTTGGGAAGACCTGAACACCCTCTTTGAGATTGTGGTTCCAGCAGATTTGTGGGAAGACTGTAAAAGGGCTGTAGGTTGGCCGACAAGTGAACCAGAGAGAGACAGGGATACGGGTGCACCATCACCTATGGTGATGAGCTTGTACTATAAGGTGATTGAGCATTTGAAGACGAAGGTTGCCGCGAAAAATGTGGATTGGCAGAAGATTGATCGAACTGCCCAAGAGGCTAAAGAGTCGATTCATGGTTACTATGAGAGGTTGTTGAAGGCGTTCAAGAACTACAGTGGCACGGAAACAATAGAGGCGAAGGACATGCTTCATTTTGTGTTTAGATTCGTGGAAGGGCTGAGACCAGAGATAAGTCAGATGATAAAGACGCATTTGATTTGTTGGCAGTCCAAACCTATTGATGAGGTGTTGAATTATGCGAAATACTGTAGCGACGAAATTGAAGTGAAACAGAAAAGGTTGAAAGAGAAAGTGATGGTGATGCAACTTAAAGCAGCTCAGACAGGTCTGCAAGGGTTGCAAGGGTTCCAACAGCAGATACCGCAGCCGCAGCCGCAGGGAAATATGGTGTTTCAGCCACAGGCGAGAGGCAGAGGCAGAGGAGGCTTTGGGAGTAATGGTCCGGATTTGAACACTGTTGCAATTCCAAATGGTGTGCAGGCAATGAAAAGGGTGATGCCGTGTCACGTGTGCGGAATTGTCGGGCATTGGAAACGCGAGTGCCTGATGGTGGTGCAGGAAGGTGCAGGTGTTGGTCAGCAAAACAATGATGTCAATGCATTCCAGACAATGAGGGGACCGAAAATGAGAGGTCCAAACCCAAATTTTCAGACCATAAATCAGATGCAGGGATTACAGCCCATGCAGCCGCAGCAGATGCAGATTCCCCGTATGCAGATGACGCAAATGCAGCCAATGCAACAGCAGTTTCCCATGGTACCTAATCAGCAAATGCAAATACCTTTGGCACCAGTGAGTCAGCAGCAAGTGATGGTTCCTCCACAGGTCTCGGGTCAGGTGATGAGTACAAATGGCACCGTACAACAGTTCCCATTACACAGTGAGAATGGAATAAACAGTGTATGGGAGAGTGAAAGTTCAGATGAGGAGGGAAATTGTGTGCTTGCAGCATCCTTGGAAGTTGATCAAAAGGGTCCATATGTGGAGGGAAGAGTTATGGGTCATCGTGTTTCATTCTTGGTTGACACAGGAGCCACACGTTCAACTGTTAGGAGCATTGAAGTACCAAATTTGCCACTCTCAGGGAGAACAGTTCAAGTAGTGGGAGTAGCAAACAGGCACCTGACGAACCCAATCACAGATCCAGTACAAGTCAGAATTGATAACTATCAAGGGTTACATAATTTTGTGGTATGTGACTCAAGCCCGATAGCACTGTTAGGGAGAGACCTATTGTGCAAATTGGGATGTTCGATTATGTGTTCGAACGATGGAATTAGAATTCAGACGAGCAGTGATGGGGAAGAAGAGGACAGTGTAGAAGGGGATGAGATGGAAACTGTCGATGAAGAATATCCTCTGATTAACCTTTTTCCGATGATAACTGAAGCAGATATTCCAGCTGAATTACGGGAAACAGTCGGAAAGGAAGTGTGGGATATGACAGGAAAAGAGGTGGGATTGGTGAAAGGAGTGGAACCAGTGAAAGTGACCGTAAAACCCAATGTAACCTTTCCCCAGACCCCACAATACCACATGGCACAAGACACCCTCATGGAAGTCGCCCAACTCATTGACGAGTTTGTAAAACAGGGAGTATTGAAAGAAGTGTTAAGCAGTCCATGTAATTCACCAATCATGGGACTAATAAAGCCGAGTGGAAAGGTCTGAATTGTGCAGGACTTGAGGAAAATAAATGACATCATAATTAAATGCTGCCCTGTAGTACCGAATCCAGCTGTGATAATGTTTCAAGTCCCTTGCGATGCCGAGTGGTTCTCAGTCATCGACTTGTCACAAGCATTCTTTTCGGTGCCTCTTCATGAGGACAGCCAATTTCTCTTTTGTTTCAAATTCTTAGACAGAGTTTACAGTTGGTGTCGAATTCCTCAAGGGTTTTCGGAGTCACCGTCAATTTTCAATCAGATTCTAAAGAAAGACTTGGAAGCGTTAGAATTGCCATTCGAGTCAACCCTAGTACAGTACATTGATGACTTACTGATTGCATCTAAGACAGAAAGTGGCTGCACAGCCGACACCATTGCTCTACTGAACCATTTGGGAAGGAATGGACACAAGGTGTCTCCTTCAAAGTTGCAGTTCTGTCAGAAGAAAGTGAAATATTTGGGTCATCAAATAGAGAAAGGGTCACGGAGAATAATGAAGGAAAGAATAACAAGTGTACTTCAAATGAGTCCACCAAAGACGAGGAGGGAGGTGAGGAAGTTTTTAGGGATGGTGAGCTACTGTCGCCAGTGGATTCCCAACTTTTCAACTCTAGCAAAGCCTTTACTGAAACTGACACAGAAGGATGCCTTGGATGAAATTGAGCTGAAAGGAGATGAGATGGATGCTTTTATTGAATTGAAAGAATGCATGTGCAGGGCTCCAGCTTTAGGAATGCCTGATTACACAAAGCCTTTCACATTGTTTTGTCATGAACGTGATGCATGTTCTTTGTCTGTCTTGACCCAAGCCCATGGTGGCATAAACAGACCAGTAGCGTATTTTTTAGCTACTTTGGATCCGGTCGCAGCAGCACTGCCAGGGTGTTTGTGCGCCGTAGCAGCAGTTGGTATCAGCCTCACTCAGAGTGAAGGAATAGTGATGGGACACCCATTAACAGTCATGGTCCCTCACTCAGTTGAGATACTTTTGACCCGCTCCCGAACGCAACACATGACTGGAGCAAGACTCACAAGGTATGAAACAATAATTCTGGGCTCACCGAATGTGCAGCTGAAAAGGTGCACTACGTTGAATCCAGCAACCTTGCTTCCCGGTGAAAATGCTGAAATTGAGAACGCTGAAGACGTCGAGCACGACTGCCTTCAGGTGACTGAATTTTGCACAAAACCCCGACCTGACATTAAGGATACTAAGCTTGATGAAAATGACCAAATTGTTTTTGTTGATGGGTCATGTTTAAGAGATGGGTTGGGAATTTTGAAAGCAGGATATGCTGTATGTACTGTAACAGGTGTCTTGGAAGCGTCCTGGCTCCAAGGAGTCTATTCCGCACAAGTAGCAGAGCTTGTAGCCCTTACAAGAGCATGCCAACTGTCTACATTGATGAAGGTTACCATTTACACTGACAGTCAGTACGGGTTTGGAATTGTGCACGACTTTGGGCAACTATGGTCACAGAGAGGTTTCCTGACCTCTTCAGGGTCCCCAGTGAAAAACGGGGAGAGAATAAGGGAATTGTTACACGCTGTAAGGAAATGCCTCCTTGGCATGGTTGCCCCCTGACTTTTTGCCTTTGCTGATGCTATGTTTACAATTGAAAGTGTGCTGAGGCCTGCTAACCAGGCCCCAGCACCAGTGTTCTTTCCCTAACCTGTACTTTTGTATCCACAATTGGCAGACCCTGGCATCCAGATAAGTCCCTTGTAACTGGTACTTCTAGTACCAAGGGCCCTGATGCCAAGGAAGGTCTCTAAGGGCTGCAGCATGTCTTATGCCACCCTGGAGACCTCTCACTCAGCACAGACACACTGCTTGCCAGCTTGTGTGTGCTAGTGAGGACAAAACGAGTAAGTCGACATGGCACTCCCCTCAGGGTGCCATGCCAGCCTCTCACTGCCTATGCAGTATAGGTGAGACACCCCTCTAGCAGGCCTTACAGCCCTAAGGCAGGGTGCACTATACCATAGGTGAGGGTACCAGTGCATGAGCATGGTACCCCTACAGTGTCTAAACAAAACCTTAGACATTGTAAGTGCAGGGTAGCCATAAGAGTATATGGTCTGGGAGTCTGTCAAACACGAACTCCACAGCTCCATAATGGCTACACTGAAAACTGGGAAGTTTGGTATCAAACTTCTCAGCACAATAAATGCCCACTGATGCCAGTGTACATTTTATTGTAAAATACACCCCAGAGGGCACCTTAGAGGTGCCCCCTGAAACTTAACCGACTATCTGTGTAGGCTGACTAGTTTTAGCAGCCTGCCACAAACCGAGACATGTTGCTGGCCCCATGGGGAGAGTGCCTTTGTCACTCTGAGGCCAGTAACAAAGCCTGCACTGGGTGGAGATGCTAACACCTCCCCCAGGCAGGAATTGTCACACCTGGCGGTGAGCCTCAAAGGCTCACCTCCTTTGTGCCAACCCAGCAGGACACTCCAGCTAGTGGAGTTGCCGGCCCCCTCCGGCCAGGCCCCACTTTTGGCGGCAAGGCCGGAGAAAATAATGAGAAAAACAAGGAGGAGTCACTGGCCAGTCAGGACAGCCCCTAAGGTGTCCTGAGCTGAAGTGACTCTAACTTTTAGAAATCCTCCATCTTGCAGATGGAGGATTCCCCCAATAGGGTTAGGATTGTGACCCCCTCCCCTTGGGAGGAGGCACAAAGAGGGTGTACCCACCCTCAGGGCTAGTAGCCATTGGCTACTAACCCCCCAGACCTAAACACGCCCTTAAATTTAGTATTTAAGGGCTACCCTGAACCCTAGAAAATTAGATTCCTGCAACTACAAGAAGAAGGACTGCCTAGCTGAAAACCCCTGCAGAGGAAGACCAGAAGACGACAACTGCCTTGGCTCCAGAAACTCACCGGCCTGTCTCCTGCCTTCCAAAGATCCTGCTCCAGCGACGCCTTCCAAAGGGACCAGCGACCTCGACATCCTCTGAGGACTGCCCCTGCTTCGAAAAGACAAGAAACTCCCGAGGACAGCGGACCTGCTCCAAGAAAAGCTGCAACTTTGTTTCCAGCAGCTTTAAAGAACCCTGCAAGCTCCCCGCAAGAAGCGTGAGACTTGCAACACTGCACCCGGCGACCCCGACTCGGTTGGTGGCGATCCAACACCTCAGGAGGTACCCCAGGACTACTCTAAGACTGTGAGTACAAAAACCTGTCCCCCCTGAGCCCCCACAGCGCCGCCTGCAGAGGGAATCCCGAGGCTTCCCCTGACCGCGACTCTTTGAACCTAAAGTCCCGACGCCTGGGAGAGACCCTGCACCCGCAGCCCCCAGGACCTGAAGGACCGGACTTTCACTGGAGAAGTGACCCCCAGGAGTCCCTCTCCCTTGCCCAAGTGGAGGTTTCCCCGAGGAACCCCCCCCTTGCCTGCCTGCAGCGCTGAAGAGATCCCGAGATCTCCCATAGACTAACATTGCGAACCCGACGCTTGTTTCTACACTGCACCCGGCCGCCCCCGCGCTGCTGAGGGTGAAATTTCTGTGTGGGCTTGTGTCCCCCCCGGTGCCCTACAAAACCCCCCTGGTCTGCCCTCCGAAGACGCGGGTACTTACCTGCAAGCAGACCGGAACCGGGGCACCCCCTTTTCTCCATTCTAGCCTATGTGTTTGGGCACCACTTTGAACTCTGCACCTGACCGGCCCTGAGCTGCTGGTGTGGTGACTTTGGGGTTGCTCTGAACCCCCAACGGTGGGCTACCTTGGACCAAGAACTGAACCCTGTAAGTGGCTTACTTACCTGGTAAAACTAACAAAAACTTACCTCCCCAGGAACTGTGAAAATTGCACTGTGTCCACTTTTAAAACAGCTATTTGTCAATAACTTGTAAAGTATACATGCAATTTTTATGATTTGAAGTTCCTAAAGTACTTACCTGCAATACCTTTCAAATGAGATATTCCATGTAGAATTTGAACCTGTGGTTCTTAAAATAAACTAAGAAAAGATATTTTTCTATACAAAAACCTATTGGCTGGATTTGTCTCTGAGTGTGTGTACCTCATTTATTGTCTATGTGTATGTACAACAAATGCTTAACACTACTCCTTGGATAAGCCTACTGCTCGACCACACTACCACAAAATAGAGCATTAGTATTATCTCTTTTTGCCACTATCTTACCTCTAAGGGGAACCCTTGGACTCTGTGCATGCTATTCCTTACTTTGAAATAGCACATACAGAGCCAACTTCCTACACACGCCATTCAAATGCCAGCCGAAATTGCAGTGGTAAAGTGTAGTGCTCATACAAAAGGACAGGACTATGTTTCCCTGGGAAATGCATATGCGGATCAAATCGCAAGATTTTGTGCCTTGAACTGTATATTGCTCAGGGATGAATGGAATTTGATAAGTGAACCAGAACTCGAACCAGCTGAAGCATTTGCCTTGAAGGTCGTGGATACAATGGATGAACTAAAAGCATTACAGAATAGCGTCAGGGAGGATGAAAGAGTTTCCTGGATTAAGTCACAATGTACATTGAGACCAGATGAGTTATGGGTTTCAAATGAGGGAAAATTTGTTTTACCAAATAGTCTCTTATCGCAGCTAGCGCGGTTCTATCATGGGCAGGCTCACCTAGGGAGAGATGCCATGATAAGATTGTTCAAAACTGATTGGTTTAACCCCAGATTCCGTCAAGTTGCAGAAGCAGTTTGCCATCGTTGTGTCATCTGTCAACAGATGAACCCAGGAAAGGGAACGGTTGTGAACGTGAGCCACATTGGCAGGGCGGGTGGCCCGTTCAGCAGAATGCAGATGGACTTTATTGAGATGCCTGTGCATGGAGGTCTGAAGTATGTGTTGGTGATTGTGTGCATTTTTAGTCACTGGATTGAAGCATACCCCACACGTAGAAATGACAGCCTTACAGTTGCAAAACTATTGTTGAGGTAGTTGATACCACGTTTCGGATTCCCGATCTCTTTAGAATCAGATAGAGGAAGTCACTTCAATAACGAGGTGATAAAGTTACTTTGCGCAGCGCTGAACATTGAGCAAAAACTGCATTGTAGCTATCGCCCTGAAGCCTCAGGACTGGTGGAACAAATGAATGGTACACTGAAATCAAGAATGGCGAAAATATGTGCATCGACAAATTTGAAATGGCCTGACGCATTGCCTTTGGTGTTAATGTCAATGAGAAACACCCCTGACAGAAAGACTGGATTGTCCCCGCACGAAATTCTCATGGGCAGGGCCATGAGACTTCCTGCAGTTCCCGCAAACGCGCTTTTGAATATTACAGATGATATGGTGTTAGACTACTGCAAAGGTCTGGCTGACGTGGTTCGCTCTTTCTCTCACCAGGTGGAAGCAACCACCTTGTCACTGATCCAAGGTCCAGGACACACACTGAAAGCAGGTGACTGTGTCGTGATAAAGAAGCACGTGAGGAAGTCGTGTCTGGAACCCCGTTGGAAAGGCCCTTTCCAAGTGATCCTGACGACCACTACCGCTGTGAAGTTTGCGGGAGTTCCCAACTGGATTCACGCCAGTCATACAAAGAAAGTGTTGTGTCCCACAGATGAGGAAGTTGAAGCGCTGAAACTGCCAGTACCTGATAACAAAGTGCTGAGCGCTGAGACAGAGCAAAACAGAACTAGAAGCGAACAGGCAGAAATAGAAGAGAGAGAAATATTCTCTGAGGACGAAACAACCGATTCACTTGGGGAAGACCAAGGAGAAACCTCAGACAGCGACGAAGCAGCTGAAGGTAACAAAGAGCCTGAAGCAGCTGAAGGTAACAAAGAGCCTGAAGCAGCTGAAGGTAACAAAGAGCCTGAAGAAAGTAACAGTGACAAAGGGCTCGAAAGAGGTGAAGAAGCAGGAGAGCCTGATCAGAGGAGGGCTTTCCCAGAAGCAGACGGTACAGAAAAGAAAAGAAAAACCTGATTGACTCCCCAGAAGGAGGGGACAAGGCAGAACAGAACGAGACTGTTCAAACTTCCTCAGAAGAGATCGCAGGTCCATCAAGTGGACACAGTGCAAAGAGAAGACCAAGTATATCACCAGTAAAAGTAAGGACTAGAGAAACGTTGAACGACGGTGAAGGGCCAAGAGTGAAAGAGAAAAGAAAGGAAGTGTCTGTCGTGGTACCAACATCAAGTGAAGAAAAAGACTTGGCCAAAGAGGAAAGTATCAGTGAGGCAGAATCGAAGAGAGATGCAAAATTGAAAAGGAAAAGGATACCAAACAGGAGATATTCCGGTCCAAAATGGGCATATGTAGTCAATGACGATTGGACCGACGAATTTGTATCTCTTAGCCTCGAGAACGAAGAAGAAGAGATACCAATAGAAAAGAAAAGTTTTATGGACACTATTGATTGAAAGGGTGATAAATGACATTGCTTGCTATAATCTAACGTGATACAACCAGCTGAGACATTGCTAAACCAGATGAGACATTTGCTAACTCGATAAGACTTTGATAACCTGATTGACTCTTAAACCCGATTTGAGATAACGTTGCTAACTGATGAAAGACTGAGTTATTGCCGAATTGAGACAAATGCTGCTAACCGATAAGTGACTGGGCTCCTGAAGAAAACTGTGTGAACATTGCGCTCGTTCAGCTTTGTAACTAATTGCTAAATCGTTTCTTTATAAGTGCTTCTAGCTCTCTGATTCTGTACAGATCATGACTAAGTACGCTACACAAAACAGTAGAGTGAAATATTGTAAATATGTGTGTGTAGGCTTGATAACTGCATGTGTACTAATAATAATGGCAATAGTGCTTGCAACGCGTGGTAAGGGTGAGAATGAGAAAATTGATGCTTCTACTTCTGCTCCTGTTACTGTCACTGAACTAACCGAATTGAAAAGACTAGAATTAGATGAGAGACACTTGCATGATAAGAAGGAACTTTCGTATAATGTTTTCTATCGCCTACTAACAGAATATGTTGAGACTATGGATGCGAAAGATTGTTATGTGTGTACACAGATACCGACATCGGTAACGGAAGGGGTGACTTATCACCACATGCCTCTTACATATGGGATCACATGTAGTTTAGTAACTTCTAGATTTTATGGTCAAACTAACATACAGTATTTTTATTCAAATTATGATGTTACCTTTGCATATGTTCCTATAATAACGCAACTAAGCCAGATTGCTAAAGATTGGGATGCTAAAATAATGAGGGAATTTTTCGAGCCAATGCAACCTTTTGAAACAGCTCACGCTCATAGGGAAAACCTTACCTGCTCGCTCACTGCAGTAGAAATAAGCTTTTTAGATCGCACAGATGATAGAAGGGCACAAATGAATGCGAAATTAGAAAAAGAGCTAAGTAAGAGGACTTCAGTAGATAATTATGCTTTTGCCGCAATAAAAACACAAGGAAAAATAGCTTTAGACGCTTGGCATGTAGGGAAATTTTGTATATATCGTGGTGAATCTTATTATGATAACATTTTCGTGGGAGCGAGTGAATGTAAACATACGTTTATCTTTAAGGCCAAATGGACATTCATGCTGAACGGACTTGACCCTGTCATACCTGGTGTATATTACATTTGTGGGCATAATGCCTATTATCGTCTTCCAAAGGGATGGTGGGGGAGATGTTATTTGGGTATAGTGTTCCCAAAGGTTTATCAACTGGATGACCTATCGGTGATTCCAAAGACGTCTGGATCTCATCGTATCCAGAAAAGAGAGACCGCAGCTGCTGTGGTAGGAGATATATTTGGAGCCATGATTCCTTCATTGGGAGTTGTGTTGAATTCCATCAAAATAAGAAAGTTGTCTACTATAGTGGATAACATGTTGACAAAGTTTTCAGGTGCTATAATCCTGATGGATGCTGAACTTGCAGCAGAAAGAGCTATGACTCTTCAAAACAGGCTTGCCCTAGACATTCTTTTAGCAAAGGATGGCGGCGTTTGCAAAATGCTTGGTGCGCGTCACTGTTGCACGTATATACCAGACAACAGTGTGAAAATTAAAACAATGCTTGCAAATCTAACAAAAGAGAATGCAGACTTGAAGGAATTGAAAGAACCAGGAGTTTGGGAGAAGGTTGGAAAGGGAGTTGCTTCAGTGGGAAATTGGCTTGGTGGCATTTGGAATGGAATATTACTAAAAATAATACAGGGAATACTAATAGTACTAATTTGCATCTTTGGGATTTGGGGAATAAAGAGGGGAATACTAATGATCATGACAAGAATTAAGAGAAGGAAGGAAGAGAAAATGATGAAAAGAATGGCAGAAGAATACAAGGCAAGAACAAGGGGAACTAAAAGGCAAAGAGAGCTGACAGAATTTTAATGGAATAAAATTTGTGGGAATAGTTTTGTGTGATGACAAATAGTCATCAGAGGAGGGATTGATGACGCAGAAACAAAGGTTTTTCCTTTATTAGCGCATAAACGTAGTGCCGCAATAATCAAGTGTGACTTTAACCGAACTAATAAAGATTGTACGGGGACACATGTGCCCTCAGAGTAGTTCGCCAACATTTATAAGCGTGCTTTATATAACGTGATGTATTAGAATTGTACTAATCTGACATAACCGTAAACGTGTGCCATGATTTGCTTGTTTGAAATGTTTTAACTTAGCATAACTTTAGTGGAGGCTTCGGCCTAGTTGCCTTGTCTCACGGTTTAGATGCTCGTGTTTTTCTAATGTGCTAATAAAACGTGTATTCTTGCTTGAAGCTGTACTTTTCCAGTGAGATCGGTTCACATGCTTATCTTTAAGGTTTAGTGCCAGCCTGGCATCTTCTTCTTTGACCCAAGGTCAATCTGCAGGTGCAGACAATGGAAGCTCTGAAAGTGAGTTAATTGGTAAAATATGTTGCAACTTACGTTCCCGACTCCAAGGATAATGTATGCCTAGGTAGAAGCTTGTGAATTGTTGTTTTTGATTGGACAATTTGAAGCCAACCTATGAACCCTCCAATGGAAGACCCTACTGGATTTGAACTGTTGTTTATTTAAACCTGGTGCACAAGAAGAAAGCGGCCATTACCCATTGCACCCATTGAGGACATTATTGCCCATTGCAGCCATTATGGCCCATCTTGCCGACCTCGTCATTTTGCCATCTTCTACGATGCCAATTGATGTTCGACGCCATTTTTGAATGAGACTTTGATGCTTTCTCTAATCGAGAGAAACAGACTTTAAGTAATTCTCGCCCTAGAGACTTTAACTTTGATCTGCCCCTTTGCATAAAGTAGTAGTTTTGTCCTTTTATCTTGCCGCTGTGAGGCAATTGCCCCCGTCCACCCTGCCCCTTTGCCCCCGTCCCATGCTGATCGAAACCGGTACCTGTGAGACGAAGACTTCCTTGAATGCTGATTGAATTTGGTAAATATGAAAGGAAAATGTACAATTGCATTGTGTTTCTTTTTAGGTAACCAACTGCTGATTTTTGATAAGAGCCCTAGTTAAGAGTTTTTCCAAATTAATGTTGCTAAATTGTTTTTGCATGAAGTCCCACATGCAGATGCTAATTTGAGGTTAGATGAGGATTC
Source organism: Pleurodeles waltl (assembly GCF_031143425.1). Lineage (NCBI taxonomy): Eukaryota > Metazoa > Chordata > Amphibia > Caudata > Salamandridae > Pleurodeles > Pleurodeles waltl. Next base: position 1,718,467,508 of record NC_090440.1, read on the forward strand.
ATTTGTTGCACGATGCAATTTGAGACCTTGTTATGCTGACTAATGTATGCAATTAGCTCATTACAGATTATAGTTTTAGTGGTTTGCGTTGCTATTATCGAATGCATTGTTATTCAAATGCTGCATAGATTGCATCTTTTTCGCCGTTATGGACAGCTATTAATGTTCATTTACATATATCATTTGGTGTTGAGACACATTTATATCGTGCTAGCTTTGTTAATATAGGGAAATAAATTCATTAACTTTGAATGAACTGGTGTGGTTATTCATGGCCGAAAGGTCATGGTTCGCCGAAATGTTTTCTGGATTAATTGTGAAGTGTTATGTTGATCAGGGCATTGCTTATGTTCGTTATTGATTATTGATTTGATTAAATTGACTAATCTCGGGTGAAGAGAGCCCCACTTGGTCAAAAGATTCATCGACCCAAGAGGGTCCAAATACAGGTAATTTATTAGGACGGAACGCTCTATCAAGGGTTAGAGGGCCAGTTAGTGGAAGCAGTTTCCCCATGGAGGGGAGGGACACCTTACTAACCCAGGAAATATGGGTTGACCTGGAGATGCATAGGTAGAGGTTTAGGGGGAGTGTGAAGCTTCTTTCTCAGACCTGGGTAGATTGTGTACACTCTTTCTGGAAGGCACCGGACAGTTGGGTGAATGGAAGTAATGTGACAGACTATCAGGGGCTATACAACTTGTCTGCACAAGATCAATGTTTAGCCTTTGTTTGATTGAGCTGTGCCAGGACTTGATTGATAGTAAGCTCACTGACCCCAGGGAGCTTGCTAAGGAGGCAGACTGCCGGGTCAGCACCATGGTCCACAAGGAGGAACCTGGGCGTGAGCCTAATAAGAGTGGCTCATGTTCCCCCCAGCAGAGTGATGGGGAGGTCAAGGGACATGCCACATCCACTCTGTAAATATTGCTGATTTTGTGAGGGAGCGGATAATAGCTGACCAGGTGTTTCCACGCTGCCCAGTAAAAATGTCTGTTGGAAACCGCCAGATCGTAGCTACTTGTCAAAACATTTTCAAATAGCCTGCCATCAAGTTCCAAACAGCCATAGAATGTATGTCTTCCCTATGAACATGCTTTGGCATTAATTAGTGTTTTTTATCCAGTTGTTAGTAAACTTGAATAAATCCGAGCTAGTTTCACTTTTACCAATTTGTGCACCTAATTCCGAGTTCGAAAGCTACATTCACCAGAGCCATTTTGGGTGTGAGGAGTGCTTTAAGATAAACGATTAGCAGCGAGCCTTTTGAGAATCCTGTTGGTCACAGGTTTCTTTCTTTGCAGACTAGGCACCGCCTTTTATCCTTCTGATGTTGAGAAAAAGAGTACCATTGCATGTTTTAACAGTATCACGTATTATTGAAGCACTACATAATAATGCAGTTCGTAATGTAATTCTTGAAGAGTCCGAATTTTAATTCCATCAATGTCATGCATGTTTATGTTACACAGAATGTGCTGCTTTGAAGAAGGTCCTCAACAAAATGGCCTGATATTGCAGAAATTTACAGACGGTGGCAAATTCCTTTCGAGCAGGATTTTCAGCATTTCTCGGAATCGTTTGACATATTCTGCCTAGGTGTATGCCAGTTCCTTTCTCATGAGTGTGTGCGCCACAGGAGACCCCGCATGCCAGGGTAGACAAGCTTTAAAATATGCTTTGCAGCAGTGCCGCCCAGATCTGCAGAATACTGATATTTTCCGGGATGTCATTTTAGTGAAACACAGTTGAGCAAGTCGCTAAATAAAAAAGTAATTTATAGCTATCTGACAGCTGGGGCACACTCCCTTCCCGTGGTGTATAGGAAGCATGAATTCAAAGGCTTGCTTGTTTCACTTCCACTTGCCTTTTGCAGAGAGAGTTAAATGTAAAGGCTGTGGCACAGTGGAGCATTGTAGGCCAAAGGTTAATTGTCCCATTGCAGAGGAGATCCATTTCTCATTCGATTATAAGGCCACATCTCACTTTCTCACATAGTCTGCATGCTGCCTCGTACTGGGTCTCTTTGGAAAGTGTTGGCAGTAAGACTGTTGGAAGCAGTGTCCTCTCAGCACCGCAGCTGAGTCAAAACGAGCGACCCTATTGTGTGGTCACTGTGGTGTGTACTTATGTAAAAATAAGCTTTTGGTCATACAAGTAAGCCCAACCAGCACGAGTAATTTAAGAAGTCAGCACGGATTGTACGGTTTGCAAATAGTAGTCACTCACCCCTAAGCTATTCAGGTTGTGAGGCTGCACCAGTGCTGGTTCTGCAGTGTTTGTGTCTTTCTCCACTGGTGAGATAGCGCGTCAGAACCTTAATAAGTAAACTTACAAGGAGACACGCCTAGGCTGATGGACCTTTGGACCACGTTCGGGGACTTCCCAGTACAAGATATTTTTCTGGCATCACAAACAAATATATCAATTACCCAATCAATATTCGCAATAACTAATAAACAAGTCAGTCTATAACATTCAATAAGAATCAGTAAGTCGAACACACCATGACCTTTCAGTCATGAAGAACCACACCAATTTAGTTAAGAGTTAGGATATTTATTTCCCTATTAGTTTACAATCTAAAGTCATCTCCATTAATCTCATTAGCAATCAATCTCATTAGTAACTCCAGATTTATAATTAAAACACAATTAATCAATACATCGAGAATATTCATTCAGCATTAACACATCATTTATAAGGAACAGCTTAGCAAAGTCTCAGTAGTGCAAGATTCAAAAAAGCAAGAACTCAGTCATTTGTCTATTTGCGTCAGATATTAGTGAACACCTTAACTAACCTCGAATTAGCATCAGCATGTTGGGCTTCATGCAAAACAATTTAGCAAACACAAATTCAGAAAACATCTAAATATGGCCTCTATCAAAAGAGCAGTTAGTAGCTAGAAAGAAAAGGCAAACAGACAATTACAAATTTCATCAGATAGTTACCCCTCCAACGAATCAGCAAACAGCGTCAGTCTTTGCCCTCAGGACATCAGTCGATTCACCATCAACAAAGATAGGACAGGGTAAAGTCTCAGTATGGCATAGCTAAAGAATAAGGCTCTTCCCTCATATGGAGGAGAAGTAAGTATCAGGTAAGGATTGGATAGAGGATGGTTAAAGTATCAGAAGAATAAACCGCAAAGTCTCAAAAGAGCAATGGCAAGTATGGCTTGGAGTGGAATGTCCAATAATATCCCGTTTTCTCCTCGGGTCATGCGGTTAAATCAAAACTGTCGAACTAGCCCTTAACCCCTTCTGTGCCCAGGACGTAATGGTTACGTCCGGAGGCACAGTGTTCGTGTCCCCAGAACGTAACCATTACATCCTGGGCACAGAGCCCAGAGGGAGTGCTAGCGCTCCCTCTGTGGGGTTCCCCACACCCCCCAAGGCAGGGATGGAATGGGAAGCCCTTCCCCTTCTACCCCTGAACCCCCCACCCCCACTGTGAGGTCAGCGTGCAATCGCGCGCTGATTGTCACAAGGCCTCCTCCCATCGCGCTGGAAGCTCAGCTTCTAGTGCGATCGGAAGGGAAATGCTTTACATTTCTCTCCCGATCACGTGGAGGAGGCCGGAGAGGCTTCAAAGGGAAGGAAAGGAGCGTTTTAGCGTTTTAGCAGCCCACTAGACACCAGGGATTTAAATGTTGTAAATTGGCGTAAGGGAGCGACCCTTTGGACAAGGGTCGCTCCCAGAGGTGGCATTTTTCTTAAGGCCTTTTCTGCCCCCGGGGGGGGGTGTGGGGGCGGAAACCTGTAGGCACCAGGGATCTTTTTTTTTATTTTTTTTTATTTTATTTTTTTGCATTTTTGAGGTGGGGAGCGGCCCCTTAGGCAAGGGTCGCTCCCCTAGGGGGCAAATTATATTTAGGCCATTTCTGCCCCCCTTCTTGGGGGCAGATTGGCCTATTTTTATGAGGCCAATCTGCCCCCAAGGGAGACAGAAACCACTAGACACCAGGGAGTTTTTTTGTTTTTCATGAATTTCACACAAGGGGAGCAACCCCTTAGGCAAGGGTCGTTCCCCTGGGGGGCAAATTTATTTTAGGCCATTTCTGCCCCACTGGGGGGCAGATCAGCCTATTTTAATTAGGCTGATCTGCCCCCAAGGGGGGCAGAAACCACTAGGCACTGAGGATTTTTTTTTTTTTTTGTTTTACAGATCGGGAACGACCCCTTAGGCAAGGGTCTCTCCCCTGGAGGGGCAAATTGTAGTTAGGCCATTTCGGCCGATTTTAGGTCAATCTGCCCCCAAGGGGGGCAGAAACCACTAGGCACCGGGGATCTTTTTTTTTTGCGCCAACATCACGCAAGGGGAGCGACCCCATAGGCAAGGGTCGCTCCCCAGGGGGTGGGGGGTCGGGGGCAAATTTATTTTAGGCCATTTCTGCCCCCATGGGGGCAGATTGGCCTATTGTTATTAGGCCGATCTGCCCCCAGGGGGGGCAGAAACCTCTAGGCGCCAGGGCAAATTCTTTTTTTTTTTTTTTTATTTGTTTGTTTTTTTAGAGATGGGGAGCGACCCATTAGGCAAGGGTCGCTCCCCTGGGGGGCAAATTGTATTTAGACCATTTCTGCCCATAGGCGGATTTTGGGTCAATCTGCCCCCAAGGGGGGCAGAAACCACTAGGCACCGGGGATCTTTTTTTTTGCGCCGTCACGCAAGGGGAGCGACCCCGTAGGGGTTTGGGGGGTTGGGGGGTTGGGGGCAAATTTATTTCAGGCCATTTCTGCCCCTCTGGGGGCAGATCGGCCCATTGTTATTATGCAGATCAGCCCCCGGGGGGGAGGGGCAGAAACCTCTAGGCGCCAGGGCAAATTTTGTTTTGTGTTTTTTTTTGTTTGTTTGTTTGTTTTTTTAGAGATGTGGAGCGACCCATTAGGCAAGGGTCGCTCCCCTGGGGGGCAAATTGTATTTAGACAATTTCTGCCCATAGGCGGATTTTGGGTCAATCTGCCCCCAAGGGGGGCAGAAACCACTAGGCACCGGGGATCTTTATTTTTGCGCCAACGTCACGCAAGGGGAGCGACCCCATAGGAAAGGGTCGCTCCCCGGAGGGGTGGGGGGTCAGGGGCAAATTTATTTTAGGCCATTTCTTCCCCCCTGGGGACAGATCGGCCTATTGTTATTAGGCCGATCTGCCCCCAGGGGGGGCAGAAACCTCTAAGCGCCAGGGCAAATATATTTTTGCTTTTTTTGTTGTTTGTTTGTTTTTTTAGAGATGGGGAGCGACCCATTGGGCAAGGGTCGCACCCCTGGGGGGCAAATTGTATTGAGACCATTTCTGCCCCCTTGGGGGCAGATAGGCGGATTTTTGGTAATTCTGCCCCCAAGGGGGGGCAGAAACCACTAGGCACCAGGGATCTTTTTTTTTGTGCCGTCACGCAAGGGGAGTGACCCCGTAGGCAAGGGTCGCTCCCCGGGGGGATGGGGTGAGCAAATTTATTTTACGCCATTTCAGATCGGCCTATTGTTATTAGGCCGATCTGCCTCCAGGGGAGGCAGAAACCTCTAGGCGCCAGGGCAAAAAAAAATCTGTTTTTTTTTGTTTGTTTGCTTTTTTAGAGATCGGGAGCGACCCATTAGGCAAGGGTCGCTCCCCTGGGGGCAAATTGTATTTAGACCATTTTATCAGCGGATTTTAGGTCAATCTGCCCCCAAGGGGGGCAGAAACAACTAGGCACCGGGGATTTTTTTTTTGCGCCAATGTCACGCAAGGGGAGCGACCCCGTAGGCAAGGGTCGCTCCCCGGGGTGCGGGTTGTAAGGTGGGGGGTAAAATTTATTTTGGGCCATTTCAGATCGGGTGATCGGCCGATCTGGCCACCGGGGGCAGAATCCTCTAGGCGCCAGGGCAAAAAAACTGTTGTGTTTTTTTTGTTTGTTTTTTTAGAGATAGGGAGCGACCCATTAGGCAAGGGGTGCTCCCCTTGGGGGCAAATTGTATTTAGACATTTTCTGCCCCCCTTGGGGGCAATTCAGCAGATTTTAGGTAAACAACTAGGCACAGGAGTTTTTTTTTTTGCGCCAATGTCACGCAGGGGGAGCGACCCCGTAGGCAAGGGTCACTCCTCGGGTGGTTAGGGGGCAAATTTATTTTAGGCCATTTCTGCCCCCCCTGAGGCCGGCTGAGCTAGAGGCCAAAATCCACAGGTAGGCACTTTGCAAAAAAACACCTAGTTTCCTTTGAAAAAATGTGATGTGTCCATATTGTGTTTTGGGCCATTTTCTTTCGTGGGAGCTAGGCCTACCCATACAAGTGAGGCACCATTTTTATCGGGAGACTTGGGGGAACGCTGGGGGAAGGAAATTTGTGGCTCCTCTCAGATTCCAGAACTTTCTGTCACCGAAATGAGAGGAAAAAGTGTTTTTTTTGCCAAATTTTGAGGTTTGCAAAGGATTCTGGGTAACAGAACCTGGTCAGAGCCCCACAAGTCACCCCATCTTGGATTCCCCTAGGTGTCTAGTTTTCACAAATGCGCTGGTTTGCTAGGTTTCCCCAGGTGCCGACTGAGCTAGAGGCCATAATCCAGAGGTAGGCACTTTGTAAAAAACACCTCTGTTTTCTGTGAAAAAATGTGATGTGTCCACGTTGTGTTTTGGGCCATTTCCTTTCGTGGGCGCTAGGCCTACCCACACAAGTGAGGTACCATTTTTATCGGAAGACTTGGGGGAACGCTGGGTGGAAGGAAATGTATGGCTCCTCTCAGATTCCAGGACTTTCTGTCACCGAAATGAGAGGAAAAAGTGTTTTTTTGGTCAAATTTTGAGGTTTGCAAATGATTCTGGGTAACAGAACCTGGTCACATCCCCACAAGTCACCCCATCTTGGATTCCCCTAGGTGTCTAGTTTTCAAACATCCGCTGGTTTGCTAGGTTTCCCCAGGTGCCGGCTGAGCTAGAGGCCAAAATTCACAAGTAGGCACTTTGTAAAAAAACACCTCTGTTTTTTGTGAAAAAATGTGATGTGTCCACGTTATGTTTTGGGCCATTTCCTTTCGTGGGAGGTAGGCCTACCCACACCAGTGAGGTACCATTTTTATCGGGAGACTTGGGGGAATGCTGGGTGGAAGGAAATTTGTGGCTCCTCTCAGATTCCAGAACTTTCTGTCACCGAAATGAGAGGAAAAAGTGTTTTTTTGGTCAAATTTTGAGGTTTGCAAAGGATTCTGGGTAACAGAACCTGGTCACATCCCCACAAGTCACCCCATCTTCAGCAAAATTACAAGTAATAAGGGGAAATACAAGTATGTCATTTAGTGCTTCATTGAGTCAGTTGTTGATGCAAGGACAAATTTCACACTAAAGAAGTGAAAAAAAACTAAAAGCAACATAAACAACAGCAGGTTTGCATTCTGTTGTTGTCGTGTGTTAACTCTAAGGCCCTCATTACATTTTAAGATGGATGTGCTGCATGTGGGTGTGGGGGTAGTTGTGGTGAGTACGCATGTGGTGAATGAGGTGGATGTATGGGGGCCTGCTATTGTGGTGATGGTGGGCATGATGGGACTTGGGGATGGATCTGAGAGTGTTGATGTGGTGAACAAAGGTGTGAGTGGTGCTGTGTCTGTAAGGGAGGAGGTGGGGGAGTCTGTGTAGGGAGTGGATGTTGTTGTGTGTGCATGTCAATGTTGGCTGTGTGCATGGTGGTGGTGGGACTTGAGGTGCCTGTGTTTATCTTTGTGAAGTGTGTCTGTTAAGATGGATGAATGCTGGTCTGGCTGTGTGCTCTGAATGGGTGCGGGGAGAGGGGTGTGGGATTGGGCACAGGTAGCTGCAGGGAAGACGGATGACGAAGGGACACTGGGTGCCATCAATGAGGAGGCCAGAGCCTGAAAGAATCTCTGCAGGCCAGTCAGGGCACTGTGAATGCCTCCCAGGAAGGCATTGGTCGCTGCATCTGTGATGCCAGACCCTGGATGGCATTCACAATAGTTGAATGTCCCACAGAGATGGACCTCAGGAGGTCAATAACCTGCTCATTGAGGGCAGCAGTGCTGACAGGGGCAGGAGCAGAGGTGCCTCTGGCAAAGGAGACGCCCACACTCCTGGGTGAGTGGGCACAGGCAACTGGGTGGGGAGCTACAGGAAGGGCAGTGCAGGTTGGATGAGTGGCGGACAAGGATGGTGCTGGGCTGGTCCCAGATGGCTCTGCCACCGCCAGGGAGCATCCATCGGAGGAGGAATCTGAAGAGAATGTCGTTGATCCGGGCTCCCTCGTGGACCTCCCCTCACCCTCCGTCCTACTGGTCCCCTCGACTCTGCTGGTATCAGCCTCCTGGGTCCCGTGGGCTGAAGCTTCCCCACATGCCGGTGCCCCTTCTCCTTCACGTGATGATGCTGATGCACACAAAGACAGAGGAGGAGAGGGAGGGAGGATGGGGGAGAAATCAATCAATCAAAAACAATTATAGAGCGCGCTACTCACCCGTGAGGGTCTCAAGGCGCTGGTGGGGGGGAGGGGGTGGAATACTGTTCGAACAGCCACCTCTTGAGGTTCTTTCTAAAAAGCAGGAGCTTCTAGTGGGTCAATATCTACACATCATGTACACAGACTGACAACCTAATTCACTGCTGGTAGCCATGCCATTGCATGCCATTACATTGTAAGGCTCAACTTTGGGAAATCAGAGGGGAAAGAGAAGCTATGCAGTCTAATCCAACTAATGTGGGTACATTGGCACCTTTGACTACATGAAGGGTCATACAATGCACAGTAGCACAGTACTTGCCACACACCCATTGTTGTTTACATAGACATTACCTGTACAACTTACTCTACTGATTCCTGCATGGCAAGGTAGCATGCTAACAAATCCATCAACAATGTGAACAGGTACATTTTGTCCCCTGCAGCCATCTACACCTACAGTCTGAGGCAGCTGATTTGAATCACTCCAATTACCTCTGTCATAGTGGCAGACCATTCGTGATGGCAATGCCCTGACATCTCAGGTATACTGATGTTGATGGGAGGAGCTGGTCACCCAAAATATGACAAATGTCAGGAGACAATATCCTAAATTTGAGTTCCTACCCGCCTCAGTCACCGTCTGCATGGAATTGGCACACATACCCGTTACAATTCCAGCCAGGATGGCACATAGCCATAGCCGATGTGCAACTACCAATTGTCTATACAACATCTACCCAATAGTAAGCTCCCCAAACCGATATATGCCGAACATTGTGGCTGCCCTCAAGTGTCCATCTACCTCAGGATAGGCCACCGCCAAAATGCGGGCAATTAGGGGGGTCAGGGTCCAATTGGCACCCCTCCCTTGTTGGTAGGATGTCCCCAGCTGGGCCTCCTTGGCCTTCCGGGCCCAGAGTCTCAGGTCCTCCCACTGCTTTCTGCAGTGGGTGCTCCACTGGGCATGGACTCCCATGGTCTGCACTTGCTTGGTGATGGAACAACAAATCCCCTTCTTCTGATGGGCACTGACCTGGATGGGTGACCTGACAAAAGGAGATTGTCATGTAGAGTGGCATCACACCAACAGCAGTGAACTTCACACATCAGACACATCTTATGACCACACAAACGTGTCTTAATGACACTTCCTCACCTACTCCTTTGCCATCTGCATGCATCCAATCCGTGTGCATCGTCTATATGCCTTTCAACCCCACACACATCAACATCAGACAGGACAGGAACATTGGACTCACCTGCTGCTCTGGTGCCGCATACTACTCACAGAGACAGAACACAGCAGCACACGCAGTCGAGGTCTTGCTTGCACAAGTGTCAGGAGTCAAGTGAGCTATACAATACAAAATGGCGGTCATGGCCGCTGCATACATGCCCATCACTGCCGGCGGTGATCATCATTGGCCTAGTCTCCCATAGGCAACAATGTTAGCCAATGATGAGTTGCATGGCGGTTACAACCACCTACCGCCATGACGACTAACGCCGGCAGGAGGCTGCCATTTTACATGTAGCTAACAAATGTGAATCAAAAGTTCATCATGTATGAATGATAGTGACATGTGCATACAATATCCGTGTTCAGACATCAAAGCAAGGTTCACACATGTGAAATTCAGGGATAGTCAAGTGTGTGTACTGAAACTATGACACAAAATGTGCAGTCACTTGCTGCATCGTAGACGGCCTAACCAAATGTGTGTTACCAAGCCACATGTATAGTGCGTAGGAAGGTAGCCTCTTTCTAGCCTTGTTACCCCCACGTATGGCCTGTTTGTGAGTATATGTCAGGGTGTTTTTACTATCTCACCGGCATCCTGCTAGCCAGGGACCGGTGCTCATAGTGAAAACCCTATGCTGTCAGTGTGTTTGATATGTGTCACTGGGATCGTGCTAGCCAGGACCCTAGTGCTCATAAGTTTGTGGCCCATATGTGTTCCCTGTGTGGTGCCTAACTGTATCACTGAGGCTCTGCTAACCAGAACCTCAGTGTTTATGCTCTCTCTCTGCTTTTAAAAGTGTCACTGCAAGCTAGTGACTAATTTTTTCAATTCTCATTGGCACACTGGAACACCCTTATAATTCCCTTGTATATGGTACCTAGGTACCCAGGGTATTGGGGTTCCAGGAGATCCCTATCGGCTGCAGCATTTCTTTTGCCACCCATAGGGAGCTCATACAATTCTTACACAGGACTGCCACTGCAGCCTGAGTGAAATAACATCCACGTTATTTCACAGCCATTTTCACTGCACATAAGTAACTTATAAGTCACCTATATGTCTAACCCTCACTTGGTGAAGGTTAGGTGCCAAGTTACTTAGTGTGTGGGCACCCTGGCACTAGCCAAGGTGCCCCCACATTATTCAGGGAAAATTCCCCGGACTTTTTGAGTGCGGGGACACCATTACACACGTGCATTACATATAGGTCAATACCTATATGTAGCGTCACCATGGTAACTCTGAACATGGCCATGTAACATGTCTAGGATCATGGAAATGTCCCCCCAATACCATTCTGATATTGGGGGAACAATCCCATGCATCCCCGGGTCTCTAGCACAGAACCCGGGTACTGCCAAACTTGCTTTCCGGGGTCTCCACTGTAGCTGCTGCTGCTGCCAACCCCTCAGACAGGTTTCTGCCCCCCTGGGGCCTGGGCAGCCTGGTCCCAGGAAGGCAGAACAAAGAATTTCCTCTGAGAGAGGGTGTTACACCCTCTCCCTTTGGAAATAGGTGTGAAGGGCTCGGGATGAGTAGCCTCCCCCAGCCTCTGGAAATGCTTTGATGGGCACAGAGGGTGCCCTCTCTGCATAAGCCAGTCTACACCGGTTCAGGGATCCCCCAGCCCTGCTCTGGTGCGAAACTGGACAAAGGAAAGGGGAGTGACCACTCCCCTGACCAGCACCTCCCAGGGGAGGTGCCCAGAGCTCCTCCAGTGTGTCCCAGACCTCTGCCATCTTGGATACAGAGATGTTGGGGCACAATGGACATCTCTGAGTGGCCAGTGCCAGCAGGTGACATCAGAGACCCCTCCTGATAGGTGCTTACCTTTCTCAGTAACCAATCCTCCTTTCTGGGCTATTTAGGGTCTCTCCTCTGGGCTATTCCTCAGATACCGAATGCAAGAGCTCACCAAAGTTCCTCTGCACTTCCCTCTTCGACTTCTGCCATGGATCGACTGCTGACTCCTCCAGGATGCCTGCAAAACCACAACAAAGTAGCAAGACGACTACCAGCAACATTGTAGCGCCTCATCCTGCCGGCTTTCTCGACTGTTTCCTGGTGGTGCATTCTCTGAGGGCTGTCTGCCTTCACCCTGCACTGTAAGCCAAGAAGAAATCTCCCGTGGGTCGGCGGAATCTTCCCCCTGCTAATGCAGGCACCAAACTTTTGCATCACCAGTCCTCTGGGTCCCCTCTCATCCTGACAAGCATGGTCCCTGGTACACAGGAGCTGGGTCCAAGTGTCTCCCACAGTCCAGTGGCCCTTCTGTCCAAATTTGGTGGAGGTAAGTCCTTGCCTCCCCACACCAGACAGCAATCCTGTGTACTGCATTATCTGCAGCTGCTCGGGCTTCTGTGCACTTTTCCAAGACTTCTTTTGTGCGCAGCCTAGCCTGGGTCCCCAGCACTCCGTCCTGCATTGCCCAACTCACTCAGTTGGACTCCGACATCGTGGGACCCTCCTTTGTGGCTCTGAGTTGACCACTGTCCTCAGATCTTCTAAGTGCCTGTTCAGGTACTTCTGCGGGTGCTGCCTGCTTCTGTGGGGGCTCTCTGAGTTGCTGAGCGCCCCCTCTGTCTCCTCCTCCAAGGGGCGACCTCCTGGTCCTTTCTGGGCCCCAGCATCACCCAAAATCCTCAACTGCAACTCTTGCAGCTAGCAAGGCTTGTTTGTGGTCTTTCTGCGTAAAAACAACTCTGCATCCTCCAGCCTACCATGGGACATCTTCTGACCAAAGGAGAAGTTCCTGGCACCTTCCGTTGTTGCAGAATCTTTGGCTACTTTCACCCAGAGGCAGCCCTTCTGCACCTTCATCTGGGGTTTAGTGGGCTCCTGCCCCCCCAGGACACTTGCGTGACTCTTGGACTTGGTCCCCTTCCTTTACAGGTCCTCAGGTCCAGGAATACGTCTTCAGTGTTTTGGTAGCAGTTGTTGTTCTTGCAGAATCACCTATCTCAACTATACTGTCTTTCTGGGGTAGTAGGGTAACATTACTCCTACTTTTCAGGGTCTTGCTTTTGGACACCCTTACTGTTTTCTCACAGTCCCAGCAACCCTCTATAACCTACCATAGGCCTGGGGTCCATTTGTGATTCGCATTCCACTTTTGGAGTATATGGTTTGTGTTGCCCCTAGGCATATTTCTACCTATTGCATCCTATTGTGATTCTACATTGTTTGCACTACTTTTCTTACTGTTACTTCCCTGACTTTGGTTTGTGTACATATAATTTGTGTACACTACTTACCTCCTAAGTGAGGGTATCCTCTGAGATACTTTTGGCATTTTTCCACTAAAATAAAGTACCTTTATTTTTAGTAACTCTGAGTATTGTGTTTCCTTATGATATAGTGCTAAATGGTATAAGTGGTATAGTAGGAGCTTTGCATGTCTCCTAGTTCAGCCTAAGCTGCTCAGCTATAGGTACCTCTATCAGTCTAACCTGCTAGAAACACCTCTATTCTACTAATAAGGGATAACTGGACCTGGCACAAGGTGTAAGTACCACAAGGTGCCCACTATAGGCCAGGCCAGCCTCCTACATAGTGTTAGGTAGTATGTGAACTGTCAACATCAACTTGGCTTTTCCTCTCCCTTATTTCTAAATACTGTGCAATGGTGAGAATGAGACATGCACGGTGTACCGGCCCCTAGTCGACCTTGCTACCCTGAAAGAGAGACACATCATTCAGACCTATCATCTGAACCTTCTGACCATCATGGAACTGTGTACCCAGTTGGAACCGAATCTCTTGCCAGCCATCCGTAATCCCTATGCCATCCCTCCCACAGTACAGGTTTTATCTGTTCTGCACTTCCTTGCCTCAGGCTAGTTCCAGTAGACAGTGGGCTTGGCAGCAGGGATGCCACAGCCTATGTTCAGTATAGTATTGAATGATGTACTGTGTGCTTTACTGAAACACCTGGGCAGCTACATCAGATTCCCCCAATGTGCGGATTTGGCCACTGTTAAATCTGACATCTGTGCTATGCCACATGTCCCTCATGTGATAGGGGCCAAAGATGGCACCCACATTGGTTTGGTACCTCCCAGGGTGAATAAACAAGTGTACAGGAACAGGAAAAACCTTTATTCCATCAATGTCCAGGTGGTGTGTCTCGCTGACCAGTACATCTCACAAGTGATGGCCAAGTTTCCTGGATCTGTGAATGACTCCTACATCCTGAGAAAAAGCATTGTGGCACACATGATGGCACAACTACACAGAGAGAGGGCCTGGCTCCTTGGTATGTATACAATAGTATGTGTGTAACTGTTATGTCACCTCTCTTCACATTCTACCTTGTGTCACTACTGGTAGTGTGATAGTTCCAACATGTATGCACTTAGGTGACTCTGGTTATTCTAACCTTCCATGGCTGCTGACATCAGTGAGATATCCAACAACAGATGGTGAAAATCGTTTCAAAGAGGCCCACAGAAGGACGAGGTGCATCATCGAGAGGACCTTTCGGCTGCTAAAGGCCAGATTTCGGTGTCTACACATCTCAGGAGGTGCCCTGCTCCACAGACCACTAAAGGTGTGCCAGATCATAGCTGCCTCCTCCATGCTACACAATCTGGCTCTGAGAACCCACATACCATTACTGGATGTTGAGGAGGTGGCAGCTGGACCTGTGGATGATGATGGTGACATAGACACTGATGATGAGGCAGATGATGAGGATGCAGCTGACTCTAGGACAGGATTGATCCAACAATACTTCCAGTGATCTGCAGGTATGTGTCAAGTGTCTTGTATGTGAACTGTACTCCTGCCTGCCTTGTGATATAGCTCATCCTGGTGTGTGCCATCAGTGGAGGTGTTAAGTGCAGCTATCCCTCTGTGTCTGTTCATATGTCAGTGCTATGTATACTGTGGTGATGGCTGCCATCACATCTGCATGGAAATGGGCATGATATATGACCCCAGTAATACAGTGTAAACTGCTACGAGACTGGCAACCAAGGTTGTGTCAGCAGTATTGCAACTTGTCCTCACTGTACACAATGGACGGATATGGCAGGTAACTAATATTGACAGTGGAACTCGGCTTTAGTTGGGTACTGTGAGCTGTGAGGGATGAACTATTCAGAATAGATGTTTTGACATTGTGGATCTGCTACGGTCAATTATGTTCACATGCCACTTGGTTACTCGCACTAGGGAGGATGACAATGTACTGCATGTGTGTTGGATGGGCAACAGTGACTCCTATTGTGATGGTTGTCCCTGTCTTGGTGTATTTGCAGGTTATTTTGGTGGTGCTACTCTGGTTCCTGCCTAGATTGGTGGCTCCCTTGACACAGGACTTTTGGATGAGTCTGTTCTGCTGACAATCTTGCTGCACGTGTCTCCCTCTTCTGTCCACCTTACATACTTTTGCTGGTCAAAGGTTTAAGTAAGCTGACATATTGTACAACAGTTATTCATACATGTTACAATAAAGACAGGTAAGCAGTAGCTGTGCTCAATGGTGTTTATTGTAATTTACAAGTGCAATAGGTGCCCAGCTGTTGGTAGTACAAGTCCAGTATCCAATGACCATGGGAATATGGAGGAGATTACTGTGGACAGTCAACAGGGTGTGTCAGTGGCACACAAGGGAGAATGTTCAGGAGAGTCTCACTTCCTGGCAATGGTCTTCGCAACAGCTCCTGCAAGATGTCTGGATGGCTGACCACATTTCCGGGGGTTTCTCAGCTACAGAGGAAAGGGTGCTAGTGGCTTGTGGGTCCTCTGGCACGGACTCCATTCTACTTTCTGAGGCAGATGTGGTTGGCACAGACAGTATGTGGCTAGTGGAAGGAGCCTGCTGGTGAGCAGAGGACGCATGGTGGATGGCTGTGAGTTCCTTTAGCACCCCAACAATGGCGGCCATGGTGGCATTGAGATCTTGCCACTGCTGCATGGCCTCCTTGTGGTATTCCCTCTGTAGCCTCTGGTTCTCCTGCAAGGTGGAGAGTATCTGGCCCATCTTGTTTAGGGATTGCTGGTATGATCCCAGGACTTGGAAGATGGCCTCCTGGCTAGTCCTTTCCCTTGTGGGTCCCATCCCTTGGTCCACAGGTGCCCTCCCACTGGCCCCACTCCCAGCTACACCAGGTCCATCATCGACTTGGGTGTGAGGCATAGACTCAGGTCCCTGTACTGTGGGGCACACTGCTGCTTAAACAGTACTTGGGAAACAGGTTTGGGGCCGGGGGGTTGCCTGTATTGTTCTTACCACATGGTTGGGTGGCTCAGATGTGGGCAGGGTGAGGCTGGTGGTGGTGGACTGACCAGATGTCCCAGATGGGCCAGGTAAGTCATCAATGTCTAGATATCCAGAGCTGTAGTCCTCACTGGAGAATCATCCTTGGGAGGGCTGTCTGTCTCTGGCATCCTCTGCAGGATGGCAGTGGCAACAGTACCTGTGGATGGAGAGGAGGAGAGTTACAATGTGGAGGTGTACTTGTACGTATCATTGTATGATGGATACAGTGGCTTGACTTGCTTCCCCGTGATGGCAACGACAGATGCGGCTCTGCAAACATAGTTAGTGTGTGATGGATTCTCCAATTGGTACCATGCTCAATGGAGGGTTGTGGATTGTGGATAGCATAGCTGTCATTGTCATGTAGTGGTACGCAGTCAGAGCATCCAATTATTGTTGCAATGGTTCTAGGTGCAGGTGTTCCACTGTGAAGTGTGACTGGCAGCTTTTCATGTGTGGGGAGTCATGCATTGTAGAAGTTGTAGTGCTTGCCATTGTGAGTGCAATCAATGCAATCAGGGTGGACGGTGTGGGGGTGATGGCAGCAGGGTGGTGTGGCATGCAGGGGAGGGGCATTGGGTGATTGGGTAGGGTGTGGAAGTGTGAGGTGGGTTGCATTAGGGAGTGATACGGTGGTGGGAACGCATGCTGTACAGGAGTCATTGGTGGCAAGGGAGTGTTAGTAACTTACCGGACTCCAGTCCTCCGATTATTCCAGTCAGGCCCTCTGGATGCAGTTTGTCCAAGTCTTTCTCCTCCCACGATGTAAACTCTGGGGGAGAAGGTGGGGGCCTACCTCCAGTCTTGTTGATGGCAATGTGGTGTTGTGATGCCATGGAACACACCTTCTCCCGTAGGTGTTCCACCTCTTCCTGATATTCTCCCTGGTGCGTGGATGGTTGCCCACTGAATTGACCCTGTCGACTATCCTCTGGCATAACTTCATTTTCCTAGCAATGGATGCATGCTGGACCTGTGCTCTGAACAGTTGTGGCTCTAACCTGACGATTTCATCGACTATGGCCCTCAACTCTTCATCTGTGAATCGTGGGTGCTTTTGAGGGGACATGGTGGTAGTGAAGTGGATTGGGGGGTTTTGTACAAGGGTGATATGTTTGGTGCTTGATGGGGTGTTTCAGTTGGTGTAGTGGTGGCTTGTGGTGTTTGTGTGCAGTTGTGCTGTGTGTGACGTCTGTTTGCCAATGGGGTATGTGTGCTTTCTATTGGTTGTGGCAGTATATCCGGGTCTGTGTAAATCATTCCTTTTGCAAAGGATTGTGGGAAATGTGTGGGGGGGGGTGTTTTCTAGTGTTGTGTGTGGGTGTGTCTGATATCTGTATGTGTCTCAGGTGTGGGGTGTTTGCACTGTCCAATGTGGCTTTGGGTTCTTCTGGTGGTGTATTTTTCAGCGCAGCAGGACGCACCACCAATGGTCTACCGCCGTAGAAGGACCACTGTGCTGATTTGTGGGTCATTATTTGGAGTGCGGTATGCTGTCGGCGTGGCGGCGCTGGTGGTGAGACCGCCTCTCTCCTGCCCTCGGCCAGCCTGGCGATGTCAAATTTTTGACTGGTTTTGGATGGACTTCTGTCTGTGGTTAGTAATACGGCGGTCGTGTGACCGCCAACATTGGTGATCTTTTGGCGGTCGCCACCACAGCAGTCTTCTGAAAAGACTACCATTATCATAATGAGGACCTCAATGTTTACAGAAAATGGCGCATTGGTGATACATTTTTAATGCGAATGGTGTGTCTGTATGTGAAGTAGCATAATGGCACAATTTTGGGAACTTTGCATAAGAAGTGTAAAGCAAAATTCCTGAAATTACGTGAATTACACGTGGATAATTTAAATTTGGCCCAAGTCTAAAAGTGACATATTTGAGCATTGTACAAAAAACACCAAATAAATAAATACAATAGGGGAAAACTAAGAAAGCCAACGGAATTCTACATCCAGAACTTCCTAGTTGGAGTAATAGTGACACATACTTTTGGAGGGACTTGGAGTGAAGTGACGTATAGCATGTCTGGCCTGTTTTCTGTGTATGTACGGTGTTCTGTTTAATGTGTTCCTTTGGTTATTTTTAATAACAGTGCTATTGGGGACCCTGCAACAGCTACTGAAAGCATTCCTCGACTGGTCTACTGGTCATCACGTTGTGAAGAAGATATTGTGAAAGAGAACAGACACTTGGGAAGCTCAAAGACGTTTAACAGGTATTTAATGCAAAAATAGCTAGGCTAGCAAGCATAAACATTTGATCACTTGGAACATTTAGGCCTTCATTACAATCCTGGCGGTCATTGTTAAAGCGGCGGTAAGACTGCCAACAGGCCTGCTGTAAAAAAAATGGAATTATGACTATGGCAGAAACCGCCAACATAGACAGCCACTTTAACACTCTGACCGCCACAGCGGTACAAACAAACAGCATGGCAGTCACCGCCAACGGACAGGCGGAAGACAATGTACCGCCCACACCATTATGAGAGGCCAATCCGCCACCTTTTCCGGGGCGGATTCAACGCGAGCAAAAACACGGCCGAAACAGGACTTGGAAGGGAAAACACTCACTTCTACACAACCCACGAGGAACCAGGACGCCATGGAGCCAGAACTCCAAATTCTACCTGCCATTCTCTTCCTGCTCCTCTACCAGGAGCACGACCGACAGCAGCGACCACCACGGTGAGTACTGCACCTACGACACAGTGGAGAGGAGAGGGAAAAGAGAGTGACACACACACGCAAGACACAACACCCCTACCCCCACCCTCATCCACAAAAACATACACACAAATACATGTTGAAACATTACATTTACACCCCCCAACTCCACCTGGAAGAACGCAAGGACCAAAGGAAATGAGTTGAATGATTGTAATGAGTAAAAATCCATTAGTCAAAAAAAATATATATACACTATTAACAAATATGTACACCAAGATTTCAAGTCCATGTACTGCACCTTCATAGTCCGTGGACCACTGGGCCCAAAATGTATGGACGAGGCCCACACAAGATACCCGATCCAAACAGAGAGAACACTGCTGGGGCATCAGATCAAAATAAAACAGGCATCTCAGGGGGAAGGGAAAAGGGGGCACCTCAGCCGGATGAGTGCACGACGCCAGCTCCACGAGGGGGCTCCATGCCCATTGAGGTATCCTGGGGAGTGCAAAGCCACAGTCTCTCACGTCTCTCCAGTGGTTGGTTTGCCCACTGCTTGATCCTGGGGAGTGATAAGTCACAGTCTCTCAAGTCTCTCCAGTGGTTGGTTTGCCCACTGCTTTATCCTGGGGAGTGCAAAGCCACAGTCTCTCAAGTCTTTCCAATGGGTGGATTGCCCACTGCTTTATCCTGGGGAGTGCAAAGCCACAGTCTCTCAAGTCTCTCCAGTGGGTGGTTTGCACACTGCTCTATCTTGGGGAGTGCAAAGCCACAGTCTCTCAAGTGGATAACAGTCTCACTGGTTCTGGAGGGGGCTTTGTGCCCAGAGTGCTTAATCCTGCCAAGGACAGAGGTAGTGGATGTCATTCTCCACTGGTTCTGGAGGGGGCTTTGTGCCCAGAGTGCTTCATCCTGCCAAGGACTGAGGTAGTGGATGTCATTCTCCACTGACGGTGGGGCAACATGGAAGCTGTCCAGGGCCCTGGAACTGACCACCAGCCACGTACGACTGACCACTGGGGATGGCAGCCCTGTCTGTGGTGGTGCCACTGGCGCAGGATGTGGCGTGGCCGCTGGCGGTGCTGGCGGCGGCCTCAGTGGCAGCAGTGCTATCGGCGTTCATTTGGCAGCAGTGCTGGTGGGTGGCTCAGTGAGCATGCTGCTGGCGGCGGTGTCCTGGGCGGCGGTGCTGGTGGGTAGCCCAATGAGCGTGCTGCTGGCGGCGGTGTCCTAGGCGGCGGTGCTGGTGGGTGGCTCAGTGAGCGTGCTGCTGGCGGCGGTGTCCTGGACGGTGGTGCTGGTGGGTGGCTCAGTGAGCGTGCTGCTGGTGGCAGTGTCCTGGGCAGCGGTGCTGGTGGGTGGCTCAGTGAGCGTGCTGCGGGCAGCGGTGCCCGTGGCGGCGGTGCATGTGGCGGTGCCGGTGGCGGTCTTGTCCGCCGCGCAGGTTGGCGGCGACTTCCCTTTCTTCCTCTGGCCCTTCCCCAGCTTGGATGGTGGCGCAGCTGTCTTGCCGCTCACAACTGTAGTCCTGGGAGAGCCCTTGGTGGCAGGTGTTTTGGCCTTCTCCCTCAGGGCTGTGGCCAACTTCTTTAGTTTCTGAGGTGGGGAATGTCCTTGTGCTGGCTCCTTGGCATACTGGCTGCCCTGCTGCTTGGCACACTCCAGAAGCCGGTTACTGCTGGCACCACTGTTCCTGGTGATGTGGTGGCTGAGGTGCTGGGTTGGGACATGGACAGGCGGGCCCTAGGGGACGGAAGGGGTGGGGGAGGTATAGGGAAGAGGTCAAGGTTTGACAGGAAAAGTTTTTTAGACACACTGGGACGGGTAGATGGAGGGGGTTTGGGAGTGGAGGAAGAGGTAGTGGTTGTAGGAGGGGTACGTTTGCTGATTATGGGTGAAGGTGTATGGGCTGGAGGCTTTCGTGAGGTGGATGGCTGTTGGGTGGGTGTGTGACTGCGTTTGTGTAGTTTGGGAGGAGGGCTCACAGACACACTGGGAGAGGACACAGGGGATGTGTGAATGGTAGTGGGGGTGGTGAGTGCACGTGAACGGTGTGTGGTGATGGGGGTGCTGGTGATGGACGTAGTGGCTGAAGATGTAGTGCATGCAGGTGTGAGTTGAAACGTGAGAGGGAGGGAGGAAGGAGACCTGGCGAGGGGGACACAGTGGAGGCAGTGGATGTTGGCATGTGTGCATGGGTATGATGCTTGTGTGAATGCCTTTGGGATGTGTGGTGCTTGCCAGAGCTACCCTTGTGTGTTGAGGTGTGTGCATGCTGGTCTGAAGGTGTGCTTGGGATAGGCTGAGGTACTGGTGATTGGGTCTGGGTGGAGGAAGTTGGAGGGGGGAGGCTGGACACAGGGACAATGGCTGCCATCAGTGCTGAGGCCAGAGTCTGAAAAGCTCGCTGTTGGGCTGCCTGACCAGAATGAATGCCCTCCAGGTATGCATTGGTCTGTTGCAACTGCCTCTGTACATCCTTGATGGCATTCAAAATGGTACACTGCCCAACAGTGAGGGATCTGAGGAGGTCAATGGCCTCCTCACTGAGGGCAGCAGGGCTGACAGGGGCAGGGGCTGAGGTGCCTGGGGCGAAGGAGATGCCCACTCTCCTGGGTGAGCGGCCACGGGCCAGATGCTGAGGGGCTGCTGGGAGGGCAGTGCTGGTAGTGGGGGTGGCGGCTGTACCTGTAGATGCGGTGGGCACAGAGGGGCCCGCCACCGCAAGGGAGCTCCCATCAGAGGAGGAGTCAGTGTCGCCGGTCTCAGCTCCTGTCCCCGCCGTGGAGCTCCCCTCGCCCTCCGTCCCACTGGTGAATTCGGAGTCCGTAGTCTCGCCCTCCTGGGCCATGTGGAATGCAGCTCCCTCCTGCTCCGGTGGCAATGCTCCTCCGTCTGATGATGCCAATGCACACAAGAACAGGGAGACCACAAAAGGGGGGGGGGAGAAAGTAGAAAGACATGTTCAGTGCATGCAATACCGCTACAGTTGGCGGACAATACAGACACAGCAGCCCTCTGCACTACGCCATGCACTTAGAGTTCCCTAATGAATCACAGGGCCATGGGGTACAAGGCCTATGCCCGATTGCTGCACACATGGAAGTCACGTTGGGAGGCCATCCCCAGCTGGGCTTCCGCCGTCTTCTTGCTCCAGCGACGAATGTCCTCCCATCTTTTCCGGCAGTGGGTGCTCTGTCTGTGGTGGACCCACAGGGTCCGAACTTCCTTGGCGATGGCATGCCAAATATCTTTCTTCTGGTGGGTGCTCACCTAGAGGAATAATACAGGAGAAAAGGAGAAAATATGACCGTCCGGACCGTCACTGTCATTGGCCCACGTTCCCACCCTTGCCCAGGCGCACATACTCTCACCGTCATTTCATGAACGCCTCATTCCCCCACCATCTCTCATCCACACCACTCCAAACAGGCATTGCCCATGCAGCATGCTCACAGTGTACTCACCTGTTTGTCTGGAGGACCGTAGAGTAGCGTGTACTGGGGGAGGACCCCATCCACTAGTTTCTCCAACTCCTCCGAAGTGAAGGCAGGGGCCCTTTCCCCAGACACTGTAGCCATTGTCGCTTCCAGACTGAGGTCACAGCAGCACTTGCAGTGTAGGTCCTCTCCTGTCGAAGATCAGGTATCAAGTGAGCGAACAGAGAAAAAATGGCAGTCACGTCCGCGGCGGTGCGTACCGTCACCGCTGGCGTACATCGGCATTGGCTCCTGGGACCCATAGGGTCCAATGTTAACCTATGCAGGATTGCGCCACGGTCTTCGACCGCCTACAGCAACGGTGTACAACACCAGCGAAGTTACCTCATATCCCATTGTCCCACCTTACAGGTCAGGCGGCCGCCATTTCAGGGGGCCACATGGCATTAATTTTAAATGCGTCACACATATATAGGCCTTGCATAAACACTAAGACAGGCATATAGCGGACTGACAAATGTGTGGAATAAAGTTGTGTTTTCGGACCTCAGTGTTGGCTGACCCTCTGATCGCTGTTCTCATCCATAGAGCACGTCCACTGGGGCAGGTGAGGAGATGGCGGCATCCTCCGGTGTACAGACCGCTGGTGGACCTGTCGGCAATGGAAGAGCGACATGTAATTGTCACCTACAGACTTGACCGTGCCACAATCCATGAACTGTGTGCCCAGTTGGAGCCAGACCTATGTCAGCTATCCGCCATCCCACAGGTATTCCCCCCTCTTGTGCAGGTCCTGTCAGTACTCCATTTCCTGGCACGTGGGTCTTTTCAAACGAGAGTGGCCGTAGCATCAGGGATGTCCCAGCCTATGTTCTGCAACATGTTGTCCAGAGTGTTGTCTGCCCTGCTGAAACACATCGTTTTCCCTCAGGTGGCGGATTTGCCTACAGTGAAAGGTGACTTCTATGCTTTGGGACATATCCCCAACAGCATAGGTGCCATTGATGGGACACATGTGGCCTTGGTCCCTGCCCCCCGCAGAAGTGAACAGGTGCACAGAAACTGGAAGAGTTACCTTTCTATGAATGTGCAGATGGTGTGTTTGGCCGACCAGTACATCTCCCCTGTGAATGCCAAGTTTCCTGGCTCAGTGCATGACGCTTACATTCTGAGGAATAGCAGCATCCCTTATGTGATGGAGCAACTCCAGAGGCACCGTGTGGGGCTATTAGGTGAGGACATGGACCCAATACAGTGTGAATATTTGTCTGGGGTTGTCCCTAAGGGTTAGTGTGTGTCTAACAGTTGTCCCTCGACATTTGCAGGTGACTCTGGCTACCCCAACCTGTCATAGCTACTGACCCCAGTGAGGAATCCCAGGACAAGGGCAGAGGAATGCTACAATGAGGCACATGGGCGAACTAGGAGGGTTATAGAGAGGACCTTCGGCCTCCTGAAGGCCAGGTTCAGGTGCCTCCATATGACAGGTGGTTCCCTATTCTACTCACCAAAGAAGGTGTGCCAGATCATCGTGGCCTGCTGTATGCTGCATAACTTGGCTTTGCGTCGACAGGTGCCTTTTCTGCAGGAAGATGGTCCTGAAGGAGGTCTTGTGGCAGCTGTGGAGCCTGTGGACATTGAAGAAGAGGAGGCAGAAGAAGAGGACATAGACAACAGAAACACCGTGATTCATCAATACTTCCAGTGAGACACAGGTAAGAAGACATCACTGCCTCCAACATCTGATACACTTGTTCTACCTCTCATCTGTCTGTCACTTTCACCCAGTGTATGGACCCTGATTTGTCACTTTCCCTTTCGATTTCACAGATGTGGGTCCCACTGTGTGACCTCTGCTATGTTTCCTCATGGACTAGAGCTGTGTGACATAGGTATGTTGACAATACAATGGACATTGCTATTTCCCTCAGTTATTGCAAATACACATTTGTGAAAGCACAGACTGACTTCAGATAGTTTTGTGATTTAAGGGTGTTTATTTAAGTGCTAAATAGTGGGGGGTTGTAAAATGGCCAGGGGTGATGGTGGAGGAATGCCCTTGGCAGAGTCCAGTCTATTAGTCTCACAGGTGCATTGCCCAAAGGGGCATAGGCAGTGGAGCTGGGGCAGTTTAAGGATGGACAGGGTGACAAAGTGGGACAGAAGGATGACAATCAATGTGGTCTCATTTCTTGGTGGGGGTCTTGGCATTGTTCTCTGTCTTTGTCCTGGATCTCAGGGACTGCTTGGGGGTGGTTCTTCATCTGCAGAGGGTGGGGTGCTGGTGTCTTGGTCCTATGGCGGTGCCTCCTGTCCACTAGCGCCGGTGGAGGTGGTGGGCAGTTCATCGTCCAGGCTAGCGTCAGGGGCCCCTTGTTGTGCCACAGTGTCCCTCCTGGTGTTCACGAGTTCTTTCAGCACCCCTACAATGGTGCCCAGGGTGGTATTAATGGATTTGAGTTCCTCCCTGAACCCCAAATACTGTTCCTCCTGCAACCGCTGGGTCTCCTGAAACTTGGCCAGTAGCGTTGACATCATCTCCTGGGAATGATGGCACGCTCTCATGATGTTGGAGAGGGCCTCGTGGAAAGTGAGTTCCCTGGGCCTGTCCTCCTCCTGTCGCACAGCAGCCCTCCCAGTTCCCCTGTGTTCCTGGGCCTCTGTCCCATGAACTGTGTGCCCACTACCAGTGCCCCCAGGTCCCTGCTGTTCTTGGGTTTGTGGGTTAGCATGGGTTCCCTGTAGTGGTGGACACACTGCTGCTTGACGTGTCCTGGGGACAGAGGTATGGGCCCGCTGGGTGGGTGCTGTGCTGGTGTTTTCTGAGGGGGGAGGCTCTGTGGTGGCTTGTGCCAGTGTGAGGGGAACCGACTGTCCCAAGGTCCCAGATGGGCAGGGCTGGTCATCTAGATCCAGTTGGACAGAGCTGCAGTCATCACTGTGGGCCTCTTCTGTGGGAGGAGTGGACATGTCTTGAACCTCCTGCCCGGTGACATTGGGTAGGGGTCTTTCAGGGCTGTAAAGGCATGATTATTGCTTCTGTGTGTGCCATGGTGTGCAATGGGTGGGTGACCCTGTACCCCAGTGCTTCCATTCCTGTGCAGGACCTTGTGTGTTAATTGTTTAGGGGTCTGTGTGGGTATATGTAGTGGACATGCTTTGTTGTTGCAACAGGGCTTGGTGTTGGGATGTGTGGTTTGTGATAGTGGGACATATGTGAAGAGTTGGAGTGATGGGGTGAGGGCGAGGGTGGGGGTATGTGATAGCATGCAGGTAGGGTGGGGGATGTAATAGTTAAGATTTGACTTACCAGAGTCCATTCCTCCTGCTACTCCTGCGAGGCCCTCAGGATGCAGTATAGCCAAGACCTGCTCCTCCCATGTTGTTAGTTTTGGGGGAGAAGGTGGGGGTCCGCCGCCAATCCTCTGAACCGCAATGTGGTGTCTTGAGACCACGGAACTCACCTTCCCCCGTAGGTCGTTCCACCTCTTCCTGATGTCATCTCGTGTTCTTGGGTGCTGTCCCACTGCGTTGACCCTGTCCACGATTCTGCGCCATAGCTCCATCTTCCTAGCTATGGTGGTGTGCTGCACCTGTGATCCGAATAGCTGTGGCTCTACCCGGATGATTTCCTCCACCATGACCCTGAGCTCCTCCTCAGAAAACCTGGGGTGTCTTTGCGGTGCCATGGGGTGGTGTGGCTGATGTGTGAGGTGGTGGGTGTTGTGATGTGTGGGGTGATGTTAAGGGGTGTGGTGTTTTGTGCGTGGATGTGTATGTGTGATGGTGTTGTATGCCTCTGTATGCTGGTGTTGTCTATGCTGTGCTGTCTCTCTGGCCTTCATCAAAATTGTTGGTAGTAAGGGTTTGTGGGTGATGTGGGTGGGTGTTTTATATTGTATTGGGTGTGTGGGTGTGGTGTGTGTATGTGTATCAGGTGTGTGTATTTGTCCAATGTGGTAGTGTTTTGTAAATGTGTGTGTATTTTGAGCACAGCAGTGTGTACCGCCAATGGAATACCGAGGTTGAAAGACCGCCACGTGGATTCGTGGGTCGTGATAGTGTGGGCGTATTCCTGTTGGCATGACGGGGAAGGTTTTGTTATTGCCAGTTTATCACTGACCTTTGGTGTGGCGGAGTTGCGTGGGTGTCTAGATTTTCGCAGATTCCGAGCTGTGGGTCGCGATAGCTGTGGCGGAATTCCACGGCCGCAGCGGTGTGTTGGCAGTCTTCTGCACGGCGGAAAGCGGGATTTACCGCCAATGTTGGAATGAGGGCCTTAATGTTCAGTTCTATGCCTTTCAAAGCTACATATTTGTTCACATTTTCTCAATGCAATATATGGAGGACAGGACTGGTAATTAAACAAAAAGTCAAGATAGACATTAACAAGAAGGTGGGAAGAATGTGAGAAGATAATAAACAGTGATACAAAAAACTAAGGGAAAACCCTTAGTTCACTAAATCGACAGTTTCTTGGTTATGCCAACTTCAGGATGAGGCTATGCTTACTTGAACAGTAAGGCTAAATATGCAATGTACTACACGGATAGTAAGATTGCAGTCCATTTAAAATGTGTGTAAATGTGCAATAAAACTAAGGGCCATATGTATGAACACATTTTCCCATAGACACAGAATGGGAAAAAAACCTTTGATACATCCGGCCCTAAGACTCTAGGAGTGCTTTAACCCCTTCGCTGCCAAACCTTTTCCCCTTCTGCGCCGAGCCCTTTTTTGGCTATTTGGGACAGTTTGTGCTTAGTTCCTTATAACATTTTGTCCACATAAGCTATTCATGCCAAATTTGCATCCTTTTTTTCCAACATCCTAGGAATTCTACCCAGAGTTTGTGGGTTCCCCTGGAGGAGACCAAAAAATTCACCAAAATGCAGCTACTATTGTGTTTTTTCAACAAAATGGGAAAAAGGGCTGCAGAAGAAAGCATGTAGTTTGTTTCCCTGAAAATGGCATCAACAAAGGGTTTGTGGTGCTAAAATCACCATCTTTCCAGCTTTCAGGAACAGGCAGACTTGAATCAGAAAACCACATTTTTCAACACAATTTTGGCATTTTACTGGGACATACCCCATTTTTGCAATTTGTTCGTGCTTTCAGCCTCCTTCCAGTTAGTGACAGAAATGTGTGTGAAACCAATGCAGGATCCTGGACAGCTAAACATTTCTGAAAAGTCGACACAATTCTGAACTAAGCAAGGGGTCATTAGTGTAGATCCTTCAAGGTTTTCCTACAGAAAGTAACAGCTAAAATAAATAAATATTGACATTGAGGTGAAAAAAGAGCCATTTCTGTCCACGTTTTCTTCTATAATTTTTCCCATCTATGGCAGATTGTTTAAAGCAATATACCGTTACTTCTGCGGGACTCTTTTGGTTGCGGGATATATAGGGGTTTTAGGTTCATCAAGAACTCTAGGTACCTAGAGCCAATAAATGAGCTGCACCTTGCAATGTGTTTTCATTGTGTACCAGGTATACAGTAATTCATTTGGTGAAATATGAAGAGTGAAGAATAGGTATCAAGGAAACCCTTGTATTTCCAAATTGGGCATAAGATAAGGTGTTGAGGAGCACTGGTTATTTGCATATCTCTGAATTCCAGGGTCCCCATACTAGCATATGAATTACATGGCATTTCTCAAATAGGCTTCTTTTTCACACACTGTCTTACATTTCCAAATGAGGGAGAAAATGTAGAGAAGGACAAGGGGCAATAACACTTGTTCTTTTATTCTGTGTTTCACCAAGTCTCGCGATAAAAATGGTACCACACTTGTGTGGGTAGGCCTACTGCCCATGACAGGAAACGCAACATGGACACTTCACATTTTTGGCTTTAAAATCTGACGTGTTTTTTGGAAAGTGTCTAGCGGTGGATTTTGGCCTCTAGCTCAGCCAGCACCTAGGGAAACCTACCAACCCTGGGCATTTTCTAAAACTAGACACCTATGGAAATGCAGGATGGGGGTGATTTGTGGGGCTCTCACCAGGTTCTGTTACCCAGAATTCATTGCAAACCACAAAATTTGGCAAAAAAAACACATTTCCTCAAATTTCGGTGATAGAAAGTTCTGGAATCTGAGAGGAGCCACAAATTTCCTTCCACCCAGCATTCCCCCATGTCTCCCGATATAAATGGTGCCTCACTTGTGTGGGTAGACCTAGTGTCTGCGACAGGAAATGCCCCAAAACACAACACGGACTCATCACATTTTCCCAAAGAAAACGGACCTGTTTTTTGCAAAGTGTCTAGCTGTGGATTTTGGCCTCTAGCTCAGCTGGCA
Source organism: Pleurodeles waltl (assembly GCF_031143425.1). Lineage (NCBI taxonomy): Eukaryota > Metazoa > Chordata > Amphibia > Caudata > Salamandridae > Pleurodeles > Pleurodeles waltl. The sequence goes on from NC_090440.1 coordinate 1,718,495,857, forward strand.
CCTAGGGAAACCTAGCAAACCTTTAAAATTTTGGAAACTAGACACCTAGAGAAATTCAGAATGGGGTGACTTGTGGGGCTCTCACCAGGTTTTGTTACCCAGAATCCTTTGCAATCCTCATAATTTGGCAAAAAAAGACTTTTTCCTCCAATTTGGTGTTAGAAAGTTCTGGAATCTGACGGAAGCCACAAACTTCCTTCTACCCAGTATTCCCCCACATCTCCCGATAACAATGGTACCTAATTTGTGTGGGTAGGCCTAGTGCCTGCGACAGGAAATGCCTCAAGACACTACGTGGACACATCAAAATTATAAATTAAAAAACGATCTGTTTTTGTGGGGGCACCTGCGTTTTTGGTCCTGGGCTCAGCAGCCATCTAGAGAAACCTACCAAACTCAGACATTTCTTAAAATTAGACTCCCAACGGAGTCCAGGGAGGTGTGACTTGCATGGATCCCCCAGTGTTTACCTACCCAGAATCCTGAGCAAACCTAAAATTTAGCTAAAAAATCTAATTTTCACCCATTTCTGTGTGGGATCATCGCAGTGGCACAAACTTCCTACCACCCAACGTTTCCCTCAGTCTCCCGATAAAAATAATACCTCACTTGTGTAGGTGAGCTAAGTGCCTGTGACAGGGAACCAAAGCGGGTCCAAAAGGGCAGTTTGAAAAAAAATTTGGCTGCCAAGTGGAGCAGAATTTTCCTCGGTATAGATATGGCAATGCTGGGTGGTAGGAATTTTGTGGATTCCTGCAGGTTCCAGAAGGTTATATCACAAAAATGTGGGAATCATTTGTGATTTCAAGCAAAGCTGGAAGTTTGCAGGGCATTGTGGGTAAGAAAATGGTGCGAGGTGCATGTGAAGCACACCACCCTGGACTCACCCAGATGTTTGGTTTTCAGATGTGTCTTGTAGATTTTTCTACATGGCAGCGTCCCAAAGTGCAAAAAGGGCAGCCAGCACCATTCCAAGTGGGACGATTTTGAGAGTTAGACAAGCTTTCATGGCCCAAATGTTAAACCAAAACCCAAAATAATCAAATGTCCTCTCGCTTGCCGTTGGGATAAGATCTTTTAGTGTGTGGGGGACAGCTGAAAAACTGTTACCCCCTTCAGTTGGGGTGGGGGCATAACCATGCCCACACTGGTTGGTAGCCACCACCCCACTCATTTTTTTCTTTAATTCCTTGGCATCTAGTAGGCTTTCTGTCCCTCCCAGGGAGTGGATCGGGGGTAATTGCCTCATTGGCCCACCGGTGGGCAGAATAACTTTGTCCCAATTTATTTGGGGTGGGGGTCCTCTGCTCTCCCACCTCTTGTGGTCCAGCCCCGCCCTCCCTGTACTGCTGGCTGAGATGAAAAATAAATGATAGTCTATTATTTTTATCTCCTGGCCCTTGGCCAGGAGGGCAACGCTCCTCCGCCACTGCGAAGAAGCTACTCCTGCCAACATTCAGACTCGATTATGGCAAAAGCATCCCCTTTGGCATCAAGGATATAATCTAGGGTAATTCTGTTCTGCAGGATAATGATTCTCAGGGTAGGTTTCAGGCCTAAAGAAATAGCAGTATAATTTTTTCCAGTATTTCAGCATTGTGTCTAGTTTCTCAAATAGCTTTCCCTACACCATTAATGGGAAAGAAAATAGAGAGGCTCCTAGAGAGACAGTGTCTCTGACATTTTTAGAGGGTATGTTCAGCAAAGTTTCTGATGGCAGAGACTATATAACCAGCATAGCAGACATCAGGCCAGTCTTAGGGCAGCCAGGGATAAGCTTTCTTGCAACTGATGTAATGTGCATATTACTTTTGATAACAACATTAAAGAAGTGGTGTTTTTAAGTGATGGAGCTGTGATGTATAGTCTGTAACACTGTGTCACATTTGTTTTGGCTCACAAATATGCTCCAGTTAAAAGCCTCCAGGAGTGTTTGCAAAACTACACCCCTTCTGAGCAAGCAATATTTGCAATGTTAGAGCAAAAGTAGCTGGTGGGGTTGATTAAATCTTCTATACCTTGCCAGGATTCAGGAGAACACTGTGCACATTCCAGCACTTGGTTGCAACGATATGACAGATCAAGCCATTTTATTTTTTGTTGTGGAACAAGACTTTGGTAGGGGTGCAGTTGAAGCATGAAGATGCATGAAGAAAGATTAATCATTTGGTTGTGTTTTTCAAGCAACAGCAAGTAGTTGTTCCCATACAAAGAATAGTGAATCCATTCAAAACAGGAGCAGTACAGTTTGTGCTTCTAGGAACTCCCCATTCCACATCAAGGTATAAATCACCTGGAGCCAGAGGCTGAGGCTGCAGCAAAGAGAACTGACTAGACCTACAGACAGATCCAGTATCAAGAAGGCAGTTGCTTTTCTTAGATGAACATGGTAATACAGAGAGGCGATGTGCACATCATTGTGCATCTGCAGGGGAACAGTGTGGATAGGCTGGCTGCCCCTAGGAATAAGCAGGGGTGGCTGGCCTTGGGCATCCGGTCCAGCTTCAGGAAAAAAGTTTAATGTAGGAGCAGCTTTGCCAGACACACCTAGCCTGGGTCGGGTGCAGGTCTTCAATGAGCACTGGTGGGAAGGCATCTCGTGGAGGTTCAGCACACCTACGCTGGGATGAATGGACCCATGTCAGCAGTAGACAAGACTCACAACTGTGTTGGTGATCAGCAGCACAAGGTACAGCTTTTCAAGCAGGGCTGCAGAGAGATCTTCCTCTGGTGCACCTTTACAAAAATCTAATTACCTGATGGGAAGGTATGGAAAACCTCAGGTGGATAATCCTGAGAATGGAAATGGATGACAGCAAATTTGTTTTCTGCAGTAGTGGAGAACTGCATCATCATTTAATGGTAGGTCTAAATTAGATTGGGATTGGTGGGTATGAAGGCAGCAATATAGGACATCTCATCACTATTTTGTAGGGGCTCAGCTTAGTTTTCTGTGTTAGAGTGACTCTAATTGACCACAGTGTTCATGACAAAGCATCTGGCCACTTGAGTTGGATTTCAGAACCAACCTATGCTTGTTGTCAAAAGTGAAAAAACTTATTTCTTACTTGCCTGCTGTTAGAAATGGGGTCTCTAGTTGGCAGTCGGTTTGCATCCTGTCCAAGTAGGGACACTAACTCTTGTCAGATTAAGGGAGATACCCACTCAGATAACCCCTGCTCACCCTTTTGGTAGCTTGGCACGAGCAGTCAGGCTTATCTCAGAAGCAATGTGTAAAGCATTTGCACATAACGCACAGTAATAAGTGAAAACACTAAAAAGGACAAAACACCAGTTTTAGAAAAATAGCCAATATGTATCTATATAAAACAAGACCAAATATGATAAAAATCCAAAATACAGTAAGAAAAATATGAATTCTGCAAGATTTATTCAAAACTACAGTTCCTTGAAGTCGATAGCTCCACCTGGGGCTATCACGGCGTCGTGATCAACAAAAACAACAGTTCAGGCCGGCTGCGGCGTTGCGGGAAAGCTACGGTGCCGGGAAGACCCGCAAACAGTACCTTGGAATTGCAGGGCTTCGTGATCCTCGCAGTGAGCCCTGGAGAGCGGCGTCACTAAAGTTGTGGTGTCGGTTCCAGAGTCGATGCAAGAGTTGTCGGGCCCTTGAGGTCACACGCATTGCAGATCGAACTCCAGGCTGATGAAGTCAGGTGTGCCGGCGTGGATGGCGTCGGGGCTGCGGTGCAAAGTGGGATGATGCGAGGTGTGGTGCCCACAGGTCACGGTGTAGGCAGCGGCTCAGCGACGGCGTCCAGTGGCGTCAGTGAGACCAGGGCTGCGGTGTGAAGCGGAGCGGTGGGACGTGCGGTGTCCACAGGTCACGGTGCAGGCAGTGGCGTCGTCGTTTCTGAAGCGCTGTTGTCGGTAGGCCCAAGCCAGTGGTGCGGGACGGGACGGTGCTTCGTGACCCTCATGAGCAGTGTCCACAGGCAACGGTGCAGGCAAGATGCCTGGTGACGACACAGGAGTCAATGGTGCTGGCGTCGGTGGACCGGGGCTGCAGTTGGGGATGGAACAGTGCTTCGTGTACCTCACGAGTGGTGTCCACATGCCACGGTGCCGGCAGCAGCGCTGGCGTCAGCAGGAGCATCGTAGTCGGGGATGCCCAGGCTACAGTGTGAGCAGGTGATGCCGGAGTGCGGGGCCCTCAGGTCACAGTGGTTTCTCCTCTTGAACAGCACAAAACACACAGTTCCCAGTGTTGCAGGTCGAGGAGACTGAAGTCTCTGGTGTCCCTGAGACTTCCAACAGGATGCAAGCTCTACTCCAAGCCCTTGGAGAATTTTCTCAAGCAGGTCGCACAGCAAAGTTCACCCTTTGCACTCTTTTCAGGCAGAAGCTGCAACTCCAGGCCAGTCCAGCAAAGCAACACAGCAAAAGGACAGTACTCCTCCTTCAGCTTCTTCTCCTGGGCAGAGGTTCCTCTTGATTCCAGAAAAATTCTAAAAGTTTCGGGCTTTGGGTCTTCTTCTTATACCCAGTTCTGCCTTTGAAGTTGGCAATCTTCAAAGCAAATTCTCAAGTGTTTGCAAAATCCTTACTTGTCCAGGCCTGGCCCCAGATACTCACCATGGGGTCGGAGACAGCATTGTGTGAGGGCAGGCACAGTCCTTTCAGATGTGAGTGACCACCCCTCCCCTCCCCTCCAGCACAGATGGGTAATCAAGATATACAGGCTACACCCCAGCCCCCTTTGTGTCACTGTCTGGAGGAGAGGTGTGAACAGCCCAACTGTCAAACTGACCCAGACTAGGAATCCACAAACAGGCAGAGTCACAGAATGGATTAAGCAAGAAAATGCATACTTTCTAAAAGTGGTATTTTTAAACTAACAATCTAAAAACCAACTTCAATAAAATATGTATTTTTAAATTGTGAGCTCAAAGACCCTAAACTCCTCATTTTTATCTGCTCTCAAAGAGAATCTGCGCTTTAAGGATATTTAAAGGCTGCCCCCATGTTAACCTATGAGAGAGATAGGCCTTGCACAGTGAAAACCACATTTGGAAGTATTTCACTGTAGAACATATAAAACACACTTGTAGATGTCCTACCTTAAACATACACTGCACCCTGCCCATGGAGCTCACTAGGGCCTAACTTAGGGGTGCCTTACATGTAGTAAAAGGGAAGGTTGAGGCCTGCAAGTGAATACACTTGCCAAGTCGAATTGGCAGTTTAAAACTGCACACACAGACACTGCAATGGTCTGAGTCATGTTTACAGGGCTACTCATGTGGGTGGCACAACCAGTGCTGCAGGCCAACTAGTAGCATTTGATTTACAGGCCCTGGGCACCTCTGGTGCACTTTACTAGTAAATCAAATATGCCAAGGTTAAACCAATCAACAGTACAATTTCTATTGGGAACACTAGCACTTTAGCACCGATTAGCAGTGGTAAAGTGCACAGAGACAATAAACTAGCAAAAACAGACCTAAAAGAAATAGGAGGAAGAAGGCAAAAAGTTTGGGGATAACCCTGCAAAAGGGCCATTTCCAATACCTGCTGATTCTGGGTGATAGGCACATTGAAAGTATTGGTTGATCTCTAAAGCTTTCAAAATCTCCTGTACTACTGCTGAAATGAAGTGTGGTCCTCGGTTGCTCCAATAGCGACTCAGGATTCTGAATATGAATGAAGTCTCTAACTACATACATAGCTACACTATGGCTTCTGCTCTTGCACATGGATGTGCTTCCACCCACATTGGAAACATATTCACAATCACAAATATGTAAGTATAGGAGGCAACAGCAATAGTGGTTTTGATCCCTTTAACGATAGTATGTCATTGACAGAAGACAGAGGAGGGAGTGACAATAGTTCTGGGCAACAAAGGGAAAGGCGAGTACATACCAGTGAGTTGCTGTGGTGAGAACCATTTCATGCCTACCTACTGAAATGGACAGCTCCATGACAACTGTGCAATTTCTCAGCAGAGAGTCCAGGGGCTGGCAGAGGGAAGTCTTTGATGGCCCTGGGTCTTTGATGGCCCTGAGACTTCAAAACAAGAGGCAAGCTCAGTTCAAGCCTGTTAGAAATGGGGTTTCTGGTTGGCTAGGGTATGCACCTCAGCCAGGCAGAACCCAGTCACTCTAGTCAGGGCAAGGGAGTTACACATCCAAGATAACCCCTGCTCACCCCTTTGGTAGCTTGGCACGAGCAGTCAGGCTTAACCCGGAGGCAATGTTTAAAGCGTTTGCACAACACACACAACACATGTGACGCAATATCCCCACCACAAAGGAAACACAACATCAGATTATATGAAAATATACTGTATTGTACACAACGTAATTATTAGACCAGCATCACATAACAGTAGTATCCTGCTACCTTAGCAGTTGTCAGAACGTTACACATCAGTTACTCTGCGAACTAGCAGTAGTCACACATAAAACACCGGTTACTCAATATTCTGCAACATAAGCAGTAGTCAGGAAACACGTTATCACATTAAAGTACTTTTCATAAGAATATCATGAAACGCCCATACTAGGAACATTAGAAAACATATGGCAAGTAAGAAAAACATATTAGCAAGTCATGCACATAAAAGGAACATTTGCATACATATGTAAAAACACATCAAACAGGTAGGCAACATATAAACTAGCAATGTCGCTAGCAAGAACTTAGAATTTATAATGTCTCTTTAAGAGTACCTGGTTTGATGAAGGCACCGCCAGTGCCTGAAAGACAAACAATGGTACCCCCAGCGCTCCTCTGCGCAAAACGGGGGCCTCTGACATCCTTTGAAGAGAGGAGGGCGGCACGCACCTCCCCTGTACAATTGATGGGCCCCTAAGGGGACCATGATTACTGGGGGCCCCCTAGGCCTCCACCAGCCCTGACGAGGGGGGACCAAGTCAGGGAAATCCTCAAGGGAGGAGAGGGGTGCCACGCACCCTCTCTGGATTGAAAACGGGCCCCTCCAGGGACCCGCGAACTCCTAGGGTCTCCCCGGGCCTCCACCGGCCCTCACCAGGGGGAGACCACCAAAGAAATGGCACTGGCCCACGAGGGGGCCAACAAGGGAGCCGGCGGCATGGGCAAGCCTCCGGTGAGGCTACCACCCGGCCCGCAAATCAATGGAGAGTTCTCCGGGACTCCCACAGGCGAGGGAGAGGCATCCTCCTCTCCCTCCTGCTCCTAAAGATGTCCTGGCCCAAGGTAGGGCCTGCCGGTGCCCCGGGGGTGCTCCACGGAGTGTTCCTCACCCTGGGGGCACCAATAGGAGCACGCTTGCTCCAGGGAACAACAAGAAGGTTTTCTTTGTGCCCCGGGGGCACCAGTAGGCGCGCTCCACTCACGCTAAAAGGAAACAGCTTCCCCGGGCTGCGGCAGTGATCTCTGCCACCACGTCGCGCTTTTAAAAGCGCTTTTGCATTAAACGGAGCCCGGGTCACGGCGGTGATATCTCCCTGCAGTAGAGCACTCTTCAAAGCGCAAAGGAACAACAGGGGGCAGTGCTTAGAAGCGCTACATTTGGTGAAGAAGCAAAGCACTCCCCGTGCTGAGGATGGATAAAGGGGTCAGGGGCCACAGTACCCTGCCCCTGGGGAGCAGATCCGGAGAAGCAGGCCCACAGGTGGAGCGGGGCCCAGCAACAGGCCAGTGCAAAGAGGGTTCAGGTTAGTGGCAAGTCCTTACAGTGACCAAGCAGGTCACAGGTCAGCACAGCAGCAGCAGTCCATGGCGGTTCCTGGTGAGTCCTTCCAGCAGTCTGTGTCCAGTTCCAGGGTAAGTTTAAAAAGTCTCCAAATTGTGGGGAAAATTCCCCTGTACTTATAGTCAGGTATTACAGTGTTTTACGCTGGTAGGGAGAGGAGGTTCCAACCAGTTACAACTGGTTCTGGGAGTGCCCCCTCTTCTCCTTCAGCACAGGCCCCAAACATCAGTGGGGGGTAAACAACCCTATTGTGCGAGGCCAGGTAACAGCCTTTACAAATGTAGGTGTGCCCCACCTCTCCCTTCTCTCAGCCCAGGAAGACTATTCAGTATGCAGATGCACCTCTGTGACACCTCCACCCTCCCTGTGTACAGGCTGTCTGAAAAGTATGCACAAAGCCCCAACTGTCACTCTGCCCAGACGTGGATTGGAGTCAAGCTGCAAAACACCAGAGTCATAAGCACAGATAAATGTACACTTTCTAGAAGTGGTATTTCTGTGATAGTAATAAAAAATACACCTACACCAGTAAGCAGCATTTATTATCACCATCACAGCCATACCAAACATGCCTACACTACCTCTCATAAATCCGACAATACCACTTACACATACAGCAGGGCATTTCTAATGCAATCCTATGAGGAGGCAGCACTCACAGCAGTGAGACACCAAGTTAGGCTGTTTGTCACTACCAGGACAGGCCACACAACCTGGCACATGTCCTGCTTTCTACATACATGCCACCCTGCCCATAGGGCTAGCTAGGGCCTACCTTAGGGGTGACTTACATGTAGTAAAAGGGGAGTTCTGGGCCTGGCAAGTAAATTTAGATGCCAGGTCCCTGTGGCAGAAACTGCGCACACAGGCCCTGCGCTAGCAGGCCTGAGACAGGTATGAAAGGCTACTTCAGTGGGTGGCGCAAGCAGCGCTGCAGGCCCACTAGTAGCATTTAATTTAGTATAGAGATACCACTGAACAAGGGACTTACAGGTAAATTAACTATGCCAATTAGGTATAAGCCAATCATACCAACTTTAGATGGGAGAGCACCTGCACTTTAGCACTGGTCAGCAGTGATAAAGTGATAAAGTGCTCAGAGTCCTAGAGCCAACAGCGAGAGGTTAGAAAAACCAGGAGGAAGGAGGCAAAAAGACTGGGGATGACCCTTCATAAGGCAAAAAGTGCAACAAAGCCCTTGGAGATTCTGCTCAAGCAGAGATTTTGGGTTCAATATGTATACCTCTTTCTGCCTTTGAAGTAGGTAAACTTCAAAGGAAAGTCTCTGTTGTTCACAAGATCCTGCCTTGCCCAGGCCTGGCCCCGGACACCAGGGGTTTGGAGACTGAATTATGTGAGCTCAGGCACAGCCCATTCAGGTGTAAGTGACCACTCCCCCTCCACTCTAGCTCAGATGGCCCATCAAGATCTGAAGGCTACACCACAGCTCCCTTTGTGCCCCGGTCTAGAGGAGATTCACAAACAGCCCAACTGCCAGTCTGACCCAGACAGGGAATCCACAAACAGGCAAAGTCACAGAATGGTTTAAGCAAGAAAATGCCCATTTTCTAAAAGTGGCCTTTTCAAACTGACAATTTAAAAAGCAACTTTACCAAAAGATGTATTTTTAAATTGTGAGTTCAGACACACCAAACTCCAGATTTCTGTTGGCTCCCAAAGGGGAACTGTACTTTAAGAATATTTAAAGGCAGCCCCCATGTTAACCTATGAGAGAGATCGGCCTTGCAACAGTGAAAAAACAAAGGTAGCAGTATTTCACTGTTAGGACATGTAAAACGCATCAGTACATGTCCCACCTTTAGCATACACTGCACCCTGCCCCTGTGGCTACCTACGACCTCCCTTAGGGGTGCCTTACATGTATAAAAAGGGAAGGTTTGGCCCTGGCAAGTGAGGTACCCTTGCCAGGTTGAATTGACATTTTACAACTGCACACACAGACACTGCAGTGGCAGGTCTGAGCCATGTTTACATGGCTACTCGTGAGGGTGGCACAATCAGTGCTGCAGGTCCACTAGTAGCATTTGATTTACAGGCCCTAAGTTCCTCTAGTGCACTTTACTAGGGACTTAATAGCAAATCAAATATGCCAATCAGGGAAAAAACAATCACCAATACAATTTACACAGAGAGCATATGCACTTTAGCACTGATTAGCAGTGGTAAAGTGCACAGAGTTCTAAAGCCAACAAAAACTGGTCAGAAAAAATAGGAGGAAGGAGGCAAACAGTTTGGGGATGACCTTGGAAAAAGGGACAGGTCCAACAGATCAGTTTGTGCAACATGCATAAAAGCTTCTCTTGTTCAATACAGAGAAGACGTTTTAGCCACAGAATCGGCAGTGCATGCTGTCTGAAAACTTCATCATGAGAACTTTGGTGGATTTCACATTTGGCAACAGTGTTTCAATAAGGCTTTTAATAAGAGGTGCTAATGAAAGCCATTTGTAATCAGGGTGCTGGCAGAATTTAGAAAATCCTTCTGCATCAAGAGAACCCCAAATTCATCCGTGAGTCCAGACACGTACCTTGAGTCTGTGAAAACAGTTACAATATTTTACTCACTGATGATATTAGCTCTGCTCAGAGTTCAGCAACCATGGCAGATCTCTTACTGGATAGGCAGCAGCTTTCGACAAATTGTTACACAGTACACACACTGTACCTGCTGGGCTGTATCTGCATCCAGCTCACCATCATCAGTTCTAAGACATGGTCTATCAACAAAATAGACTAACTCACAGTTTGGCTTTGGCGCATCAGTAGAGCCAAAGCAGAACTTTCTTACATGTTCAGTTATGACAATACAGTCATGGGGTTCCTCCTCCTCAAGGTAGGTATTAAAGATGTTAGCTTCAGAGTGGGGCAATGGATTAAGGTGATATGGGAAACAGACATTATCAGAATCTTGGATTGGGACATCTGGAGTGAAAATGTGCTGAGTCTTAATAGTGAGTAGTAGGGTAACAAATGAGGTACAGCCTACAATCAAAGTTAAATACAATATTTTCAGAGGCTTCAACAATGTGGACCCCAACAGCTATAGAGCAGAGGCTTGTAGGAAGACATACAAGAGCAGAGGAATAGTATGCTGTGGGCTTTTTCCGATTTTCATCATGCTGCACATGTATCCCAAAATCAAATCCATCATGTTCATGACACAACAGTTGACAAGGATTTTATATAATCTAAGAGCACTGTGGCATGCATAGAGGCAAGAGCTTGCTTAATTTTTCAATACACATGTTCACCTTCTTTAGACCAATGTAGAAGTTCAGAAGTATCCTTACAGAAACAATTTTGCAACGGTTTTCTTATAGCATAAAATAAAAGAATCCACTGTTTACAATACCCAGTCATACCCCAGAAAGTTGGTACCTGGGAGACAGTCACTTAACATGGTAATTGAGAAACGGTGTTTCTCCTCCTAAGCCTTGTACCTCTTTTTAGGCATTTTAGTGAGGAGGTAGCTGGAGTTGGTGTTGCAGTTGTCTAAAGTAACAGAGGCAATCATAAGATCATTTATGTACTGTAGTAAAGTTGAGTTTATTGGAATGGGCAAGCTGTCCAAATCTTTCTTAAAAGTTTGCAAAAAAGATCAGCGGAGGCTCTGTACAGGCTTGAGGGAGTCTCCACCATGCAAGATGAGATCCACCAAATGAGAACGTGAAAGGAAACTTGTTCTCTTTGTGGATGGATATAGAGAAGAAAGCAGAACACAAATATTCAACAGTAAACCTTTGGGCTTTTGCAAGGATACAAGAAAGGACAATAGTGGGATTAGGGACTATAGGGAAGCTAGGGATACCTACATTATTGATAGCCCTCAGAGCTTGAATAAATATCTACACATTAGTCTTTCTCACTATTTTGAAGAATAGGTGTATTACATCTGAAAACAAATTGGTACCAAAACACCTTGCTAGGTAAAGTCCATGATGAGTAGTCCAATTCTAGCTTTGGCTTTAGAGTATTGTGAGAAGGTGGATTCTGCCCATCTTATCCACCCAGATTCCTGCTTTTAAACCTTTTACTGTGGGGGAAGCCTCATAACCTGTGACTCACCAATGGTAAACTCATAGTAAATGGACTGCTTATGTTGACCGCCAGTGTCCACCTTTTAAGATCAAGCTGCAGCAACAAAGCAAGAGTAAGTGGCACTTGGCTGGTTACACATGAACACGTGTGCACATGCATGTTGACCTGCTGGTAGGCATTATAATGTTAGTGTACACACAAAGGAGTGTCAGAGCGGTTTACTGTCTTGTCTGCAGTGACACTCCATTATACACTTATGGGGAAGGCTGCCTTAGAGTGCAGCTTTGCTTACCCTTGGCCTACAAACACCAGAGATGTACCGATTTAGATCATAACCTGTGTGAAAAGGTAATTTCTGCAAAGTCCAAAGAGAGATCTGTACAGCTTATGGGTCAATGAGGAATGTCACATTTCTCTGGTTCGGCTCAGAATGAGAGCCCAGGCCCTGTGTCATGCTGCTGGGTTCATTACATTTCTCTCCAGTGGCAGGAAAAAAGGCCTCCCCACACAACAGGAGCAATTAACAGTGCTAAACTCCTGAAGAGGAAAATGGTGGGACAGAATGCTCTTTATCACTCAGTCAACTGTCACACTGTGCCAGGCAGGTGAGCCTTCCAAGTCCACCAAATGAAGAAAGGAGCCAAGACCTCTGGAGCCAAACCAGGAGGAGGCTCCCTTTGAAGATTTACTGGGAAAAGTCCTGGCAGTGATGCCAGCGAGGGGGGAGTTGGATCCCTCAGAGCAGATGCGGCAAGTGACTCCTGGGTGATGTAATTTTGAAATATCCTAGAAGGCTGTACAGGAAGGTTAGGACCGGGGCGAAGAGGTGATGTGGTGGTCAGAGGTGCATTCCAGCTGAAACATCCCGCCCCCATTTAAAAGGGGAGAGAACTCTCTTGGGTGTGCTTTTCTGCTGGATACTGGAACTGGAGGCAGCTGCCATGGACAATTGGAAGAAAGAACCCTTCGATGGCCATCTGAACTAAGAACTCTGACCCAGTAGGGCTCTCCCCAGAACCAGAGACGCTAGTACCCTTACATCCCCTGAGGATGAGTTGGGAGAAATACTTGGCCGCTGCGCCAAGGAGGAGCGAGGCCCAGAGGAAAAACAAGGAGAAAGGCTGGTGCAGGGAACCAGTGAATCCAGCTCCCTGCTAAGTTCATCAACTTTGAGGCCAGGAGACCTATGAAAAGGGCTCACCACCAGGAGTAACACAAGACCAAATCCAAGCAAAACGGACAAATGGGTCCTGATATAGTAGCACAAGAAGGTGTCTGACCTTTGATCCCGGTGCAAGCCCAGAGCATGTGTATTTCAGCTGCTGGATTATGGTATCCCCCGGGGAGGACCAGTGCCCAGGAGTCACCATAAGGAAGAATCTTTTGAAAAAGAATGGAGCCAGGAGAGGGAAAACATGGGTCCCCTCCCTGACACTTCCAAGGGCCTGGGGACCTCATCCCCCAGGCTGGTTTCAGCTTTGGGTTCCCAAGACCCCATCTTCAGGACCTCAATGGCCCCTGATATGGAGAAGCACCCATGTGCATTCCTCGCACCTGAGGATAACCAGAGGGGGCCCAGAACCCCATCCCTTGGGCCCAAGTGAGGAGCCTGCTGGGAGAGGGCTGTCCCACCCCCATCTGGCCAGCCCACTCCCCTCCCCGTGCTCATGACTATTGGAAGCAGGATACTGGCATAAGTGCCACACCCAAATGAGTGGGCAGGGCAGAACAGACCAGCCTCCTCCCATGGCAGGGCACACAGGAGTGCTGCCCATGTGGGTTGCTGGCAGGGACAGCCAGGGGTGGGCTCCCTTGTATGTCCCCGAACAAAGATGCAGTGTCAGATTCCCAGGTGGGTCTGGGCACCTATGGACAAAGAAAAAGCTGCGTGGTGAGATGTCATGTGTCAAGGATCAGAGGCAGCAGCTCACCCCTGTAGGCTGCAGGGGAGCCGCTCATTAAACATTCACAAAGCTCCAAAGAGTTTCCCAAAATGCCTTGAAGGCTTACCTATTTTTCTCCATGAACCTGCTTGTTTTCCCTCTGTGGTGGCCCCAGGATGATGGGGTCACCACCAAAAGGATTGAAAAGTACAAGGGAAGCTGGAGGAGCTGCGCAGGCTCCTTCCCAAGGATTTTAGGCGTCCCCACAATAAGTTGGGCAGGCCTCTAAAAGAATAACTACCAGGAGCTTCTGAGGTAATTTTAAGCACTCCCCAGGCTGAAACATGTGCTCCTTAGCTGTGAGTGCAGCACTCTCTAAGGACGAAATCTATAGCTGCAGTCTCTGTGGCCTGAAGGTGGTTAACATGAGTTTTCATGATGTACAGCTCTCTCTAGGGGTAAACATCTGTGATTACAATTATTCTGATAAGAAATTTGATGTCCCCTAGGGACTATGTTGTAATTGTGTTGTGCATGCTAAAAGTTACAATGAGAACACAAATCATTGAGACATGCATATACATTTTAGCGCCCCCTATCGCCACCATTGTAGGAGGCTGGCCTGGTGTGTGGTGGGTACCTATGGTACTTACACCTTATACCAGCTCCAGATGTCCCTTATTAGTGTAGTGTAGGCAGTGTCTAGAAGACAGGCTCTCTGGAGATAGCTGTGGATGAGCAGCTAAGGCTTATCTAGGAGACATGAAAAGCTAATGTAATACCACTGTAGTCACACAGTACTTACACACACATGAAAGAAAACACTCAGTGTTACAAAAATAAAGGTACTTTATTTTGGTGACATAAATATCAAAAATACCATAGAAGCTATGCTCCCGTAGGAGGTACGTAATACACAAATTATATACACTGTTATGGAGAAATAGGCATACAAATTGAGAAAACAGTGCAATATAGTGAAATCACAATAGAGAATAATGGCCCTAGGGGGAGCACAAACTATATAATAAAAAAATGGAATGCGAGAGTCAGTCCCCCACCTAGGTAAAAGGAGTGTGTAGAGGGGAGCTGGGAGTACTAGGAAAGCCCAAAAGTAAGTACCACAACCCACCAACCCCCCCAACAACCAGGAAAACAGGAGTCGATCACTGTAAATATCCCAGAACACCTACTGAGGAGAGAAAAAGAATAACGCAAAACACAGAAGAGAGTGCAAGACACTAACAGTGGATTCCTGGACAAGATGACCTGTGGAAGAAGGGGACCAAGTCCAAGAAGCACAGCAGAGTCCAGGAACGACAGGAGCTCCTACCCACCAGCCTGAAGGTGCAAGAGATGAGTCGATGGTGATGAAGGAGAGTCAGCACTGCACCCTAGAAGACGGAGTTGAGTTCCTGGAGGATGCAGGTGATGTCCCACGCTGGAAGGAGGATTGCAGTTGGGTTTGCATCTTCAGATTCCACTAGCAAGCCATGGCATACGCAAAACTTGCGGTTGGTTGTAAGTGGTGCTGCCGGGGCCCAGGAAGGACCAGGTGGACTCTACCCAGGAGGGAAGCCAGAGGGGGCCCTTGGCAACACAGAGAGCCCATAGAAGCACAGGCAGCACCCACAGGAGTCCCACAGGATGGGGACACAGAAGTCGAAAGAAGGAGCACTACGAAAAGAAGTCCCACGCCGTAGGAGAACCACTCAGGGAGCTGTGCGTCTCAGGAAGGAGTACTGAGGGCTGGAGCTTCAATATGCCTGAAGATCCCCTGGAGAGGATGCCAACAAGCCTTGGCAGCTGCAAATGGTGAGGTACACAGGGGTACTGTCCTGCATGGGAAGGCAAGGTCTTACCTCCACCAAAGTTAGAAAGCTGGAAGAGAGGGCCGTCTGGACCACTTCAGTCCACCACCCCTGTTGCAGGATCCATGATGCTCGACAGGAGAGGGGATCCATGCAGCAAGTCATCGTTGCAGTTGGTGCCTGCAGATGAGGGGAGTGACTCCTTCACCCAAAAGGAGATTCCTTCTTCTTTATTGTGCAGGCTGAAGATGAGCTGCCCTCAGAGGATGCACAACCGTGAAATGTTGCAGTTGCTGGAAGGAGCCATGTATACAATGTTACGGGCAGAGTCTTGCTTCTTTGTTGCAGCTTGTCGGGTCCTGGAATGTCCAGATGCAGTTTCTTCGGTCAGAAGTCAAAGTGGAGGTTGCAGAGGAATCTTGCTGGAGTCTTGCAAGCAGAATCTGAAGAATCACCCAAGAGAGAGACCCTAAATAGCCCTGAAAGGGGGATTGGTCCCCTAGCTTGCTGACCACCTACCAGGAGGGGGCTCTGACATCACCTGCATGCACTGATCACTCAGATGCTCAGAGAGTTACCTGCCACCCTTGAATCCAAGATGGCAAAACCCAGGGACTTTCAGGAGGAGCTCTGAGCACCGCCTCTGGGGTGGTGATGGACTGGGGGTCCCTGAACCAGTGTAGACTGGTTTATGCAAGTAGGGCACCAAATGTGTCCTTGAAAGCATTACTAGTGGCCTAGGGAGGCTACCCTTCCCAAGCCTGTAAGACCTAATTCCAAAGGGGGAGGATGTAACACCCTTCTTCCAAAGGAAATCCTTTGTTCTGTGTTCCTGGGCTTGAGCTGCTCAAGCAACAGGAGGGCAAAAACCTGTCTGTGAGGTGGCAGCAGCTTGGGCTGCCTGGAATACCTCAGAAGGCTGTAATGGCAATATGGGGGGTCCTCTAATGAGCCCCCAGAGTGCATGGAATCATACAACCAATGCTTGCAAAAGCATTGGGGTATGATTCTGACATGTTTGAGACCAAACATGCTTATGTTCGGAGTTACCATTATGCAGCTGGACATAGGTATTGTCCTATGTCCAGTACATGCGTAAAATGGCATCCTGCACTCCCGAAGTCTGGAAAATGGGCCTGGAGTTCGTGGAGGCACCTCTGCTATTGCAGCTATTGGTGTTGTAAATGCATAACTGGACTTTTCTTGCCACATAAATTGGTCAAACCTGCTGCATAATTTGGTCCTCTGTGCCACATAATTCCAGTGGCCCTGCATATAACTAAAGCACATCGATTTACTGCTGAGAGGCTTGCCCTGATGACTTTCAACATTTCTTAGATTGTTTTTAGTACCATTTTCCGTAAGTAATTTTTAATGTGGGTGATGTGTGAGGGACTGTTACTGACATTTTCAGAGAAAGGCTGTGTTTGTTTCATGCAGCATCCATAAAAAATGTTCTCTAGGACCAAAACAGGACCTCACGTATGAGAAATGGGAGTGTGTCCCGGAGGTTATTTATAGTAATATTAGTGAACTGCTGCTGTGTTACATGTATTGAAAACGCACATCCCTATCCCTGAACATTAAATGTAAACACATTAAGAATTAGGACCGGTGTGCCTGTGGATTGTCAGTGACCTTGCTAAAGAGGGAGACAAGGAGCTGAAACTGGATCATAAATTCAAAGACGTTACAAACAGGCCCCCCAAAATACATTTGGCCCAGGGCCCCCAAAATCCTTAAAATGCCCCAGGGGAGAACTAGGGCAAGAGTTTGATAAATGTGGTTGCACAAGTAGAGAAGGGGATTAGGCTGCAGTTGTCAGTAGCTGGGAGAGTATATCTTATGAAGAGGGTTCTTCTCCTGAAAAGCGTTCACTAAAGAGTTTACGACAGACGTGGAGCTTTACCTGGGCAAAATTGAATCATGATGACTGCCATCTCCTCGCTGCTGTTACTAAGAAGAAGGTGGAACTGGAGGGGGCAATCAACGTGACATGCACCAAACTGTTAAACACACCTTTTCATCTCATGCTTTCAGTTGCTGAAACATGCTGTTAAATGGTATGCAAGGCACACGAGCGGGGCTTATTGGGCAACGGAAAGAGAGAGGAATGTGGTTTGTAAGTGTAGTATGTGGGATAAAACACATTACTTTGGGAAATGACCAACATTTTAGAAGTCTTCCAAACAGAGAGAGGTAGAGAGTGTGGACGGGTGTTTGCCTGGTGAAATCTGACAGACACTGCACCATACCCGACTGAAAACAGCTTTCCATGCCACAAAGAATGATTAGGTATACATTTAAAAGTGACTCTAAGATCGGCATTATGTGAATTCTTGGTGCTGGACGACTTAAGCCTTAAAATTTACTCCAAAATCACTGAGGTTATTTTGCAGTTTTACATAGCATGAACACGACAAGAGGCATCAAAGCGCATTACAGGTGAACCAATTATGTTACACAAGTGCAGATTCATTTTTTGGGGGGCAAGGGATGATTGAGTGAATTGCCCAGAATCATGGGATGGTTAGCCGGCGCTGATACTTGAACCTTGTTCTCCAGTTACAAAGCGAGCAGCTTTGGTGCTACACCATATTTGAGTCATCTGTTGATGGAGAGCGTCAATTACAGTGGGAATGCTTTGGACAGCAAGGACCAAAAAAAACAATATTAAGTAAAGCATGTGAAATGTAATCAGGAAGAATATGGTTATGTTACCGCTTTTACACTTATAATATGCTAGCTGAAAAAAGCCTGCAACATTTACTGTTCTAATGTGTACAAAACAGGGAAAGGGTGCAGTACCACAGGCTGTCCCTAGTTAATCCTTGGGACCTCTTTTGGCCACATAAGATACTGCTCCCTGCAATCTTGAATGCCACACATCCCTGATGACTTTCAGGCACTGTGCTGAAAAAGTAAGCGCAGCACCTGTTTTGTGAAGTTTTATCTGTGCATTCAGGTTATGAGGGAGGGGAGACAAGAATGATATGTTGGCTGAAAAAAATAGGTAGCAACATCCTAGAATAATCAAACACTCACAGAGTATGCTAGATTAAGTAAATCATTTGAAATATAAGCAGAAACAACATAGTACATTAGCTCAGAGCAAGAATGCTCTGCAAATGAAAATGGAAACTTTGTTGAATACGAGAAAGGAACCAAGAAAAATAAAGACCCCCAATGAAAAGACAAACACAACAAAGAGTAATTATAAAGTAGTTAGTGCCAGCTCCCAAAGAGAAAAAGGAGGGACAAAGAGGCATGACTGACCATTAGCAAGCAAGGATATTAAAATGACACTGAAACAAACAAATGAATTGGCTTTAAGCCCACAGAAGTAAAGTATACTAAAAGTATGTAAGAGGCCATACACTTACGCTTGACCTAAATAACAGTGATAGGTACGTCAAGTCATTCACAATGTGCAATTAGAGGCCTCCTTCCTTTGTCACCACGTTTGAAAATCAACACATTAAGCCTATTGAATTTAACATGAACATAAACATGACAGTGTGATTATGCTTAGAGAGATCATTTAAATATTTTAGTCAATCCCAAAGTATACATTGACATGAACATTAGGTATCCATTTAAAATGCTGCTGCTACCATGGAGCGCTGGAGGGTCTGCCTTATTTTGTGAAAGTATGGTTTGCAATAAAGGATGTATTGTGGTTATACTAATGTGAGTCTCTGACTGATTTCTTGTCATATGCATGTACTGTAAAGTACCCTATTGAAACCTTGTCATATCCATGTACTGCAAAGTACCCGATTACCGACATGTGCACTGTTCAGTGTTAAGTTAAATTATCAATAAACTTTTTTTTTTAAGTACCAATATATAAGAACAAGCATATACTATGGCTAGACCTAAAAAGGAAGCCCTGTACTAAACCCCTTCTTACTTTATTTATCAGATCATTTACAATCTAAACCCCATTCATTTTTCACTTGTCTTACACATGGTCTACCATTCCAGCGCTGTCAAGCCAGACCTAACCAATGCTATGGATGGCATATCTCTCAAGGTCCATGAGATCAAATTCTATTCTATTGAATTTTAGAGAGATTAAATATTTTTTGGAGGGTGGGAGTGTATTTCAGGACAGGTAAGCCCACATAAGTGAATTGGAGGCATTTTTCTTATTTGCTGGGCGAAGAAGACTCCAATTAAGGATAAAGTAAGATATATGACATGGGTCTATGTTGTGACTGTGAGACAGGTGTGTCCTCTCTGTATCTGCCCGTGCCTTTTAATTTCATTACTGTGGAGGCTACCCCAAATATGATTTTAGATCCTGAGAGCTTCAAACAATTTTGCAAAGGGAGGGCCATTTTGCGTCACGTCATCGATGCATAGAGCTTGGCAGAGCTGCACTGTGGTGAAGAAGCAAGGAGCCTTGCACAAAAAACAAACACTTTAGAGCGTCACCTTCCTGTTGAAAACCGATCTTAACATAACATAACTTTGATGTCCAGTCACGTTTTACCACGTGACCTTCGTTTACGGACTTCCGGTAATTCTTTAATGCAGATGGGCAATCCCCATTAGAATTACTTGATTGACTTTGTTGTTACAGGTTATCGTAAATGTTACTTAGAGTCCCTTCTGCGTGTGTGCAGTTTGACTTTACTCTAGCAGAGAGTGTTGAATAAAGAAGTTTTCTTTACATCTTGACCTCTGCTTCACTGAAGGAAACGCAATGCTTTCATTTCCCTGCAGCTACCACATTCCTGAGTCATTAGAAAAGAGTTTAGGCCACAATAAAAACCCACCCTAGCCCGGCGGCGGGATTCCTTGAAAAAAGAAAGACAGGGGCGTAGCTTGGTCAGTATAATTGTTTGGTCAGTATGATTTGGCGGAGTTAGCTTGAGATTTCTCGACAATCACGCTGAGACATGATTTTAAAATATATTATATAACAAGCAGTGCGCACGAGAGGGGCTTAAAGGACAGAGGAAAGGGAGAGGAATGCGTATTGGTAGGTTTGCTGAAAGAAAGTGCATAATTTATTGTAATAACCAACAATTGTTTAAGTCTTTCCAAACAAAGAGAGGAAGAGAGTGTGTGCGTGTTGTTGTCTGTGTGTGTAAAAAGTCCTGGTGAAATCAGACAGACACCTTATCAGGCCCGACTTAAAGCACCTGCACCCCACTATTTATCACAAAATATATTTATTGGGGGGTGCAACACCTAACAAACGCCCCCTCCCCGGAGTGCAACACCCCCCTCCACCATGCCTGAGACATTAGCTTGCAGACGGTGTGTCTTTAGGTAAGCGGACCTGTTTTTCAATCATATCAAACGAGAAACATAATCTTTCCAAGAATGTCTGCTCGCACTGGATTTGGGTTTCTTGTATGTCTCTTTCCAGGAAACGAGAAGGAAATCTTGGTTTTGGTGACGTGATGGAACACCATTCTACTCCGCAATACCATTCCTGATAAAGGGGGTGATTTTAACCTTGGCGAACGGCGGAGGCCGTCCGCCAAGGTACCGCCGTGAAATGACCGCACCGCGGTCAAAAGACCGCAGCGGCCATTTAAACATTTCCGCTGGGCCGGCGGACGCTCTCCGAAAGAGCGCCCGCCGGCCCAGCAGAAATGCCCCTGCAACGAGGACGCCGGCTCAGAATTGAGCCGGCGTAGTTGCAGGGGTGCGACGGGTGCAGTTGCACCCGTCGCGTATTTCAGTGTCTGCAAAGCAGACACTGAAATACTTTGCGGGGCCCTCTTACGGGGGCCCCTGCAGTGCCCATGCCATTGGCATGGGCACTGCAGGGGCCCCCAGGGGCCCCGCGGCACCCCCTACCGCCATCCTGTTCATGGCGGGTTTCCAGCCATGAACAGGATGGCGGTAGGGGGTGTCTGAATCCCCATGGTGGCGGAGCGCGCTCCACCGCCATGGAGGATTCAATGGAGCAGCGGTAAACCGGCGGGAGACCGCCGGTTTACCCTTTCTGACCGTCAGAATGCCCTCGGGAGCACCGCCAGCCTGTTGGCGGTGCTCCCGTGGTCGGTGACCCTGGCGGTCACCGGCTGCCAGGGTCAGAATGACCCCCAAAGTGTTTTCCTTTATTACATGGATTAATTAACGTTAATGCCTTTTTTCAATGAAGGAATATAACGTCCATCAATACAAGTATAAACAAAACACATCACAAATCTAGGTGTTGCTCGAAGCTTACATAATTGAAGTGCAAAAAAACCGATATCTAAGGAAACGAACACCATTTCCCCCCAAAAGCTGAATGAAAATAATAATTTAAATTGATGCATATTCTCTTGCTCTCCTTTCTATACCAGTAACACAGATCATTGGCTTTATTCACTTGCTGCGGAGATGCCTCAAACCTTCATAGCACAGACTTTCATTACACAACAGAGTGACTAGCAAACAACTCTGAGCTGTGTAATAACACCAATTACTCCAAGTACAGGATTTCATCTATTCTACACAGTCATTATGTAATGAGCAAATGCTACTGTGTACAGAACAATTACCAAGCAAAAACACATGCTAGTTTCCTATCCCTCCAAAATGGCCTCTCTTCCCTTCACATCTTGAAATTTGCTTAAAATGTAAATTACAAGCCCCATACATTAAAAAGAAGCTGAATCCACAAGGCTGGGGGGATAGGAAACTTTGACTGTCGTCAGAAGACCTGGAATGGGAGTAATGAACATTACTGATAAGTAACTGGGATATTACTGAACTCAGTAGAGTGAGCAAAAAAAGTAGGCTCACCACCCCGAACCCAGGAATAACCTATCTCCAGTGACAAAACTATCACCTCAAAGTAGATGGTCATCTTTGTTTTCTCTATTTTTTGTTACTTTCTTTAGCATCTGAGTTTGAGGTTTACAACGTGTATTTAACCATTACAATTAATATAGAAATTTGCTCAGTTTTGATTCCTTTAGAGGTGAATACATCTGCTAAAGGCATGATGGTGCGGTTCCCCCAGGTGGGGTGATCGGACATTGAGAAGAGGGGGTGGAAAGGGGAGGATGAGGGTAATTCAGGAGCTCCCATTAACAAGCATGGGTGCCTACAACATACCACCACCCTTTTGGAAATGGCCCTTTCTGCAGGGTTATCCCAAAACGTTTTTCCTTTCTCCTCCTATTTTTCTGACCCTGTTTTTGTTGGCTTTATGACTCTGGGCACTTCACCACTGTTAATGATTACTAAAGTGCATGTGCTCTCTCATAATTGGCTTACACCAATTTGGCTTATTTAATTTACCTGTAAGTCCCCTGTAAAGTGGTATACCACATACGCAGGACCTATACATTAAAATGCTACTAGTGGGCCTCCAGCACAGCCTGCACCCAACACAGAAGTAGCCTTTCAAACTCGTCTCAGGCCTGCCACTGCAGTTCCTGCGTGGCCAGTTTACTGTCACATTCACTTGGCAAGTCAAACCACTTACCAAGGCCTAAACTCAGTTTTTAATACACCCAAGTCATCCCTAAGTAAGTCGTAGATTGCCCTATGGGCAGGGTGCTGTGTATGTAAAAAGTAGGACATATGTTTTTATGTGGTACATGTCCTAGTAGTGGCAAACAGCCTATTTTGTTTTTAACTGCTGTGAGTGCTGCTCTTCTCATAGGTTTACATTGGGAATTACCTTATAAATGTCTAAGTGGTAATTTCTGATCTGTCAGTAGTAGTGTGGGCATGTTTGGTATGTTTGGAATGGTAGTGAGAACTCCTGCTTACTGGTATAGGTGGACTTTACATTATTATTTTGGAATTCCACTTTTGGAATGTGGGCATTTCTGTGTGCTTATAACTCTGGTGCTTTGCAGTCTGACTCCAATCCATGTCTAGGGCAGAGTGACACCCCCACTACATGCATATTCTCCAGTCATCCATCAAGGAGGGTTAGGCATGACAGAGTTATATCTCCATTCATCTACATACTGATGGTCTTACTGGGCTGGGAGAGAGGGAGTTTCGTTCACACTTCATACTTGAATAGGCTGTGTCCTGCTCTCACACAAAGGACTAGTTTACCCCTATTGATGTCTGGAGCCAGAGTAAGGAAGAAGAGAAAATCTTGGAAGTGATCAGATATGGCACTGACCCTTCTCCCACCGTCAAGAAGCTGGGCACGTGAAGTATGAGTACAGGGGCTCTTGCCCCCTGATTTTAGAGCACTTTTGGAACTGGGACTGAATCTCTGCCACAAGGACTACTGGACTGCAAAAAGGATTCATCTGGACTGCTCTTCTGTGGTTGCCCTGCTTCCTGCTGCTCTGGGTGACATAAAGGAATCCCTGAACTGCTTTTCTACTTGTTTCCCTGCTGTCAGATGCTCCCTAATTATGGTGTCCATAGGTACAATTGGGTCAGGAAGAACTGCCAGTGGGCTAGTTGCTTATGATGTCCATCTGCTGACTGCTGGAGGAACTGGCACTCCGCTCCAGGAGCTCTGTGGGCTGACCTGCTGGTTGCCCTGTTTTGTGCCCAAGTGTTCTCCAGGGGGCCCCATCGCTTGGTGGGTGCTGTTTTCTGCCTCTTATCTGCCTGGCAAGCCTTGCGCCTGGTGAGTACTTCATTTCATTGTGAACCTAGCGCACGGCATGCACCTCTACTCCCATTTCAGCACAAGACAATTTATTACTTTTTTTCTTTTTTTTTAATGTGCGCTTGTTAAGCGCCCGTTTCTGCAGTTAGTGATGCATGGGATTGATTGTTCTTGCATCCAAATAGCATGGCAGGTGCTCTCTCTTCAGGAGAGTGGCGCCTGTGAAGAACTGATATGGCCCCCCAGGTAGGGGACCTTGATGTGCAGCAGTATTGGGCAAAGTGCTCCCCATCATTGCTCAGGAATCCCACTTATGGGCCCTTTCTGGCTGATCACATCAGACAGAGACCCAGGGTTTTACTCCAAGTCTGCAGACTGCAGAGGCCACCACCCCCCTACACTAAACCCACATTTGGGCCTTCGGGAGCTATGAAAGTTACAGGTCATTGCCTTAAACAATCTGTGCATCCCTGCTACAGGAAGAGGAGGGGACCCAGGAGGCTTCCCCCAATCAACCCAGCGGGGCATAATTTTACTCTGGTGGCCGCATGAGGGGTCCATCGCGTAGGCCAATGATCTCTAAGACGGTGGTGGCCCCAGTGGTATGCAAGAAGGCCAACGAGTACAGCCATACATAGGGGTACAGTTTCTTGGGTTTGGCATAAGTAATAAACACCGCCCTAAGATGTAATCAATGGTTTTCTTTATTAGGCACTCCCGACAAGCCCGATCACTCCTCTGCCGTGTGAGCCTGAAGGACTATACACATGCTTGGGTTCATTCTCAAAAATAATACACTCACCCTGCATCAGTGCTACCTACTGCTCGTTTTGTGTGGCCATTGAATCCCCACCGCTAGTGGCATAGCTCTGGTGGGGAATGGTTGGAGTGTTACTGTAAAAACCCTACTAGGAGCACCTAGGTTCCTTTGCTCTATGCAGTGGACCTATTCTGAGGGAAACCACAATAATTACCGTATGCAATTTAATAGGAGGGCAGCTGATTCTGTGCCCCAATGATCAAGTAGTGATTATTTTGAAAAGTGCAAGCTGCATTTCTAGCATAATGATCTTAGGGTGTTTAATGTGCATAGCCTGAAAAGACTGCTTGGTGACTATTCACTGCATATTGATACCTCCTGACCCACTTATGGTATTATTGCCATCTTAATCTTGTTTTGATCAAGACAATGAGTACTACCTCACTGCTTGCACAAGATGCACAGTATTTATAAAATATGTCATTTTGATCCTTGCAGTGCCGGGACAACGAGTATCATTTCCTGACTGCCTGAAGTGTCCCGTACTGACGTTTT
The DNA here is from genome assembly GCF_031143425.1 of Pleurodeles waltl. Classification (NCBI taxonomy): domain Eukaryota; kingdom Metazoa; phylum Chordata; class Amphibia; order Caudata; family Salamandridae; genus Pleurodeles; species Pleurodeles waltl. The sequence continues at coordinate 1,718,521,171 of NC_090440.1, forward strand.
GTCATATGTGTTATCTAGAAACCTTTTCTTCTTATTATATGTGCTGAACTATTTATGATAATTACCTAATATGCCTAGGAATTCTGAATTATATTGTTCTGGTCTAATCATGCGTTTATAATGTAGACTACATATATTTTCATACACCCTGTGTGGAGTCTATTTTGTTGTGTATTTATTGTGTCACTGGTGTGAGTGTGTTCGGCAAACGCTTTGCACATGACCTCTGGGGATAAGCCTGACTAGTCTGTGCCAAGCTATCAGGGGTGAGCACAAGTTATCTTTGGTGTGTAACCTACCCTGACTAGAGTGGTGGTTCCTGCCTGGCGGCTGAGGTGCATACCCTAGCCAACCACAAACCCAATTTCCAACCCACCAGTCTAATCAGACCTTAAAGTTCACAGTCCAAAAAGCTAGTTACTATTTCTATTCACAAGTCTGCAAGACTTGCTTACATAACTCTCTATATTCTTCAGCGCATAGCTCTGTTTCTTCAGTCACAGTCCAGGCCTCTACCTGGATATTACTTCTATAGAGGGGAGAGCCTTGCGGGGACTTCCAGTGGTGTATGATATTCCTTCCCAGGGCCAATCTAATGCCCGCTTTTCTGTTGGGCTATCTGTTGTATACCTCAAGATGACATATCTTGGTTGTGTGTAGTTGGTGACGAGCTAGAGAAATGCTCTGCCATTGGGCAGCCCCACTCAAAATGGAGAAAGTCTGCATCTGGCAGTGCGCATCTGGGACAACCCACGTCAGTGGTGTTGAGCTTGGCATTCAGTCTATGCGGAGTGAGGTACGTACAGTGCAAGTAATTACAGTGTGTGGATTTAAACCCAGTGCTACAAATGAAAGTGTAATAGTGTTCATTGGTTTGATCCCATTTCTTCCCATTTGTCCTACCAATAAAAGTATCTCACTTGTCCTTCAAAGTCGACGGATCATCTATCCTCATGGACATTATACTTTTGTAAAGGCAGAAGATCAGGTGGCTACTGTGATTAAACAGGGTTTGTACGAAATCGTGAAGAGGGGTTTAACACCAAAAGCCTGCCATGATGCCAGACTCGTATGTCAAAAATTGAGTATCCAGCAAATTGTGTTTGGTTGTTGAATCATCCTCAAATGTTCAAAGTGAGCCCTCGGAATAACAGTCCCCAAGTGTCTCCACTCCTGCCTCCATCCAAAAGGTCAACTGTCGAACAGTGACATAGCCTCTTCTGGCCTTTTGGAAACTCACCAGCGGTGTTGTGGGGCACCGAGTTTGCCGATCCCACGTAGTGGCAAGCCCCTCCCCTGCACAAAGAGCTATCCATAAAAGCCACACCTGTGGGCTGGTGAGTGCCTGACCCCCTGGATCATGGCCTGTAACTCCCCCCGATGTGTGGACCCAAACTCCCAAAGTTCAGTCACATTGAGCCATGCCAACCTGTGGGCAATCCACTGCAGTTGCGCAGCAAAATACTTAAGTTCGAAGCCTGGGACCCCAAGGCTGCCTCTGGCCCATGATCTCTGGAGTGAACGTGGTGACACCGAAGTGCACTGCCAGTTCCTGATCAGCTTTCAAAGCAAGCCATTGATGGATGTGAACCATGCCTTCAGCATCCAGATTTACAAAACAGTAAAGAACCCTGGGCAACTTAACCATTATGGTCAATGCTATGCCGGGTATAATGGGGAGCTTCAGTATCCTACCAAATGCTATCGTGCTTCGGGGCACCTCTCCTCTAGGATTGCCCTCTCTGATGTCATCATCACAGTGAGATACTCTAACCCCCAAATACTTGAGAACTCTGGGCTCTCAATGGAGTTCAAGGCACTGCACAGATTCCACAGATTCCAGGGGCTCAATAAAACTCAGGAACACTGGAAAAGTGCAGGATTTCCACCAATTTGCACAAAGTCCAGAGAGCTGTCCAAAGTAATCTAACAAGGCAGCGAGCCAGAGGATACCTGTATGTGCATCCCTCAAACAGACCATGTTGTCCTCAAACAGTAGTACCATATGTTTCGAGTCATGCAATAGGATCCCACTGCCATGGCCTTCCTGCCGCATCAGACAAGCAAACAGTTTGACCACCACTGTGAACTGAATCGGAAGAGAGGGCAACCATGTTGTGTGGCTCGATGGACCCCAAATGGATCGAAGATACACTTACCAGTGCACACCCATGGCATCGCATAGAGCCGTGTGATCCATCTATTCCACACCTCGCCCATGGCCAACCTGAGTCTAAACCGCCTGCAAATAGTCCCAGCTTAATGTGTTAACCCTTTTCGTGCGGTGGACGGACAGGAGCCATCCGACACTGCAGTGCTTGTGTGCATAGGATGGGCACCTTAGGGATATCATTTGGATATTTTTAGTCCTGGTTGCTGGAGAAAAGCTTCCCCAGCAACCAAGGCTAAAAATATCCCCACCCTGAAATGATAATTGCCACACTGTGCATGCAAAGTAATTGCAGGGAAAATTAAAGTAAAATGAGCAGATCAGCTTATTTACTTTCAGTTTCTTCAGTGCTCAGGGGCATATCTCATCCTTGTAGGCACCGATTTCAACGGGGGGGGGGTAGCATTGGAAAGGGGAGAATCTCCCCTTTCCAAATGTACCTCTCCATAGTGGATCCCTGCTTCCGGATTGCCTCAGTACAGTGATCCACAAGTAGGGATCCATGCCACTAGGCCAAAGGCTTTTGCTTTCCCTTATTTTTTTGAATAATTCAGTCTTTCTGCCACCTTCCCCTTGGGTGGCTGATGGGGGCAATAGACCCTAATCATCCCCCTGGGGGGGGGCAGAAAGCCCACTAGCCACCAGGGAATTTTTGTTTATTTAGAAAAGGGTGGTGGCTTCTCAGAAGGAGCAATACAATGCACCCATTCACCCACACTAGATGCCTGGGAATAAAGAAAATATAGGGGTGGGAGCTGCCCACCACCATGGGCATGATTATGCCCCAACCCCAACTGAAGGAGGAAACAGCCTTTCTGCTCCCCCAACGGACTGAAGCATTTTATCCCAGTGGCAAGCAAGAAGGCATTTGACTCTTTTGAGTGTTGATTTTACATATGGGGCAGGAGAGCTTGACTAACTACCAATATTGTCCAACTTACGCTGCCACCTGGAAAAAATCTGCCAGGTCCAGACCCTTTGGAAAACTAAACATCTGGGAGAGTCCAGAGTGATGTGCTTTTCATAAACCCATACCATTTTCTTACTCACATTGCCCGGCAAACCTCCAAGTTTGCCTGGTCACATATTTTCCCTATACACCCAGCATTACCCCATCTGTACTGATAAAAACTCTGACCCACTTGTGTGGGTGCCCAAAGCAAAGTCAGCCTAAAAACACATGAAAAACAACTTCCCTTTTGAACCCACTTTGGTTCCACCTCAATTTTTACACACTTCTGTCACTTCTCTGCCACAGGCACTTAGCCCACGCACATAAGTGAGTTATCTTTTTTATCGGTAGACTAAAGGGAATGCTGGTACAAATTGAAAAAGAACAAAGGACCAGGGCACTCGAAATCTGTATAATAAATATGCAGTCCAAGATGAGTAGAGTTGCAAAAGATATTTTAATCCATGATATTGCAAAAGAAGACACGGTATGCCAATGGTGAACGTGTCTTTATGTGAAACAAAGCATGTGAGAGATCAGAAAACAGCCAACACGTGTTTCGTCCTCACTGACTTTTTCAAGGCCACTGGTTATGATCAGTCTTGGCAAAAATTATGGCTGGCACTCCTGTCGTTACAATATGAGGCTTGCCGTATTCATGGAAATAAGTCATATGGTGTATCTGTAGTATCAAATAATGCTATCATGGGGTCCAGAAGGACCCAGTCTTAAGCCTACAAGTTTCCGCGAGTCTTGTAAGACGGAGACGTTGCGAGGAGTCAGGAGAAGCGCATGATAACGCTGCTGCGAAGTATGTGAACTCTAAAGGGAATGCTGGTTGGTAGGAAATTTGTGTGGGTGTGGTGATCCCGCAAATGTTTTGCACAGAAATGTGAAGAAAGTGTGACTTTTTTGGCTAAATTTGAGGTTTGAAGAGGATTCTGGGTAAGAAAATGTTGGAGGATCAACCAAGCCACATCTCCCTGGACTCCCCCAGGTGTCTGGTTTTCGGAAATGTCTAGTTTTGGTAGGTTTCTATATATGGCCACTGAGCCGGGACCAAAAACGCAGGTGCCCCCCTATCTATCACAAAACAACCTGGTTTGGTTAGGGGGTACCTGCGTTTTTAGTCCTAGGCTCGGCGGCTTTCTAGGGAAAGCTAACAAACCCAGAAATTTCTGAAAACTAGATTTCTGGGGGAGTCAAGGGAGGTGTAGTTTGCATGGATCCCCCAAAGTCTTCTTACCTAGAATCCCCTGCAAAACACAAATTTAGCCAAAATTCAAATTTTCTTCACATGTCTGCCTGGGATTCCCCATGCTGGCACGAATTCCCTACCACCTAGCATTCCCCTTGGTCTCCTGAAAAACATTATACCTCACTTGTGTGAGTGCCTAGAGCAGAGTCAGCCTTAAAACGTATTAAAAAAACTGTGCTTATGAACACGGTTTGGTGCCCCTTTCATCTCTAAATGTTTTTGGCCCCTTCCTGTAGCAGGCACTTGGCCCACCCACACATGTGAGGTGCCAATTTTTTAGTTAGGGGAAATCTCAGCGGTAGGAAATTTGTGCTGATGCAGTGATCCCCAATGAAATGTGAGGAAAATGTGATCTTTTAGCTAAATTTGAGGTTGGCAGGGTATTCAGGGTAAGAAAACGTTGGAGGAGCTATGCAAGCCACACCTCCCTGGACGCCTCTGGGTATCTAGTTTTCAGAAATGTCTGGGATTGGTAGCTTTCCCTAGATGGCCGCCGAGCCTGGGGCCAAAAACGCAGACTACCCGCATGCAAAACCAGGTTGTTTTGTGATGGATAATTTTGATGTCTCCATAATATATTTTGGGCATTTTCCTGTGGGGGGCACTAGGCCTACCCACACAAGTGAGGTATCTTTTTTTATCAGGCAACCTGAGGGAATGCCGGGTAGAAGGAAGTTTGTGACTCCCTGCAGATTCCAGAACTTTCCATCACAGGAATATGAGAAAAATGTAACTTTTTCGTGAATGAGGTTTGTAAGGAATTCTGGGTAAAATGATGTGGTGTGAGCCATGTAAGTAAGCCTACCCTGGATATCCCAAGGTGTCTAGTTGTCTGTACAGGTTGGCTAGGTTTCCTTAGGTGCCAGTTAAGGTAGGGTCCAAAATCTCAAGCTACCAACATTGGAAAAAAAGGCCAGTTTTCTGTGGAAAACTGTGCTGGGTCCATGGTGCATTTTGGGCCATTTCTTGTTTTGAGCACTAGGTCTACCAACCGAAGTTGGGTACAATTTTTATCGGGAGACCTAGGGGAACGCTGAGTGGAAGGAAGTTTGTGGCTCCCCATAGAGTCTAGAACTTTCTACCACAGAAATGTGGGGGAAATGTTTTTTTAGTCAAAGTTTGAAGTTTGCAAAGGATTCTTGGTAAAATAATGTGGTGAGAGCCAGGCAAGTTAACCCACTGGGGATACACATAGGTGTCTAGTTTTAAAAAATGTACAGGTTTTCTGCCTTTCCTCATTGGCCCGGCTGAGCTTGAGCCCAAAATCCACAACTAGGCACACTTCCAAAAACAAGTCAATTTTCAGTGGAAAAATGTAATGTGTCCATGTTGCGTTTTGGGCCATTTCATGTCACGGACACTAAGCCTACACACACAAGTGAGGTACCATTTTTATCGAGAGGCTTTGGGAAATGCTGGGTGGAAGGAAGTTTATGGCTCCCCTCAGATCCCAGAACTTTCCATCACAGAAATGTTAGGAAAATGTGTTTTAGACACATTTTGAGGTTAGCAAGGAATTCTGGGTATAAAAATGTGGTGAGAGCCACTGAAGTCAACCCATTCTGGATTTCCCTAGGTGTCTAGTTTAAAAAAATATACAGGTTTGCTAGGTTTTCTTAGAGGCCTGCTGAGATAGAGCCCAAAATCCATAGCTAGGCACACTGCAAAAAATGAGTCAGTTTGAGGTGGAAAAATGTGATGTGTCCACGTTGCATTTTGGGCTGTTTCCTGTCACGGGCACTAGGCATACCCACACAAGTGAGGTACCATTTTTATCAGGAGACTTGTAGGAATGCTGAGTGGAAGGAAGTTTGTGGCTCCCCTCAGATTTCAGAACTTTACATCACAGAAATGATAGGAAAATGTGTTTCCTCGATTCCCCTGGGTATCTAGTTTACAAAAATTTAGACATTTGCTAGGTATCACTAGGTGCCAGATGAGCTAGGTCCCAGAATACACAGCTAGGAACACTGCAAAAAAAAAAGGGTCTGTTTTCAGTGGAAAAATATGGTGTCTACCTTGCATTTTGGTCCGTTTCCTGTCGATGGCACTAGACCTACCCACACAAGTGAGGTATCATTTTTATCGGGAGACTTAGAGGAACAGAGAATAGTAGAACAAGGGTTATTGCCAATTGTCTTTCTCTGCATTTGCACCTTACAAATGTAAGACAGTGTGTAAAAAATAAGTAATTTTCAGAAATGTCCTTTAATTCACATGCTAGTCCGGGTGCCCACAAATTCAGAGATGTGAAAATAACTACTGCTTCTAAACTTCATATCTTGTGCCCATTTCGTGAATACATAAGTTTCCTTCATACCTATATTTAACTTTTTATATTTGACCAAATTAATTGCTGCATACCAGGTACACAATGACAAACCATTGCAAGGTGGAACTCAGTTATTTGCTCTGGGCACCTCGAGTTTTTGGTGAACTTACAAGCCCTATATATCCCCGCAACTACAAGGGTCCAGCGGACATACACTATATTGCTTTTGAAAATCTGCCATAGTTAGAAGAAGTTACAGATAAAAACATAGACACATATGGATGTTTTTTTAACTCAATTTTTCATTTCAACTGTTACTTTCTATTGGAAAAGTTGAAGGACCTACACAAATGACCCCTTGCTGAATTTTTAATTTTGTCTACTTTTCAGAAATGTATAGCTTCCCTGTGATACACCATTGGTTTTACACTCATTTCTACCACTAAATGGAAGAAGGTTAAAAGTACAAAAAATAGGAAAAATGGGGTATGTCCAGTAAAATGCCAAAACTGTGTTGAAAATGTGGTTTTCTCACTCAGGTCTGCCTCTTTCAGAAAGCAGGGAAGATGGTGATTTTAGCACCACAAACCCTTAGTTGATGCAATTTGCAGGGGAAAAACAGAAGCTTTATTATGCAGCACGTTTTCCCATCCCCCCCCCAAAAAAAAAAAACTTAGCTGTATTTTGGCTAATTTCTCAGTCCTCTCCAGGGGAATCCACAAACCCTGAGTAGCTTTAGAATCCCCAAGATGTTGGAAAAAAAGGATGCAAATTTGGTGTGGATACCGTATGTGGACAAAAGTTTCTGGTGGCCTAAGCGCAAACTACCCCAATTAGCCAAAAAAGTCTTAGCACGGGGGGAAAAGCCTAGCAGTGAAGGGAGGAAAGGCCTTTCATATGTCAATAGAAAAAATCAATTCTATGGGGAAATGAGTCCCAGCCATTTCATCTGGAAGGCAGTAGAAGCTTCATATATTGTAAGAGGTGTTATGATTGAGGATGAAACCATTTTGGTCCTCATGCCCGACGGTGGTGAGTTGGGCCAGAAGACGGTTTGCCAGGACCTTGCTTAGGATCTTGCAATCCAGATTTAACATTGATTAAGGACTTTAAGCTGTTGCATCTAAGGTGTCATTCAAGGGTTTAGGGATGGAATCTATGAGGGACTCTCTGGTTGTATCCAGAAGGTTATTCTTGATTCTGTGGGTGGTGGTGCATGGCCGTTCTTAGTTGGTGGAGCAATTTGTCTGGTTAATTCTGATAATAAATTAGACTCCTCCATGCTAACTAGTTACATAACCACAGCAAGAGATAGCAGTGTGTGCATGCGATGGGGGCATAAGCATTTCACTACTCACGGTTTTTGGCATAATACTTGTGTTTCAGGTTCACACAGACATGAGCTCATTTGTTGTGTGCAGTAGCCACAATCATGCAAATACGCTGACTACACAGGAAGATGTCCAACGTGACCACCTCACTTTGTCACATATCACATTGATCTTTGCAACCAAACGTGTATGTGTTTGTTTTGTCTTATATTTTGCGCCTCATCATTTGATTCTTGTCCGCCCTGTGTCACAATTTGACATATAAATTCATGTTTATTTTTTTCTTTCTGGACCATTTCCCAAAAAGGAGAATTCACCTAAGGGATGGCCAGAGATTAGAGATCTGGTATAGATTAGATGTGCACTATTGATGTGTGTCTGTTGTGAATAGGAAAACAACATGGGGTCACATCGGGTTTGTTTGGTCCAGATTAAAGCCCTGGATCCCGTAGGGGACAATTGAAGGACTGAAACATGTTGAACTAAGGGGTCAAGGATGCCATAATTGAATTTCCATCACCCCGCTCTTTGTTTTTAATTGTCCCTTCTCCACCACTGAATAAAATTAGATTTCACTTTAGGTAGAGGGTAGTGATTTTCAGTTGGACAATCCCCCTCTTTCCCTGTCTTTCCCTAGATAATACCCTTCAGTCACTGAAAAATACAGCACATCTATGAGGGATTCACCAGCAGAGGTTCACCCACCAGCACGAACTCCAGCCACCAACCAATTGTGAACCAGAGGACCCTCCTCACCCCGGAAGACACCCTGAAGCTCATGAATACCATCCACTCTGGGGCACCCTCTGACCCATGCCCCCACCAAGTCTTTAATCGAGCTGGCACCACTATCACACCCAAACTATGCCACACCATCAACCACTAATTAAGACCCTCACCTTCTCACACACCTGGAAACATGAGGAGATATATCCCGATAAGTAGCCGTCCGCAGACCCAACGGAACTGAAAAACTAAAGGACGATTTCACTGCTCCCTTTTCCAGCCAAGGTAATCAAAAAACTCGATCAACCCACAGCACACCAACTTTATCGAGACCAAACACATCCTTGACCCCTCTGATCCGGATTCAGGAGCAACCACAACACCGAAACCGCACTCCTACAGCCATGGATGTCATCCACTCTTCACTGGACCGTGGCAAACCAGCAGCCCTCATCCTCCTCGACATCTCCGCCACCTTCAACACCGTCTCCCACACCACCTTGTGCACCAATCTACATGACACCGGCATCTACGGCAAAACCCTGGAGTGGATCCACTCCTTCCTCACTGGCTGAGAGAGTCAGGCTTCCGCCTTTCACCTAAAAGACAAAAGAAACCAGATGCGGAGCTCCCAGGGCTCATCTCTGAGCCCCACACTCTTCAATCTCTACATGACCCCACTCACCAAGATCATCAGGCACCACAGGCTCAACATCGTGCCATATGCCGATGACACACAGTTTATTCTCTCCCTCACCGACGATCCATCAACAACCAAAGACAACTTTCACAACGGAATTAAGGCAGTGGCTGACTGGATGAGAAATCCTCATCCTGGGCCCCACCACTACTACATGGGATGACTCCTGGTGGCCAAGTGCCCTCGGAACAGGCTTGGTTACCCCATTTTCTATCTGTTGCCAGTGTGTTCGACTGTGTCTACTGGGATCCTGCTAACACCCAGTACTTTTGCTCTCTCCTGTAAATTGTACCTTTTTCTTCCAACAATTGGCATACTGGTCCCCCCCCATGTAAATCCCTAGTATATGGTACCTAGGTACCCAAGGCTATGGGCTGCAGCAGTTATTCTGCTACCCATATGGAGCCCATACAAAGGGTTCTTCAGGCCTACCATTGCAGCCTGTGTGAAATGGGTGCATGCACCCTCTTTTACTACAGGTCACTGCACCAGGTCACTATAAGTCACCCCTGTGGTAGGCCTTCTCAGGTGTGTGTGAGGGCAGCCCTGTGCTAGCAGAGGTGCCCCCACAAATTCCAGATCAATTTTGCTGGATTTTGTGAGTGCGCGGATGCTATTTTACACATGTACTGGACATAGGTCACTACCTATGTTCAGCTACATAATGGTAACTCCGAACCTGGGCATGTTTGGTATCAAACATGTCAGAATCATACCCCAATACTGTTGCAAGTATTAGAAGTATGATTCCATGCACTCTGGGGGCTCCTTAGAGGACACCCGGTATTGCTACCACCAGTCTTACAGGGTTTTCTGAGCAGCCCAGCTGTTGCCCCCACTCAGACAGGTTTCTGCCCTCCTGCTGTTTCATCTGACCAAGCCCAGAAAGGCCAAACAAAGGATTTCCTTTGGGAAAGGGAGGTAACACCCTCTGCCTTTGGAAATAGGTGTCACTGGCTTGGGAGGGGTAGCCTCCCAAAGCCACTGGTTTGCTTTCAAGGGCGCATTTGGTAGCCTCTATGCATAGACCAGTCCACACCAGTTCAGGGACCCTCCAGTCCCTGCTCTGGCATGAAACTGGACAATGGAAAGGGGAGTGACCACTCCCCTGTCCATCACCACCCCAGGGGTGGTGCCTAGAGCTCCTCCAGAGGGTCCGTGGGTTCTGCCATCTTGTTTCCAAGGTTGACAGGGAACTCTGGGAGAATCTGAGTAGCCAGGCCAGGCAGGTGACATCAGAGCCCACTCCTGAAGGGTGCTTACCTGGTTAGGTGACCAATCCCCCTTTCAGGGCTTTTTAGGGTCTCTCTCTTGGGTGGGTCCTCAGATACGGCTTGCAAGATTCCTGCAGGATTCCACTGCAACCTCCACCTGGACTTCAGGCAACTGAAACTGAGACTGGACCCTCCAGGAACCGCAACAATGAAGAAGACTCTTCTTCAACATTGTTTCCATGCTTTGCAACATTTCCCCGGCTGTGCATCCTCAGAAGACAGCAACTCTTCAGCTTGCACAAGAAGAAGAAGGAATTTCCCTTGCAGTGAAGGTTCACTCCCCTGCAACAGCAGGTACATACACCAAGCGATGACCAGCTGCGTGGATCTCCCCTCATCTTGAGCTGTGTGGATCCTGCATCACGGATTGTGGTCTAGGGTAGTCCTCTTGGTCCCCACCCCAAGCTGTCCAACTTTGGTGAAGGTAAGCCTTTGCCTTCCCACTCAGGACAGTACCCCCAAGCACAGTGTCTCTTGCAGCTGCCAAGGCTTGTTTGTATCTCCTCCAAGGAATCATCAGGCAACATGTAGCTCCAGCCCCCAGCACTCCTTCCTGCAAAGCACAGCCTCCTGCATGGTTCTCAGGCAGTGTGAGATCCTTTTTTGTAGTGCTGCATGGGCCTCTTCTGCAACTCCTGTGCCCCCGTCCTGTGGGACTCCTGCGGGTGCTGTCCCTGCTCCTGTAGACTCTCTGTGATGCTGAGGGTCCCCTGTGACTCCCCCTCCTGGGTCCTCCTGTGCCTTTCTGGTCCCTGGCAGCACCTCTATTCCACTGACCGCGCATTTGCCTTTGCCAAGGCTTGTTGGTGGCATTCCAGCACCGGCACCCATCTGCAATCTTCCGTCCAGCGTGGGACATCATCTGCATCCATAAGGAACTCTTCTCCGGATCCAGGGCTGCAGAGCTGAACTGTTCTTCATCACTGTCGACCAACTGATGCAAGTACAGCTGGGTGGGTAGTAGCTACCGCTCCTCCTGGACTCCACTGTGACTCTTGGACTCGGTACCCTCTCTTCACAGGTCCCCTTTCAGGAATCCACAGCTGATTTTCTTGCAGTCTTG